>NW_006785406.1:4889392-4934255 GCF_000442215.2 Lipotes vexillifer | reverse complement strand
TATTGTGTGGGGGCAGGTGTATAGAAAAGTGCTTCAGTTATATATATATATATATATATATATATATATATATATATATATATATATATTTTCACGTTATTTCCCATTACTGGATACTAGAAAATACCAAATATTGTTCCCTGTGTTATACAGTAAATCCTTGTTGCTCATCTATTTTATGTATAGTAGTTTGTGTCTGTTAATCCCATACTCCTCATTTTGCCCTCCCTCTTCCTTTTCTTCTTTTTTATTATTTTTTTTTATACAGCAGGTTCTTATTAGTTATCCATTTTATACATATTAATGTATATATGTCAATCCCAATCTCCCAGTTCATCCCACCACCCCCACACCCACTTTCCCCCTTGGTGTACATACATTTGTTCTCTACATCTGTGTCTCTATTTCTGCCTTGCAAATCATTTCATCTGTACCATTTTTCTAGATTCCACATATATGTGTTAATATATGATATTTGTTTTTTTCTTTTGGACTTACTTCACTTTGTATGACTGTCTCTAGGTCCATCTACGTCTCTACAAATGACCCAATTTTGTTCCTTTTTCTGGCTGAGTAATATTCCATTGTATATATGTGCCACATCTTCTTTATCCATTCATCTGTCGATGGACATTTTGGTTGCTTCCATGTCCTGCCTATTGTAAATAGTGCTGCATGAACATTGGGGTGCATGTGTCTTTTTGAATTATGGTTTTCTCTGGATATATGCCCAGTAGTGGGATTGCTGGATCATATGGTAGTTCTATTTTTAGTTTTTTAAGGAACCTCCATACTGTTCTCCATAGTGGCTGTATAATTTACATTCCCACCAATAGTGCAGGAGGGTTCACTTTTCTCCACACCCATTCCAGCATTTGCTGTTTGTAGATTAAGAGTGAACTCTGCACTAGCCTTTTCTTGGTAAGGCTACACGTCTCCAATCTGAGGTTTTCTTGCTGTCCCCCTCTGATCTCCCTGGAGTTTTAGAAAAACTCCTTAGCCCCTCAGGTGAGCCAGTCCTGACACTGTCCAGTCTCAGCACCAGCTATACCACCTCTAGTCTGGAGCAGTTGCCAGGATGGTTCTTTCTTGTGCTCCCACCCCCACTTTTCCTGCCTTTACTAATTTTCTCCCCAGACACATCATCCATCCATCCCCCTCCATCAGGTATCTTTGGCTCTGTTTCCTTCTCTCTCATTCCTTCCCCTAGACCGTGATATAGATCATGTCATCCCCTTGATTAACCATCCAACAAATTCTGCTTTCACGTGGTGTGTTCCTTCAACACATCAGAGGCCTCGGGCGTCATTGGTCATTGGTCTTCCATCAGGAGTGCTCCGCTCACATCTTGGCATGCCCAACCCTGTCTGGACATTAAGGTCTCCCACCACATGTTTTCTTCTCAAGCAGGTCTTCCTGACCACTCCACCTCCCCACCCTGCATCACTTCACCCATTAAAATTTTTCTCTTCAAAGCTTTATTAGTCTCTGATTATCTTGTTCATTATTTTGTTTTCTTTATTATTTGCCATCTCCCCTCACCTAAGTCTCCATGAAAGCAAGGGCCTTATCTACTAAAAGATGACATTTGTCTTTGGTTTATAAGTAAATGAATTAACTTTCAGAGAAAGGTCCAGGTAGTGTGTCCCTGTTTCCTCAGAACAGTCTGGGTTATTTCCATGTCATTATTAATAGCACTTGCTTTCATTCTCAAAAGTGTGCTAGTGGGATGGTGAGAATACCTTTCTCTGGGTCTCTTGTCATTGGTGCTAAGCACTAAGAATGATCTTTTTGTGTGTTTTTTTAAATTGTAATATAGTTGATTTACAATGTTAGTTTCAGGTGGACATATATATATATGTATATATATATATATTCTTTTCCCTTATAGGTTATTACAAAATATTGAGTATAGTTCCCTGTACTATACAATAGGTCCTTGTTGGTTATCTATTTTATGTATAACAGTGTGCTTATGTTAATCCCAAACTCCTAATTTTTCCCTCCCCTCTTTCCCCTTTAGTAACCATAAGTTTGTTATGTCTGTGAGTCTATTTCTGTTTTGTATATACGTTCATTTGTTTTTTTGTTTTTTTTTAGATTCCACATGTAAGTGATACCATATGATATTTGTCTTTCTCTGTCTGGCTTACTTCACTTAGTATGATAATCTCTATGTCCATTCATGTTGCTGAAAATGGCATTATTTCATTCTTTTTTATGGCAGAATAATATTCTGTTGTATAAATATACTACATCTTTTTTATCTATTCATCTCTTGATGGACATTTAGGTTGTTTCCATGTCTTGGCTATTGTAAATAGTGCTACAGTGAACATTGGGGTGCATCTATCTTTTTGGATATATGCCCAGGAGTGGGATTGCTTGGTCATATGGTAGGTCGGTTTTTAGTTTTTTAAAGAACCTTCATACTGTTCTCCATAGTGGCTGCACCAATTTACATTCCCACCAACAGTGCAGGAGGGTTTCCTTTCTCCACACCCTCCCTAGCATTCACTGTAGAATATTTGCTGATGGCCATTCTGACCTGTGTAAGGAATTATCTTTTTGTGATCAGCACTCTTTGTAACCAAACTTCCCTGACACAAGGAAGGCCTCAGCCTCAATGTAGATTTGATTTGAAGCAGGGAATGGATATGGGGTAAACATACAAACTGTAAATGTCAGCTCCCTCAGTTGACATAAAATTATTTCTCTGTTATAAAAGTACGTTTGACTATTTTTAATAATTTCAGAGTATCCTGGCATATGGTTGCCTGCTAATTTATCTAATTAATCCCTTATTAATGAATATTTCAATTCTTTTCATTTTTTCGTTGTTAACAATGTTGTGACAATGAACATTCATATATATTTGTTTTTGTATACTGGTGAAAAATTTCCTCAGGTTAAATTTCTACATGTGAAATTGCTGGATCAAGAGGTCCGCATGTTTACAAAGCTGATGGTTATTGTCTAAGGCCATTTGAAACAGGAAATTAATATAATGATCACCTTCCACTAAAGCAAGCATGTGTTTCAGTTTCCATTTGGGGGTAATACATTTATATTTTACACATACATACAAATCTGCCCTCTATGAGGAAAAATTTTTAGATATTCAAACTATATAATTATCTTTTGCATTCCCAGCTTTCACTTTAATGATCTCTAATGTATGCATATGGAGTGAATTCATGGATCATTAGCAGTGATATGCCTTTTGTGTTTATTTTAAGCTATATAATGGTCACAGATGGATCCCTAATTTACCCATTTCTCCCTTTTTTTAGACAGGAGTCCCAATGTCTACAAACTTAAGGGGATAGTTATATGGTAAACTCTGAAATAAAGTCAGTCTTTGTGATATTAGTGTGGGTGCACTAAAACCACATCATATTAGAGCTGTAAGTGATCTTATAGATCTGTAACTGGAGTGCCCCAATTCATAGTTTGGGATGCAAATAAGGCACCGCTCAGGAGGCATCCCAAAGTTGAATGTGGGAGCTCTCGCATGCCCAGTGAACAGGAAATACAGTGACCTTTGCTGGGATCCCCTTCCTCTAATAGGCCAGGGCTCTCCTGGTCATTTCTGTTTCAACTTCTGGAGTCCCAACTGAGACTGGGGACTCTGCCGTTCCACAGAGGTTGGTGGCTCTAGGAGAAGCCGCTAGTGTAGCTTGCTTTGGCCACTGCTCTTCTTTAAGGGGCCAAAGAGAAGGTCCCAGCCCTCAGGAGTAAGTTCAGCCAGTGGTGGGCTTCAGACAAACCTGGCTTGGATTCCCATCATTATAGCTCCTCCCTCTCATGGCCACTTCCCCAGGACTCAAGCCTGCTCCCTGATCCTGGGTTGCATCTGGTCCCAGTGTGCACTACACTTTTGAACTCCTAAGTCGGTGCAGAAGCTGGGCTGGTGGTTCTATCTTTTCTCCTTGGTGGTGAGCTACCTAGGGTTCTCATGGCCCTTCCCTGACTCTAAGAATAGCTCAGGGCAATCCCCAGTTCACCGTGACTAGTTTTAATTTTCGAGAAAAAGTGTAAGCATCTTGATCCCCTCCTGCCCTCATCCCCTAGGAGTGTCTTGGGCTCCAAATACAAATTTGGTTACTCCCTGACAGTGGTCTTCATGCTCCACATATCAGTATTATTTCTCTCTCTGTCTCAGATATTAAATTCCATTTTACCCATCTGTTCTACTGGAGATCACTTAAGTCTAGTCCCCTCATTTTAAAAGTGAGGAAACTGAGGCACAGAGAGATGAGAAGTTACTCACCCATGTCACACACCTGGTCACGATAGACCAGAGACACGAATTCTTGCCTTCTAAATAATAATTCAGAGCTCTGTTGTTTCCACTAAGATGTTTCTGTTTTGTGGGTTTTCTCAGATGAATTTTGAAATGCTAGCCATTTTCTTTCTACATTCTTGGCCACATTCCAAGCTGCCCAGCTGAAAAATGGTCAGACATGTTGGGTACGTTTTTATTTACCTAGTAGTGATTTCCAGAGTCAAAACCAAACCGCTCATTAAAATCAGCTGCTGTTTCACAAAACTCACATCATTTCCCCCCTTCATTAGGACAGAATAATCAAGAGCTAGCCCTGAGCACATTCATTGTCCTAGAATGTGCTTTGATGCTTCTCTGTGACCCAATGAATCTAGAAAAATCTTTATGCTGCAGCCCAGCATTTGGTTCATGTTTCCCTTTCCATAGCTCCTGTCGACTCTCCTTTGGGTCAAATCTTTTCAAGGAGTTTCTGATTCTGTTTCATCCTAAACACTTGTCACTTGATGGACAGCTGAAGGAAGCAACTGGAAAGTGGTTTGGAGAGGTAATAAATCCATGTGAAAAGGAATCTCAAGTTTTGGTTGTTGACCCCGAGGGCTGGATTCCTTACCTGTGGCATGGAGCCCTGGGCATTCACCCATTCCTCAGGCTGACTGCTGGCTTTGGGTGGGACGTGCAGACAGGTCATGGGTGGGGGAAGAGAAGGGTAGGAGTGTTCATATTTACAGGCCCTTCTCCTCAGGAATTCTATTTCACAAAGCCCAGAGTTTTGCTGAGTATTGGCAGAATACATGGAGTTGACCTGCCTAACATTGGGTCAGACTGCCAGGCAGCATTAGTCAGGACACCATTCTACAAAGACAGCCTCCAGAACTTTCTGAAAAATACCTTTGAAAGGATCATGTTTCCATCTTGATTTATCTTTATGCATTAAAATGTAGTGAAGACTTAACTCTCTAGGTTTGCAACCATAAATTTTACTAAAATGTCACAGTTCCACTCTGTCATCCACGTTGGCTCATATCTCTAGGAGAGAAGTTCTTAGCCCTGGTAGCACATTGAATCAGCTGGCAGACTTTTAGAAATTTCCAATGCCCTGGCCACTACTCAGAGGAATTAAATCAGACCCTCTTGGGGTGGTACCTAGGTATCAGTACTTTAAAAAACCCTCTGGTGATCCTGCTGTGTAGTTTAGGTTGAGAACCACTGCCTAAAACTTGTTCCCTACAGGCAATAACTTGCCTAAAGTACAAACTCTAAGCTTTGTGAGGGCAGAAACTGGTCTATTTACTCTCACTCATCCCCGACACCTCTAATACCTCCTGGCCCATAGTTGGTACTTAATAAATATTTACTAAGTGAATGAATACATGTTTATTTTGAACTTCATAAAGATGTATATAAAGAAATGCTCTTCCTTTTGCCTGGGGATAATGTTACACATCTGTAGCCATGGTACTAGATCAGGGTTAGAGGCTTCTAGCTAACCTGAATTCTTAAATTACAGGATCCTGGAAGGTTTATGGCCCTCAGGGAGAGGCATGGCTGGCCAGAGCTGTGGGGACTTTTAGGGGGGATCAGCACAGTGGCTATTTACCAACTGGAATGAAAGCATTTTGATATTTTAACGATAGGTCCTTCTGTACTCATGTATAAGCACACCACAGTGGTTTGGGCTTTTCCTTCTACTGTTGCCAGAGATTTCTAGTCTCAAAGGCTGTGTATGATCTGGTGTTGTCCTCTCTCTGACTTCACTTTCTATCATTCCCCAGTCCCTCTCCCTGCACTCCAACCACACTGGCCTTCTCTGTGTTTCTTGAACACTGTCAAACTCCTTCTTGCCTCAGTGTCTTTGCACTTGTTGTTTAGTCTGCTGGACCATTCACCTGATGGAGGCATGCAAAGTCATGGTGCAAAGGGCTTGGATACAAAGAGAGGTATGACAGCAATCAGTTTGGCAAGAAACCTACCACGTGGCCCCTTTAGGTCAACACTCAGTCTCTCAGATAAAATGCTCAGCACCTCAGTTTTCATCTCTCTCTTTCTCTCTCTCTCAGTTTGTGCTCAAAAACATTTTTGTTGCCTGAATAGATATCTATCTATCTATCTAGATATCTACAGATATCTATCTAATCTGAATATTAACTATTTTCTTTATGTTTCTGCAATAAATCTCCTAATTGTCTTTTCCTTCTCTTTCTACTCCATACTCCCTGGCCATCCCCTTCCCCAGATTAATGCTTTATACTGGCTAAGGAGATGCTTCATATGGAAATACAAAGGAGAAATGCACATTTATATGGTTTAAGATACTATCCCAATTATACTTACAATAGTTACTCACACTAGGCTCAAGCAAGGGGCTGAGTACTTTCTACATGTTGTCCCATATAATCTTCACAAGAGATTTTCTCCTTTTACATGTGAGAAAACTGAGACCTTAAATGGTTGAAGAAACTGATCTAGAAATCCTTCCTAGTTAAATGGTAGAGTAGGATTTTAACTCAGAGCTGCCAAACTCTATAGCCCATGATCTTAAGCCTTGCACTCTCTCTACCTCTCTGTAAGTTCGTCATCTGTAAGGTCCCCTTTATAAAGCTCCAAAATTCCTTGATGCTACCTATTTGTTTTAAGCTTGTTTACTGCTTTAACGAATATGTACTAGCTGCAAACTGCCTTGCTAAAACTTCAAAGAAAATAGCAAAAAGAGGGCTTTCCTGGTGGCCCAGTGGTTGAGGGTCCGCCTGCCGATGCGGGTGGTGCGGTTTCGTGCCCCGGTCCGGGAGAATCCCGTGTGCCGCAGAGTGGCCGGGCCCGTGGGCCATGGCCGCTGGGCCTGCACGTCCGAAGCCTGTGTTCCACGGCGGGAGAGGCCACAGCAGTGAGAGGCCCACGTACCGAAAAAAAAAAAAAAAAAAAAAAAAAAAAAAAAAAAAAAAAAAAAAAAAGCATAAAGAAGCATGACATGGAGAGTGATTGTAATGGCAAATCACAGAAGAATATTAGGGAAGTCTCCATACAGAAGATTTTTTTCTAATCCAGTGAAATGGCAATGACATTTCATCATGGAGCATGACCTAGCAGAATGGGCTGCCAGGCTGAAATGTACTTGAATATCTTATCTTCGTGTTGTTGGGCACTTAAACAAGGGTACATATTATATGCACGACTATTTTTCTTTGGGTTAAGGCAGTAAATTTCTCTTGGTATACCGTATCCAGTTAGGCTTCTCAAAAAACTGTGATTTCCTAGTCCTAAATTCAACATGGCTGAAAAAGATGTTTCTTCACAGCTTCTATAATTTCTACTTAATCCTAAATTATTAATAGTTTCAATTTATTCCTAAGAAGTTACTATTTTACTTTCTAATTATTCAAGGGGAAGAGTTGAGTGAAAAAAAATATTATCATTTGTATTTTTCTTCTTGCTCCACACTGTTAAAAAACAATGTTAAAATGTGGTCCCTGGGTCAGCAGCCTGCACATCATCTGGGAAACTTGTCTGAAATGCAAATTCTTGGGCTACCACCCAGACCATATGTGTGTCTCCTAGAAACTTTATAGTTTAAACTGTTGTATTTAGGTTTATAATTCATCTCATGTTAATATTTTTCCGTGTACTTATCCAGTTGTACCAGCACCCTTTATTAAAAAGACTTTCCTTCTCCCAGTTAAGTTGCCTTAGCTCTTTTGTTCCAATCAATTGACTATAAATGTGTGGTCCATTTCTGGGCTTTCTAATCTGTTCTACTAATCTATTTATCCTTCACCAATACCACACTGTCTTGATTATGGTACCTTTATAATAAGTCTTGAAATCAGGTAGGATGAGTCTCCAACATTGTTTTTTTTTTTGCTCCATTTACTTAGGCTTTCTATGATTTTGCTCAGCAATGTTTTGCATATAGGTTTTTGGTGTATAGGACTTGCATGTCATTTGTTAAATTATATGTGTGTGTGTGTGTGTGTGTGTGTGTGTGTGTGCCCTTCTGTTAACGATATTTTTTAAACATTTTTATTGGAATATAATTGCTTTACAATGGTGTGTTAGTTTCTGCTTTATAACAAAGTGAATCAGTTATATATAAACATATATCCCCATATCTCCTCCCTCTTGCGTCACCCTCCCTCCCACCCTCCCTATCCCACCCTTCTAGCTGGTCACAGAGCACTGAGCTGATCTCCCTGTGCTATGTGACTCCTTCCCACTAGCTATCTATTTTAGATTTGATAGTGTATATATGTCCATATATACACTACCACTCTCTCACATTGTCCCAGCTTATCCACCCCCCTCCCCGTGTCCTCAAGTCCATTCTCTAGTAGGTCAGCATCTTTATTCCCATCTTACCCCTAGGTTCTTCATGACCTTTTTTTTTTAGATTCCATGTATATGTGTTAGGATATGGTATTTGTTTTTCTCTTTCTGACTTACTTCACACTGTATGACAGACTCTAGGTCCATCCACCTCCCTACAAATAATTCGACTTCGTTTCTTTTTATGGCTGAGTAATAATCCATTGTATATATGTGCCACATCTTTATCCATTCATCTGTTGATGGACACTTTGGTTGATTCCATGTGCTGACTATTGTAAATAGAGCTGCAATGAACATTGTGGTACATGATTCTTTTTGAATTATGGTTTTCTCAGGGTATATGCCCAGCAGTGGGATTGCTGGGTCCTATGGCAGTTCTATTTTTAATTTTTTAGGGAACCTCCATACTATTCTCCAGAGCGGCAATATGAATTTACATTCCCACCAACAGTGTATGAGGGTTCCCTTTTCTCCACACCCTCTCCAGCATTAATTGTTTATAGATTTTTTAATGATGGCCATTCTGACCAGTGTGAGATGATATCGCATTGTAGTTTTGATTTGCATTTCTCTCATGATTAATGATGTTGAGCATTCTTTCATGTGTTTGTTGGCAATCTGTATATCTTCTTTGGAGAAATATCTATTTAGGTCTTCTGCCCAGTTTTGGATTGGGTTGTTTCTTTAATATTGAGCTGCATGAGCTGCTTGTAAATTTTGGGGATTAATCCTTTGTCAGTTTCTTCATTTGCAAATATTTTCTCCCATTCTGAGGGTTGTCTTTTCGGCTTGTTTATGGTTTCCTTTGCTGTGCAAAAGCTTTTAAGTTTCATTAGGTGCCATTTGTTTATTTTTATTTCCATTTCTCTAAGGGGGCTCAAAAAGGATCTTGCTATGATTTATGTCATGGAGTGTTCTGCCTATGTTTTTCTCTAAGAGTTTGATGGTCTCTTGCCTTACATTTAGATCTTTAAACCATTTTGAGTTTATTTTTGTGTATGGTGTTAGGGAGTATTCTAATTTCATTCTTTTACATGTAGCTGTCCAGTTTTCCCAGCACCACTTATTGAAGAGGCTGTCTTTTCTCCACTGTATATTCTTGTCTCCCTTATCAAAGATAAGGTGACCATATGTGCATGGGTTTATCTCTGGGCTTTCTATCTTGTTCCATTGTTCTATATTTCTGTTTCTGTGCCAGTGCCATACTGTCCTGATTACTGTAACTTTGTAGTATAGTCTGAAGTCAGGGAGCCTGATTCCTCCAGCTCTGTTTTTTCTTTCTCAAGATTGCTTTGGCTCTGCAGGGTCTTTTGTGTTTCCATACAAATCGTGAAATTTTTTTGTTCTAGTTCTGTTAAAAATGCCAGTGGTAGTTTGATAGGGATTGCACTGAATCTGTAGATTGCTTTGAGTAGTAGAGTCATTTTCACAATGTTGATTCTTCCAATCCAAGAACATGATATATCTCTCCATCTATTTGTATCATCTTTAATTTCTTTCATCAGTGTCTTATAATTTTCTGCATAAAGGTCTTTTGTCTCCTTAGGTAGCTTTATTCCTAGATATTTTATTCTTTTTGTTGCAGTGGTAAATGGGAGTGTTTTCTTAATTTCTCTTTCAGATTTTTCATCATTAGTGCATAGGAATGCAAGAGATTTCTGTACATTAATTTTGTATTCTGATACTTTACCAAATTCATTGATTAGCTCTAGTAGTTTTCTGGTAGCATCTTTAGGCTTCTCTATGTATAGTATCATGTCATCTGCAAACAGTGACAGCTTAACTTCTTCTTTTCTGATTTGTATTTCTTTTTCTTCTCTAATTGCTGTGGCTAAAACTTCCAAAACTATGTTGAATAGTAGTGGTGAGAGTGGGCAACCTTGTCTTGTTCCTGATCTTAGTGGAAATGGTTTCAGTTTTTCACCACTGAGGGCGATGTTGGCTGTGGGTGTCATTTATGACCTTTATTATGTTAAGGAAAGTTCCCTATGTGCCTACTTTCTGGAGGGTTTTTATCATAAATGTGGATTGAATTTTGTCGAAAGCTGTTTCTGCATCTCTTGAGATGATCATTTGGTTTTTCTCCTTCAGTTTTTTAATATGGTGTATCACATTGATTGATTTGCGTATATTGAAGAATCCTTGCATTCCCGGGATAAACCCCACTTGATCATGGTGTATGATCCTTTTAATGTGCTGTCAGATACTGTTTGCTACTATTTTGTTGAGGATTTTTGCATCTATGTTTATCAGTGGTATTGGTCTGTAGTGTTCTTTTTTTGTGACAGCTTTGCCTGCTGTTGGTATCAGGGTGATGGTGGCCTCATAGAATGAGTTTGGGAGTGTTCCTCCCTCTGCTATAGTTTCGAAGAGTTTGAGAAGGATAGGTGTTAGCTCTTCTCTAAATGTTTGATAGAATTTGCCTGTGAAGCCATCTGGTCCTGGGCTTTTGTTTGTTGGAATATTTTTAATCATAGTTTCAAATTCAGTGCTTGTGATTGGTCTATTCATATTTTCTATTTCTTCCTGGTTCAGTCTCAGAAGGTTGTGCATTTCCAGGAATTTGTCCATTTCTTCCAGGTTGTCCATTTTATTGGCATAGAGTTGCTTGTAGTAATCTCTCATGATCTTTTGTATTTCTGCAGTGTCAGTTGTTACTTCTCCTTTTACATTTCTAGATCTATTGATTTGAGTCTTCTCCCTTTTTTTCTTGATGAGTCTGGCTAATGGTTTATCAATTTTGTTTATCTTCTCAAAGAACCAGCTTTTAGTGTTATTGATCTTTGCTCTCATTTCCTTCATTTCTTTTTCATTTATTTCTGATCTAATGTTTATGATTTCTTTCCTTCTGCTAACTTTGGAGTTTTTTTGTTCTTTCTCTAATTGCTTTAAGTGTAAGGTTAGGTTGTTTATTTGAGATGTTTCTTGTTTCTTAAGGTAGGATTGTTTTGCTATAAACTTCCCTCTTAGAACTGCTTTTGCTGCATCCCATAGGTCTTGGGTCATCGTGTTTTCATTGTCATTTGTTTTGAGGTATTTTTTGATTTCCTCTTTGATTTCTTCAGTGATCTCTTGGTTGTTAAGTAGTGTATTGTTTAGCCTCCATGTGTTTGTATTTGGTACAGATTTTTTCCTGTTATTGTTATCTAGTCTCATAGTGTTGTGGTCAGAAAAGTTACTTGATATGATTTAAATTTTAATAAATTTACCAATGCTTGATTTGTGACCCAAGATATGATCTATCCTGGAGAATGTTCCCTAAGCACTTGAGAAAAATGTCTATTCTGTTGTTTTTGGATGGAATGTCCTATAAATATCAATTAAGTCCATCTTATTTAATGTATCATTTAAAACTTGTGTTTCCTTATTTATTTTCATTTTGGATCATCTGTCCAATGGTGAAAGTAGGGTGTTAAAGTCCCCTACTATAATTGTTTTACTATCGATTTCCTCTTTTATGGCTGTTAGTATTTGCCTTATGTATTGAGGTGCTCCTATGTTGGGTGCATAAACATTTACAATTGTTATATCTTCTTCTTGGATTGATCCCTTGATCACTATGTAGTGTCCTACTTTGTCTCTTGTAATAGGCTTTGTTTTAATGTCTATTTTTTCTGATATGAGAATTGCTACTCTAGCTTTCTATTGCTTTCCATTTGCATGGAATACTTTTTCCATCCCTTCACTTTCAGTCTGTATGTGTACCTAGGTCTGAAGTGGGTCTCTTGTAGAAAGCATATATATGGGTCTTGTTTTTGTATCCATTCAGCCAGTCTATGTCTTTTGGTTGGAGCATTTAGTCCATTTACATTTAAGGTAATTTTTGATATGTCTGTTCCTATTATCATTTTCTTAATTGTTTTGGGTTTATTATTGTAGGGCTTTTCTTTCTCTTGTGTTTCCTGCCTAGAGAAGTTCCTTTATCATTTGTTGTAAAGCAGGTTTGGTGGTGCTGAATTCTCTTAGTTTTTGCTTGTCTATAAAAGTTTTAATTTCTCTGTCAAATCTGAATGAGATCCTTTCTGCATAGAGTTATCTTGGTTGTAGGTTTTTCCCTTTCATCACTTTAAATATGTCCTTCCACTCCCTTCTGGGTTGCAGAGTTTCTGCTGAAAGATCAGCTGTTATCCTTATGGTGATTCCCTTGTATGTTATTTTTCCCTTGTTGTTTTTAATATTTTTTTGTATTTAATTTTTGATCATTTGATTAATATCTGTCAGTTAGTTTCTCCTTAGATTTATCCTGTATGGGATTCTCTGTGCTACCTGGATTTGATTAACTATCTCCATTCCCATATTAGGGAAGTTTTCAACTATAATCTCTTCAAATATTTTCTCAGTCCCTTTCTTTTTCTCTTCTTCTTCTGGGACCTCTATAATTCGAATATTGGTGTGCTTAATGTTGTCCCAGAGGTCTCTGAGACTGTCCTCAGTTCTTTTTATTCTTTTTTCTTCATTGCTCTACAGTAGTTATTTTCACTCTTTTATCTTCCAGGTCACTTATCTGTTTTTCTGCCTCAGTTATTCTGCTATTGATCCCTTCTAGAGAATTTTAAATTTCGTTTATTGTGCTGTTCATGATTTTTTGTTTGCTCTTTATTTCTTCTAGGTCCTTGTTTAACGTTTCTTGTATTTTCTCTATTCTATTTCCCAGATTTTGGATCATCTTTGCTATCATTATTCTGAATTCTTTTTCAGGTAGATTGCCTATTTCCTCTTCATTTGTTAGGTCTGGTGAGTTTTTAACTTGCTTCTTCATCTGCTATTTTTCTTTGTGTCCTCATTTTGCCTAACTTGCTGTGTTTCAGGTCTCTTTTTTGCAGGCTGCATGTTCGTAGTTCCCATTGTTTTTAGTGTCTGCCCCCACTGGCTTAGGTTGATTTAGTGGGTTGTATAGGCTTCCTGGTGGAGGGGACTAGTGCCTATGTTCTGGTGGATGAGGCTGGATCTTTTCTTTCTGGTGGGAAGGTCCATGTCTGGTGGTGTGTTTTGAGGTGTCTGTGACCCTATTATGATTTTAGGCAGCCTCTCTGCTACTGGGTGGGGTTGTGTTCCTGTCTTGCTAATTTTTTGGCATAGGGTGTCCAGCACTGTATCTTGCTGGCCGTTGAGTGAATCTGGGTCTTGGCGTTGAGATGGAGATCTCTTGGAGATTTTCACCATTTGATATTACGTGGACCTGGGAGGTCTCTGGTGGACCAGTGTCCTTTACTTGGCTCTCCCATCTCAGAGGCCCAGCCCTGATGCCTGGCTGGAACACCAAGAGCCTGTCATCCACATGGCAGCTATGAGATGTCTCCAAAGACTCAAAATATGCACAAGGTAGCAGGAAGAGCATTCAGAACCTTGACACATGAGGACAGGCTGTCATTAGCAGACCTATTCGGCCACATCTTGCCATGGTTAGCACTGCACTGTGGAAATCAGTGTGGATCCTTGAACACCACTGGGGATAGTGAGACAACTATCTCCTCAGCATTAAGGAGATGCAATGCTGAGCTTGAGACCATCCAGAGGCATAAGCAGAACACTGGATACCTCCAAACTCCAGAAGTGCAGACTCCAGAGGCCCTCCTTTAGACCTGTTAATGATATTTTTAAGGAAGTTTAAAATTATGGTAAAGTATACATAACATAAAATTTTATCATTTTAACCATTTTTAAGGTACAGGTCTGTGGTATTAAGTATGTTCTCACTGTTGTGCATCCATTGTTACCATCCATCTCCAGAACTCTTTTCATCTTCCCAAACTGAAACTTTGTACTCTTTACACAATAATCCCCAGTTCCTCCTTCCTCCAGCTCTTGGAAAGGACCATTGTACTGTCTATCTCTATGAATTTGAGTCCTGTAACTACTCCTATAGGTCCCTCCTGTAAGTGGACTCATATAATATCTGTCCTTCTGTGAGTGGCTTATCTCACTTAGCATAATGTCCTCAAGGTTCATCCATGTTGTAACATGCGTCAGAATTTCCTTCCTTTTAAGGCTGAATAATATTATATTGTATGCATATGTCTTATTTTATTTATTCATTTATCATTGGCATGGATACTTGGGTTTCTTCTACTTTTTGGCTATTGTGAATAACACTGCTATGAGCATGGATGTACAAATATCTGTTTGAATCCCTGATTTGAATGCTTTGGGATATATACTTTAAATGGTATTTTTAAGACTATCTTCCAAATGTTTATTTCTAAAATATAGAAATACAACTGATTTTTGTATATTGATCTTGTTTTCTTTCTGTGACTTTGTTAAGTCATTTATTAGTTCTACCAGTTTTTTAGTAGATTATTTAAAACATTTCTTACATATAGTCTGTTGACTGTGAATAAAGACAGTTTTACTTCTTCCTTCTAAACTTTATGCTTTTTACTTATTTTCTTGCTTTAATGCATGACTAAGACCTTAAGGACAATGTTTAGTAAAAGCTGCGAGAGCAGACATCTTTGCCTTGCTCCTAATCTTGGAGTGGAAGTGTTCAGTATTTCACTATTAGGGAAAACATTAGTTACACATTTTTGTTGACAGCTTTTATTGGATGGGTGAAACTCATTTCTATTCCTGCTTTGACAAGAGTTTTTCTAAACAAATTTACTGAAATATAGTTGGTATACAAAAAACCACGTTTAATGTATAAAATTTGATGAATTTGAACATATGCATACACCTGTGAAACCACAATTAAGGTAATAAACATATCCGTCATCTCCAAAAGTTATCATGCGCATACACTGAATTTTGTTGAATGCCTTTTCTGTGCCTATTGAAAAAAATTTCTAGCAACAGACAATGAATTTTATGGACCAAGAATGATTCAATTCCCGAAGTAAGGTGAAAGGCCCAACTTCTTTGTGCATTTTCCTGCCTGAACAACAGTAAGATTTTATAAACTAATAAAGAAGAGAAAATGGTCGTTGGGGTGGCAACCAGCAGTCATGGTTATAAGAAGCCCTCTGAACTCAATTTTTGAAGTGTGTATTACCAGAAAATTAATAGAATGTCCTGCTACATTTGATGTCTTGTTTCACCTGCCCATCCTGCTCATGGCAGTCTAACTTGTCTTCTTAAATACAGATCTGACTATGCTACAGCTTTGCTCAAAATTTTTTGCTGGCTACCTATCACTACAAAACAAGTTCTGGGACTTCCCTGGTGGAACAGTGGATAAGAATCCACCTTCTAATGCAGTGACGTGGGTTCGAGCCCTGGGCCAGGAAGATCCCACATGCTGTGGGGCAACTAAGCCTGTGCCCCACAACTACTGAGTCTGCACTCTAGAGCCTGTGAGCCACAACTACTGAGCCCATGTGCTGCAACTTCTAAAGTCTGCATGCCTAGAGCCCGTGCTCCACAACAAGAGAAGCCACCATAATGAGAAGCCCGCGCATTGCAATGAAGAGTAGGCCCCACTCACCGCAACTAGAGAAAGCCTGTGCACAGCAATGAAGACCCAACACAGCCATAAATAAATAAATAAATAAATAAATAAATAAATAAATAAATAAATAAAAAGTTTATTTAAAAAAAAATGTTCTGGGGCTTCCCTGGTGGCACAGTGGTTGAGAGTCCGCCTGCCGTTGCAGGGGACGCATGTTCGTGCCCCGGTCTGGGAGGATCCCACATGCCGCCGAGCGACTGGGTCCGTGAGCCATGGTCGCTGGGCCTGCGCGTCCGGAGCCTGTGCTCCGCAGTGGGAGAGGCCACAACAGTGAGAGGCCCGCGTACTGCAAAAAAAAAAAAAAAAAAAAAAGTTCTGCAGCATCACATCCAAAGCCTTTATGGATTTGGCTCCATGTTGTCTTTTCAGCAGTATCTTTCAGTGCACCTCCTTCTACCTTTGTCACACATCTGCCCTTCCTCTGACATGCTGTGCATCCCTGTGTCTGTTATTGCCAGTAATGCCTCCACATTATCACTCTACAATCCATGTATCTTTCAAAATCCAGCTCAAATGCCACCTCTTCCATGATGCCAGCCACAGTTGTTCCCGATGCAATTGATCTATATTATCTCTGTGCTCTGTTATATCTATAATGCTCTCTTGTTGGATATTTAGTGGCAAATGTGTTTAGATTATGTTTTCCTCAACTGTGTATCACTACATTGGCTCACATAGGGGTGGCAGATAGACAGCTCAGAAGCCACAAGTATCCATTTGTGAGCCCATGGAAAATATTACTAAATGATTACAGCATGATTTTCCACTAAACCTAAGTGCACTTCAAGGCACCTCAGGGCATTATTTTTTTTCAAGTATACAATATTGTTAACTGTAATCACCATGCTGTACATTAAGCCTCCAGAACTTATTTACCATGTAACTGAAAGTTTACACCTTTTAACCAATATACCCCCATTTCCCCCACACCCCAGCTCCTGGCAACCATCAATCTACTTTTTCTATGAGTTCAGCTTTTTTAGATTCCACATATAAGTATTTATAAGGATACTGTATAAGGATCATACAGTATTTGTTTTTCTCTGTTAGGCTTATTTTATTTATCATAATGCTCTCAAATGTTATTCACGTTACAGAAAACGTCAAGGTTTCCTTCTTTTATGACGGAATAATATTCCATTGCATATATATATATACACACAGAACATTTTCTTTATGCATCTATCTATCCATTCACAGACAGGTAGTTTCCATTTCTTGGCTATTATTAATGCTGCAATGAACATAGGATTGAAGATATCCCTTCAAGATAGTGATTTCTTTTCTTTCCAATATATACCCAGAAGTCAGATTTCTGGATCATACAGTAGTTATATTTTTAATTTTTTGAGGAAACTTCAACTGTTTTTGTAGTAACTGTACCAGTTTACATCCCTAAGAGCAGTGCACAGTGATTTCTCCTCATCCTCAACAGCACTTGTTATCTCTTGGCTTTTTGATGATAACCAATCTAACTATTGTGAGGTGATATCTCTTTGTGGTTTTGATTTACATTTCCCTGTGATTAGTGATGTTGAGTACATTTTTATATACCTGCTAGTCGTTGGTGTGTCTTGTTTGGAAAAATGTCTATTCAAGTCTTTGTCTATTTTAAAATCAGATTATTTGTCTCATTGCTATTGAATTGTATGGGTTCCTCATGTAATTATGATATTAACTCCTTCTCAGATATGTGGCTTACAAATATTTTCTCCCATTCTGTAGGTTGCCCTTTCAATTTGTTGATTGTTTCCTTTGCTGTGCAGAAGCTTTTTATAGTTTGATGTAGTCCCACTTGTTGTTTATTGCTTTTGTTGCTTGTGGTTTTTGTGTCATATCCAAAAAATCATTGCCAGGGCCAATGTCAAGGAGGCTTTTCTTATGTTTTCTTCCAGGAGTTTTATGGTTTCAGATCTTAATGTAAGTTTTTAATCCATTTTGAGTTAATTTTTCTGAGTTGTGTAAGATACAAATCCAAATTCATTCTTCTCCATATGAATATAATTTCCCCATTGAATATTCTTGGCTTGTCAAATATTAGTTGATGGTATATGTGTGGGTTTACTTCTGGACTCTTGATTCTGTTTGATTGGTCTGGATGTCTGTTTTTATGCCACTAACTTACTGTTTTTATTACCATAGTTTTGTAATATAGTTTGAAACAGAAAGTGTAATACCTTCAGCTGTGTTCTTCTTTCTCATAATTGTTTTGGCTACTGGAGGACTTCTATGGTTCCACACAACTTTTAAGATTGAAGTATCTATTTCTGTGAAAAATGTCATTGGAATTTTGATAGGGATTGCATTGAATCTATAGATGTCTTTGGGTAGTGTGGACATTTTATTAATAATAATATTTAATAATATTATTCTGATGTATGGGCATAGGGTATTTTTCCATTTACTTGCCTCTTCATCAATTTCTTTCATCAGTGTGTTATAAGTTTAGGAGCACAGGGTTTTTCACCTCCTTGGTTAAATTTATTCTTAAGTATTTTATTGTTAGATGCTCTTGTAAATGTGATTTTCCTTATTTCTCTTTCATATAGTTCTTTGTTAGTGTATAGAAATGGAACTGACTCCTGTATGTTGATTTTGTATCCTGTAACTTTACTAGATTCATTTATTAGTTCTAATAGTTTCTTGGTGAAGTCTTAAGGGTTTTTTATATGTAAGATTAGGGATATTATTAATTTATTATTAATAACTTCTCCAGGCAGTTATTACCAGTTGATTAAATGAAATCTGCATTCCATCTTTAGCTAAATTTGTGATCTTCATAACAAAAGCTTAATGCTTTGGTTAGTTGAAGTGAATTTCACCACATAGACTCCATGGGTGGTTTCCACCAAGGACTAAATTTATTTGGTAGAGGATAGAAAGTTAGAGGATTATAGAGGATTATAATGCTATAGCATTATAGCATGTGGCAGAACTGGCCACATGGAATAAATCTATTAACAAGAGCAACAAGGTCTTGCTGAAGAGAGGCCAGGCTGTCAGACCAATTTTATTTTCTTCCCAAGAAATCCATCGGAGACCTTTTTATTTTCTTGGTTTAGAATCTAAGAATCAGGTAAAGGACTACATCAACTCTGTGTAAGGCTATACTCTGGGAATCTCATGGGCCAAGATGAGGAGTGAGAGTGTTTCTGAATGTCACAATCCATTTCATTACTATGGGGCAAACCTTCATCAGGCATGGCTATAAGTTTCACCCCTGGGAACAGCAGGTGTCTACAACAAATTTAACTCTTTAAACCATACAGACTGATTAATGTTCAAAAGTCAGTTTGGGAAATGACAGAGTCATCAGGGGTTTCTTTGAAACCTCTAATGGGGTTTAGTCTCAAATGTTTGTTTATTTCTTTGAAACCATGCTATACTGTCCAATATAATGACCATTAGCCACATTTGGTTATTTAAATTTAAATTAATTAAACTTAAATAAAATTAAAACTTCAGTTCCTCAGTCACACTAGCCACATTTTAAGTGCTCAACTAGCCACATGTGGCTTGCAGCTACCACATTGGACAGAACTGATAAAGAACATTTCTACCACCACAGAAAGTTCTAGTAGACAGCACTGTTTTAAGGCCTCCTGTAACAAACCTGAACTCCTCTGCACTGTAGTTTAGAGTTTTTGCAAAAGTTTTTGCTTGCATGCGCCAGTTATGTTCTTTAGTATTACCATTATTTATAACATGTAACTATTTTATTTATGTTTCTTTCACCCAAATAAATGCTTTTCTCTTCCAAGGCCTTTCTGTTTAATGTCTCATTTGAGAAAAATATCAAGGAAGTTTTATTCCCTATAGTTAGAGACCTGTGTGGTAAGCAAGATTCTATTATTTATCTTCCGTTGTTTCGTTATGGTGGTTAATATCTTCCCTGCTTCCTCTGAATTCTTTTTTGTGACCTGCTAAATTGACTATGTCCTGCATGGTTGTTTGAATTGAAATTACCTACAATTTTGCCTTTCTAAGGAAGATGTAGTGAATTCAGTCATTAAAGGAAGGGACTTTAGGGAAATAATGTTCCATAAGGCTCCTATCTATTCTGAGACATTTTTATTCTTGCCTCTTCTCCCACGTTAAATCAAAGCTATTGTACAAAGGGAGGTGTATTGAAAATAGGCCACGTGATACAATGTGGCTAAAGCTTAGTTTTAAATGGGGTTCATTTGAAATGACTTTAATCTTGGTTATGGTGGCTATTCAATATAATGTTCATTCTTTGTTACAACTCAAAGCCATATGCTTACTTTGTTTATTCCTATGAAGATAAGATTAAATGTTTTTTTAAATTTATAAGTAAGATAAAATATGAAGAAACAGAAATAAGGTGTATTGTAGTGTAAGAGACAAAATCTAATCATTTCTATCCCTATGGGTCACAGATTATCATTTTTCCTTGTAATTTCCTACTAAGGCACCTCTTTGAATAAGGTCTGGACTGGCTACTAAGTATTCATGTATTCTGTTTATCCACATGATGCTGAGGCTAAAGACTTGGTATATACTTGGAAAAAATGAACCCAAACTTCCCTTTTCCAGCTTCGTTGCTGTCATGACAAGCCATCTTCAGAGACAGCTGTAGTGGGGGGTTAATTACATCCCACTAGGGTTTGAATCCTAGCTCCACCCCTCTTGACTGTGTGGACCACAAAAATTGCTCTATATTGTTTCAACTTCTTCATCTTGGAGATGAGTTAGATTTCCAAACTACATCACTGGATCTCCCTGAGGTTTAATAAAAGTCCTTAAAACAGTGCCTTTACCTTTCACTCGGGTTCCAAGCCTAAAAAAATCAATTTTCTATGACTTTAAACCTTAAAAATGCAATTGCTATGGTCTGAATGATTTTTTATCCCCCCTCAAATTCATACAGCCCTTATGAATGAGATTAATACCCTTATAAAAGGGACCCCAGAGAGAGCTCCCTTGCCCCTTCCACCATGTGAGGACATAACCAGAAGTCTGCCGCCCATAAGCAGACCTTCACAGAACTCGACTATGTTAACACTGTGGACTTCCAGCCTTCAGAAATGTGAGAAATAAATTTCAGTAGTTTATAAGCTACCAGACTTAAAGCAGCCAGAACACACTAAGACAACAATTTATGTCCAGTGAAATGCACAGGTCTTAAGTATACAGTTTGATGAGTTTTGACAAATATATACACCATGTAACCCATTATCAAGGTGTAAGAGATTTCTATCTCCCTATTAAGTTCCCATAGCCCCTTCCCAATCAATCCCTGCCCCCCACACCCAACACACATGAATTAATCACTATTTTGATTTTATCACCACAGCTTTTGTCTGTTCTAGAATTTCATCTCAATGGAATCAAAGAGTATGTATCCTTTTGTATCAGGCTTTTCTCATTTTCTATGAATTTTGATGAAATATTTCATATTCTTCTGTAATATCCCTTTCATTTACATTTTATATGGACAACCTGTCTTTAACACATTTAAAAATCACTGGTATGGAGTTTTAATTTTTAAAGTCCAAGAGCATGACTTGGTGATTTGGAAATGGCCTTGTAATTCCTAGCTACCTGACCAAGGGAGTTTTGGCAAGTTACTTAAACTCTCTGAACCTCACATCACTTTAATGTGACTTCTGTAATACTTACCTCCCATGAATTTTTATTAGGATAAAATGAAATAATGAATGTAGAGTACCCACCACTTGTGGATACTAAAAAATTTCCCAGTTCCCTCCACTTTTAGGCCAGTTAAGTCTCACAGCAATAACCAACCAGTCATTTTGGCCATTTATATGACTAATCAGGTACCCCTCAATTACACTGGATATGTGACTCTGCTTTAATTGCTAAGTAGGCTCAAATCAAGGTTGTTTTCTTATATAATTACAACCTTTATTTTTATTCACCCCTTTATAATTTATTACAGATCATTGTTTCCATATGTTAGCTCATTTAATCTTTATTGCACCTGTTATGAAAAATAACTGATATTGTTTTTGTTTTACAGATAAGGAAACCAAGACTCAATGTGGTTAAGTAGCTTGTCCAGAATCATCCAAACAGTTCGTGGGCTTTAACACCAGTCTCTGGGTACTAAAGCTTATGCTTTTCATGGAGCAATGCTGTGTCCCCTGAGGTGAAGACAAGAGTGACCCAAGACCCTCAAGTCTAACTGCCATCACGTTGCACTCAGGAGAATTTCCAGAGCAACTTGTGTACCCAGGTGCTGGCCAGGCAGATGTGGGTATTCTCTAAATCTCTCCATGTGTCTTCTGCCTTCAGCACAGGTGGCACTTGGCTGTGAATCAACTATGGTCCAGTTGTTCCTTTGTTTGGTTATCCATTCATCGACAGGTGTATGTTATTCTGACCATTTATGTGACTATTATATGCCAGAAACTACTCTGGACACTGGAAGTTCAGCCATATGCAAAATAGACTAAAAAAAAAAACCTTGCTCTAATGGAACTTACATTCTAAATGGGGAACATGGGCAGTAAGTGAATGAACAAACATGTCTGTTTATTTACTTATTTAATGTTGAGGAGTAATAAGGTCTTTGACGAAAAATAAAATAGGGAAAAGGAACCTGGAGGGCATGGTACTTGTTGTTCTAAATAGGGTGGTGAGGGACCTCCTTGTTGATAAGGTGAAGGAGGTGAGAAATGAGCCACACAGATATCGGGTGGGGTTGGAGTTTGGGGTGTTCCTGGAAAAAGGAAGAGCAAATCCAAAAGCACCATGGCAGGAGGGTACTTGGTATCTTCTAGGAACAGTCAGGAAGCCAGTGAGCCTGGAGCAGAGTGAGCCAGGGGCAGAGGGGTAAGAGAGAAGTAATAGGATGTCAATCATGATGGGCCTTATTTGACATTTTAAGGATTGGGGCATTTATTCTGAATGAAATGCAAAGCTAGAAGATGATTCCAATCTGAGGAAGCACATGATTTGACTTATATTCTTAAAGGATTATTCTGGTTCCTGGGGTGAGAACATACCACAGGAGGGAAAGGATAGAGGCAGGGAGACCTGTTAGTAGGCTCTGGCAACAATCCAGATGAGAGATGATGTTGGCTTGGATGGAATTAGCAGTGGTGGAGGTCATGAGAATGGTTAGATTCTGGATATGATTTGAGGCTAGAGCCATCAGGATTTGCTGATGGGTTGGCTGTGGTTTGTGAAAGTGAGGTCAAGGTGATGTCAAGGTTTTTGTTCTGAGCCGTTGGAAGGGTAGAATTTCTATCACCTAAGGTGGAGAAGGCCGGGAGAGGAACAGGTTTGGGGAGGGATATCAGAAGTCTGTTTTTTGTAGAAGTTGAACTTGAGATGCCTCTTAGACATCAAATGGAGATGCTGGGTAGCAGACGGATATGAGTCTAGAGTGCAGGGACAAGATCTGGGCTGAAGATACAAATTTGGGACTCGTGAGAAAAGAGGAAAGATTCAAAGCTAGAGGCTAGATGAGTTACTGGAGAGTGTGGGAGTGTAGATAGAAAAAAGAAGTTCAGTTTGAATCTCCTTGTAACTTTGATGAAAATGTGAGTTAAAATGAAAACTGTCTCTCAATTACAGAAAGGTTATTGGAAAGGTTTTATCCCTTATTACTATTTAATATTTTCATGACATTTCTCACTTAGTTCTCACCCACCCTTTTCCTTACTAAAGAGGTTCTTACTAATTTTATCTTTATGAAAACCAGCCCTGCAGGCCACTTGTTCAGGTTCCCTCTCAGATTAGTGGGCCCTGAAGTTACTATTGGTCTTTTTTTTTTTTTTTTTTTTTTTTTTTTTTTTTTTTTTTTTTTTTTTTTTTTTTTTTTTTTTTTTTTTTTTTTTTTTTTTTTTTTTTTTTTTTTTTTGTGGTCGGCGAGCCTCTCACTGTTGTGGCCTCTCCCGTTGTGGAGCACAGCCTCCGGACACGCAGGCTCAGCGGCCATGGCTCACGGGCCCAGCCGCTCTGTGGCATGTGGGATCTTCCCGGACCAGGGCACGAACCCGTGTCCCCTTCATCGGCAGGCGGACTCTTAACCACTGCGCCACCAGGGAAGCCCTATTGGTCTCTTTTTGAAACTGCTCTCCACTCTTTTCAACTCTGGAAATTAAAGGAAGCCAAGGAGGCACAAAAATAACTACTATATTTTCTGTGGGTTCAAGGGCCTTATCAATGTGAGGAACAGAGTTTTAGTTTAAAAAACATTGTCTTCCTATAAGAAATAAAGATAGGAAACATTCCAGCTGTTTTGTTTTCATCCATGACCTTGAGAATTGCCTTCATTTTCCAAATGGAGGAACAAAATCTTATTTCATTGAAATGTGGATGGGTAGAAATAATCCTTTCACTACTCTGGATGTTATATAATTTTTAGATTGTTTGCAAAAGTCACTCTGAGTAATCTAAAGACGAAATGAAAGATAAAATATCAGGAAAGATTTTGTTACAGTTACTATGACTGTAAAACAAATTACCCTAAAACTGAGTGGAATACAGCAGACATTTATTATGCTCTCAAATTTTGTGGGTAACAAATTTGGACAGGGCACAGCAGGGCTGGCTTCCTCCTCCCTGACGCCTGGGGCATCAGGTAGAAGATGTGAAGCTGGGAGCAGGAATCATCTGAAGGCTCGTGCACTCAACTAGCAGCTGGTACTAGGTGCCACTTGGGGCCACAGTTTCTCTCCATTCAGGCTTCTCCATGTGGTCTTTCTGCATGGACTTGTTTGGACTTATTTGCAGCATGGTGGCTGGGTTCCAAGGGTGAATTTCCTGAAATAGAGAGCCAGGTGGACGCTGTCTCCTTTGTCTGGCTTAACCTCAGAAGTCACATGCTTCACTTCTGCCATAGTCTCTTTGTAGGGGCAGTATCAAGCTCATCCAGGTTCAGATCAAGGAATACAGGTCCTGCCTCTCAGTGGGGAGAGTGTCAATCACATTGCAAGAGGAGCATATGGAATGGGATATATAAATTGGGGCGCATCCATCTTTGAGAAAATACAATCTGCTAAAGATTTAGTGACTATCAGGAACATAAGCTGTTAAATTCAAAGAGTTTTTGAGGAGGGAAGTAGAGAAGAGATAAACACCTCTGAGAAGAGATTGAAGGTTGAGGTAAGAACTTCCGTCACTAATTTTAGGAATGCTTTTTTTTTTTCTTCCTACTTTGCAGACCATGAAAATGTTGCTTCAGGAAAAGGTTTGTATCTGTATCTCAGGTTCACAGTCTCATTAAGGCAGTATTTGTACAGTTTGCTGGATGACTTCTCAGAAGGGCACAAGGAAGTGACATATGGTGAAGATGCAAACAATTACTGAAGGCCCTTGGGAGTTTGCAGATATCACCCATATAAGAGAGAAGCTTTCCTATGAAGCTCTTCCCCTCCCTGACAAGAGGACATTGAATTCCCTGATCCACTCTGTTCTTAACTTCCACCAGTTTCCCTCCAGATATGTGCAAAAAGAATCAGGCTAAATCATACCCTTTACCTCTGAAGATTTAAATCTGGAGGAAAGCTCTTCTTTCCCCACATACTAAGTCAGCACCATGGACCAATTTTTAGAAGAAATTATTGTCTTTGTCCAGGTTAGAGGGTAGATTAGAAAGATTCACAACCTCTAGATAAAGACTGGGAGGGAAATGAAAGAAATCCTTGGTGTTATGGAAGCTCATGGTAAAGCGAATGCAAATATGTGGGCAAATTTGGCGAGTTATTTGGGATGATTTCAGATTTCCAAGCAGTGCGTATGCTATGGGGACAAACATCAGGGTGACGTTTTCTGGTTTTGCCCATATATGGTCCAATCAGAGGAAGTTGTAGGCTCCCCATCAGCACTCATGAGCAAGGCGACACAAAGCAGGAAGAAAGCTTTTTAAAAAATAAAAAGCACTTAGGTCATAAAATATTAGAATTGATTTCAAATCTTAATACAGTTTAAATGGACCAGATTTTTGCAGTTTTCAAAGTATCAGACAGCCGAGACTGAACTTTATTGATTAGCTCTATTTTAATCAGCCCTTGACTATTGGGACTTCAGGATGTTGGGCTATGAAAGTTCTACAAATGTTGGGGTTTGGATGCATGGGTGCTTCAGAAGCAGAGGCATACAGGGGAATAGTGGGTGCTAGGAGAGCATTGCAGGGTCCAGGTGGACTTGGTAAAGGCCAGGAAGTGTTTGGAAGTCAAGGGAAAGTGAGGGAACCAAGAATAGAGAAGTTAGTTTCCCAGGAATGGGTAATTTCATGCAGGCACCGTGGAAAGGATTTGTAAGGAAGGTAGCAGTGGGAGATTGGATTAGGGATGAAGAAGCCCAGACAAGTTCTGAGATAAATTTGAGAAAGGAAAGGTGACCTGGGTGCGTGGGGGTACTTCCATTTTGCCTCTGGGAGATAACATGAAATTTGGGTAATTTAATCTTTCAAAAAAATAATTTATGTAGTAGGATAAGTCTCTGCCTTATGTGGTAGAGACTTCTAATGCTCACCCTATCCTGTTCGCCTCTCTTCTTGGCCCACAGAAGCTACTCTTGTACATCTGTCTTCTATTTGGATGGGGCCATGTAACTAGTCTGACCTGTGGGCTGTGGGCACAGGTCACATGAACCAAAGTATCTAATTACTTCTGTAAGACCCTCCACTTCTCTCTTACCTCTGCCTGCAGAACCTGAAATATTCCAGATGATGGAGCCTTCATTATTCTGGTTCTGGAATGATGACAATGTGGACAAGAGACTCCCCACCCATAGCCCCACTGATGTAAAATGGACATGTTGCATGAGCAAAGAAATAATTGTGTTAAACTACTGAGATGTGGGGTTATTACCTCAGCATAATCTAATTGGTCATGAATGACACAAGTCAGATGTGCAAATGCTATAGTATTATTTTCTATAATTATTTTCATTTTGCTCTCAAGTCTACATCTTGCTGGAGGCTGACAAGGGAACTTAAGCGTGCCAATTAATGGTAATAGTCTTATTTTTGGAATTTATACATATCTATGTGTGTGTGTGTATATATATTGTTTTTTGTTTTGTTTTGTTTTACCCCCAAACTCAAGTTCATAGAGTTTTTCTTTTTTCTCAGCCAACGTGGTATCTAGACATGAGGGTAGCTCATTTGTCTTCATGACAGAAGGGAGGAGAGAGACTTATGCTCTTCCTGGACCCTGGATACCATGCTGACTTTGATGCAGAAGTTTATGGCTAGGACTGCATCTGACTCCATTTTCCCCAGGTTTTCCTAGGCTCAGCAGGTCCTCAGGTCTTGGCTGAGTCCCATCTAGTAGTCCTGCCCAGGATATCCAACCCCTGGCCCAGCCTCTACTATTGAGTTACCTTTCCATGGAAGTACAATGCAAAATTGAGAGTCCTTGCCCTCAGCTACAGTTTTGGGTCCCCACATTGGCCTACAGGCCTGTCTGAATCACTTTTTTAATGCCTCCTCTTTATTTATCTTAGATTTCTATCCTTTCACTGTCTGTCCCACTGCCTGAGCTAAGGATTAGAGAGACAGGAGTGCTTGGGCCCTTAGGGAACAGACAAATTCTTCCTCCTACACTCTCCCCTGCCCCCAGTCTGCTTTTCCCCTCCAGATAGGGTATGACCTGACCTTTCTTTCTGGTGGGGATTTCCTCTAAGTCACTTCCTTCTTCTCTTCTGTAGACATCTTTGTTCTACATGGTTAAGGCATTAAGCCTCGTGGCTTGGCCTTAATGGCAAACATGATTTATGGGGAGAATAAAAAACTTAGGTTCACATTTTCAAGATAATTACATTAGTATTTATAAAGCACTTCCTCCTTGGAAATTCTGCCTACTGTCCTGACATTTCTGGCATTTTCTGACTCACTTGGAGGAGAGTCCAGCAGCCTCCAATGTGTGGTAAAGTGTGTGAACAGCCCTGGTGTCAACCTTCTTGGTTCAGGTTGGTTGACTGACCCAGGGAGCTTCTTCCATTCTGTGGAATACTATATATAAAATATTTGCCTGCTGCAAAATAAACTGAGTTTAACCTCCAATTCCCATAGAAACCCTAAGGGAAAGACAATCTTTTCTTTTCAGTCTGCCGGCTACCTTGTTTTCCTAAACTCCATACTTTAATTTCCTTTAGGGTCTTACTCAGATAGTCATGGCTTATATCAAGACTAGCAAGGATCAAATGAATAAATTCAGACTTCATTTTTTTTTACCTTGCTTTTTGTCGTATCTTTAGTTGGTACATTGATGTCTTAAGTGAATTTTGCCTTATTAAGAGAAATTCCCATTTTTGTACAGAGTATCTTGTCTAATTTTGCACCTCTCCTATGGGACGTCCACTGTAAATATGATACCAATAGATCATTTTAAGCTGAACCTCAGGGAGTCTTGCTGCTTTTGAGCCTTGAGAATGGTTTATCCTGGAGACTCTTAGTTGTTCTTCATGAATAATAATGATTACTCAAGAGCTTTCTCATTTTTTTTTTTTTTTTAGTTTGTTGCTGAATATTTTTAGCCATGCATGATCTTGTACTTGTTGAATTCATGATACTCTGTCTTTTATCTCCCCATCAAACAATCAAATCATGCTTCAGGAATATACCATCTATCTTCCTTGCTGAAAGTTTGTGCCAGATAAAATCTCTACATTTCTCTCTGGTGACAGAGACCATACAGAGGAAACACTTCTTTCCTCTTTAGTTGACACAAGATGTTGGGAGCATGTTCATGAGCAGATGTATAGCATTTTGACAAAAGATGCATTCCTGAAAGTTGCCTCTTGGTTTCAAATCTTATGACCTTATTTGTGTTGGACAGCTTTGTGCATTACTTAAAAATTTCATCAGGTCTACTTCTTACTTGAGCTACTTCTATGGCAGCTCGTTCCTGTAGACTTTAATCTGTTTCATGCAGGGGTTCTGGGCTCATGCCATGGTCATGCACCTCTAGTTTCTTGCCCTATGACTTCTCTGATACCAGTTCATGGGATACTGCTCTGTACATACAAATATAAAACCCCCAAATTCAGAGGAATAAACACTTACTTGAGCCTCCCTTGACCGATGGGAGAGAAGAGCAGATGTATCCATCTGCTTCATCTTTTATCCCCAGGACACTTCTGAAATAAGGCTCCTTGGAAGGTCATGGTGGATCAAATACTTGCTGCTCATAGTAAAGGCCAAGTCAATAACAGAAGGCTTTTCCTTCTTTCTGTTTTGCTTTTCCTGTCCTGCAGTCTTGTTCCCTAGGAACCATATTCCAAAATAACCTACCTGCAAGGAAGTTTTTGCCTCAGGTTCTGCTTTGGGGGGGAAACAAGGCTAAGATAATATCTTCTTTATAAAATAGGAGCTAGTATTTTCTCATTAAAGCCTACTAATAGTCAAACATATAGAGAAGAAGCATTTGAGAGTTTGGTGACTGTGTGAGTATGTGTGCATGCATATGCCAGAGTGTGAAACTGCATTCCAAAGCCAGCTGTATTAGTGATTTGGTTTTCCACACAAAGAGATAGATAAGTAGGTTATCCAAAAATCTTTTATATTTAAAATTAAGATGTACCCATCCCCCCCATTTACTAATAGTCAAAACTCATATTTCCTTTTCTGTTCCTGGCTTCAAGTTCCTTCCAACTTGATACTTCTTTTATAACTTAAGATCCTGTAGTATAATCGTAGGGACGAGATCTTAGAGAATTTACAAAGCAGATAACACACTTAACTGTAAAAGTTAAATTGGAATTATCTGCTGCTTGGGATAATACACATTTTATTCCTATTAATATGAATAACAAGGATTGACTGAATTGGTACTGGTGATAGAGAATATGATTTTCTTTTATTTAAAACTGGAAACCTGTTTAATTGGAAGTTCCTAATGGATTCATTGTCAAAATAGCTAATAGAAGGATGTTTAGGGGGTTAAAAGGAAAGGAGGTTAGAAGAACACCTTCTTAAGTAAAGCTAGGCCCATTCCAAATTCTAGAGCCTCATGACTGTGGAGGGGGAATCCTGATAACCATTTACATAATCAATGTCTTGGGAAGGAAATTGTTCCTCTGCTGTGATATTGTGATTTGTAATAAATATATATTTGGCCTTCATCCCATTCCTAGCATGGAGCTCCTAAAACCCTTGGAATTTACTAAGTGAAGAGAGAGAAAGTTATGTTATGTTAATGATGTGACATATGGAAAACCCCTAGGTGACCTAAGGATGGAGGCTGGTTGCCAGGGGAAACAATCTTGTGATTAGAGGGCTGGAACTTTCAGTCCCACTACCCACCCCCCATATCCTCACCTCTGGGGAGGCGAGGGGGACTGGATATTGAATTCAATCACCAATGGCCAATGATTTAACCAACCATGCCTATGTAATGAAGTCCCCATAAAAACCCTAAAGGATGGGGTTCAGAGAGTTTCCTGATTGGTAAACACATGGAAGTGCTGGAATAGTGGTGCCCCCAAGAGAAAGCATGGAAGCCCTGAACCCTTTCCCATGTACTTTGCCTATGTTCTTCATCTGGCTCTTCATCTGTATCCTTTACAATATCCTTTATAATAAACTGGTAAAATAAGTAAATTTCTGAGTCCTATGAGCTGATCGATCAAATTACTTGAACCCAAAGAGGGAGTGATGGAAACCTCTTATCTAGTGGGCCAGAGGCCCAGGTGACAGCCTGAACTTGCCATTGGCATCTGAGGTTAGGGGAGGGAGGTGCAGTCTCATAGGACTAAGCCCTTAACCTGTGGGATCTGACACTATGTCCAGGTAGATAGTGTCAAAATTGAGTTAAATTGTAGGACACCCAGTCAGTGTCTGCTGAGAATTGCTCGGTGGTGTTGGAAAGAACACACATTGGACCAGCCCAATAGAATAGGAAAATAGAATCCCATCAAAATCTCAAAGGAACAGGTATGTTATAAGAGAGTTTTGGGGGAGGGGATCCCTAAAAATTTGCTGTCTTCTAGGGTTGCTGAGGTTGGGGTTCTAGTCACGTGATAGCATACTTCAAGTGATTTTTGTCCTATTATTGCTCATTTCTGAGTAACTGGTAGATATCATGTGGTTCTGGTTTCTTTTTCCTTTGCTAGGACAGGGAAAAGTAAGAGAAAACCTGGACTCACCCCCTTTCTTGTGGTTGCATTATGTGGGTAATTAGTAATTGTGGAATCTCTTTAATCTTTTTTAAAAATAATTTATTTATTTTATTTTATTTATATTGGGCTGTGTTGGGTCTTCATTGCTGTGTGGGGGCTTTCTCTAGTTGTGGCCAGCGGGGGCTACCCTTTGTTGTGGTGCATGGGTTTCTCATTGCAGTGGTTTCTCTTTGTTGCGGAGCAAGGGCTCTAGGCACGCAGGTTTCAGTAGTTGTGGCACGCAGGCTCTAGAGTGCAGGGTCAGTAGCTGTGGTGTGTGGGCTTGGTTGTTCCTTGGCATGTGGGATCTTCCCAGACCAGGGCTCGAACCCATGTCCCCTGCATTGGCAGGAGGATTCTTAACCACTGCACCACCAGGGAAGTCCCTCTTTAACCTTCTGTTCAATTTTGATAATTTTATTTGCTTTGGTGAATCATAAGCAGCCATGATTGCACACGTTCCCTTTTGAGATCTTTCAACAATATACCAGTTGAATAAAGAATTTCAGAAGTTGATTGTAGTAATTAAAACTATTTTGGTTGCAAATGACAGAAAGCCAAGTGATAGTTGTTGAAGCAAGTATGTTGTGGTATCTCACAGATCTCAAGGGCAGGCCTCTCTCTTCACATTTTTCATGCTGATGTCTTTATTTTTCTACCTCATTTCCCTCTTCCTCACCCCTTCAGCTGGCTTGCTGTGCTTGCATGGGAAGAAAACATGGTGGTCAACAGGACCTACCTGACCTTTTCATTTAAAGCTTCAGTCACCTGGGAAGAGATGGACTCTCCTCATTTCAGTTACAAAATCCCTGGCAAAGGACTTGGAATGGCCCAGCTTGGATCAAATGCTCACTCTGGAACCAATATGCTTGCTAGGACAGGTTCTGGAAGGTGATTCGCCCAGATATCTTCTCCTGGACCAGCTAACTATGGCCACGGTACATTTTGTACAAGATGTTTGGTCCAGAGGTTACTATGTTGATAAAACAGGGAAGAAGAGGGAGAAGAGGCTATTTTCAGAAGAAAGCAGGGAGCGGTAGAGGTGGCTCCATGTAGTTGAAGTAATAATTGTTCATTACACTGACCCCTTAGCATCAATTTAAGGAAAATTTCACATAAAATATCAAATCGTTTTTGGTGCTGGCAATATTAAATGGTTCCTTGAGAAAAACACGGATGTTTTAAAAATATATAGTTCCTACTTATGACATGGATGAAGATAATGTAACAATTCAGTCATAATATCTAGTTTATTAAAAATATGTAAATATTGGAATGTTGATGGAGTATTGGAATGCAATGAAAATGAAATATAAAATCATTATAATATGGCTTAGTTCCCCCAGCTACTGAAATGTTCCTTCAATTGAATGTGTATTTAGTTTTATTTGTTGTTATTTGTTAATTGTGTAAATAATAAGTAATTAAGCAGTCTAGCTCTGTGGGTACTTTGCTTGGTTTGGTATTTTTCTTTGCCACTTACTAGCTGTATGGCCTTGGAAAAATTACATAATCTCCCTATGCCGCAGATTATTCACCTGTAAAGTGGGAGCAATAATTGTGACCTTTTCATAGGTTGTTATGACTATAAAATTAGTTATACATGCAGAGTGCTTAGAACATGTGCCTGGCATGTAGTCAGCATTCAGTTAATGTTCGCTGTTAATATTAGAATACTCTTTGAGAATTATTACTTTCTTCAAGACTATTAGAGATTGATACAAATGGACTTTCTTGCATACTTTTTTGAATTTCATTGAAATGATAAAATGGACTCTTTGCAGAAAGTTCGTGAGCTCTATCTTTCAGAAAAATACAAAGTAGGGGTCAGTGGTCATGCTCTGAAGACTTGAGACATATTCTGCACTAGGTATCCATTAAGACTTTTCACAAATGTTTTATTTCATAGAAGTTCCAGCATCCTCTCCTCTGAGCACAAGGTAGTATTTTATTTTCCACTTACTGGAAGTTAAGTGACCTGCTCTGGCAATGATTTCTTGGCGTAGAAACTTTGAGTCAGGGTGCATGTTGCCTCACTTCCTTTTCCTTCTAGCATGACAACTGGCAACTTCTAAGATGAGGGCTTCTCCATTAGCCTGAATCCCTGATTGACAACTCACAATGGACATGTAGTATGAACAACAAAGAAATTTTTGTTATTTTAAACAACTGAAATTTTGCTATTTAGATTCCAGTGCAGCTCAAGACCTCCAAATAAGGCCTCTGGAAAGGAGGGTATATCCAGGCATTAGGTCTGGCTGGGCTGCTTCTCCTTTGACTATATTTCATTCAGGAATTAACATCTGCATAATAAGGATATCAATTTCAAATAACATCACATTACTAAGAACATGTTTTATTGCAAGACAAAAGCACCCATATTTTGTGCAATGATGCTGTTATTATTTAAAACTCTGGCATCAATTGAAAATTTATATTGAAGTAATAAATTTCTAACCCAGCCTCACAAAAGCAGAGCTCATTTTTAAGGTTGCCATCTCTGTTTGCTTGGTAAAGCCCATTCATCCATCATTCCAACACTTCCAAATACTGGTATTGATAAAGTGTCTTTCATTGTTGTGTGTAGTTTTAACTATCCATTTCATCTATTTCTTTTACTGCTGTAATTTATAAGAGACCTGATATTTTATATCCAAAGATTCTTTCAAATTAAGTCATTTGGTGTTTTCTTATCCATCTTGAATCTGAAGAAGCACAGTTTATTTGGCCCTTTAAAATAGTATTTCCTGTTATTCCTGGGCTAGAAATGAGCATACAGTTGGGTAAAGAACCAGATTTAACTTGTGGAGATTTTGTTTTGCTGAGGCTGGAGTTTCCTCCACATTCAACTGGCCAACAAAATCGTTTTCATGTTTTCCCTCAGAAATGTCTCTCCTTTTTCTTTTTTAATGAAAAGACATTTCATTTATTAAGACTCTATTATCTAATAATCTTAACTGTATTTTTCTTTAACATAGAATAGGCTGTTCTTATCATTTGCTTTTTTTAATTAAAAACTATTTTAACATCTTTATTGGAGTATAATTTCTTTACAATGGTGTGTTAGTTTCTGCTGTATAACAAAGTGAACAGCTATACATATACATACATCCTCATCTCTTCCCTCTTGCGTCTCCCTCCCACCATCCCTATCCCACCCCTCTAGGTGGTCACAAAGCACTGAGCTGATCTCCCTGTGCTATGCGGCAGCTAGCCACTAGATATTTTATATTTGGTAGTGTATATATGTCAATGCCACTCTCTCACTTGGTCCCAGCTTACCCTTCCCCCTCCCTGTGTCCTCAACTCCATTCTCTATGTCTGCATCTTTATTCCTGTCCTACGGCTAGGTTCTTTTTTTTTTTTTTAACATCATTATTGGACTTCAATTGCTTTACAATTGTTTGTTAAGTTTCTGCTTTAAAACAAAGTGAATCAGTTATACATATACATATGGCCCCATATCTTTTCCCTCTTGCATCTCCATCCCTCCCATCCTCCCTATCCAACCCCTCTAGGTGGTCACAGAGCACCGAGATGATCTCCCTGTGCTAGGCAGCTGCATCCCACTAGCTATCTATTTTACGTTTGGTAGTGTATATATGTCCATGCCACTCTCTCACTTTGTCCCAGCTTACCCTTCCCCCTCCCCATATCCTCAAGCCCATTCCCTAGTAGGTCTGCATGTTTATTCCCATCTGGACCCTAGGTTCTTCATGACCAATTTTTTTTTTTTAGATTCCATACATATGGGTTATCATACAGTATTTGTTTTTCTCTTTCTGACTTACTTCAGTCTGTATGATGATCTCTAGGTCCATCCACCTCGCTACAAATAACTTAATTTCATTCCTTTTTATGGCTGAGTAATATTCCATTGTACATATGTGCCAAATCTTTTTTACCCATTCATCTCTTGATGGATGACACTTCGGTTGCTTCCATGTCCTGGCTATTGTAAATAGAGCTGCAATGAACATTTTGGTACATGACTCTTTTTCAATTATGGTTTTCTCAGAGTATATGCCCAATAGTGGGATTGCTGGGTCATATGGTAGTTCTATTTGTAGTTTTTAAAGGAATCTCCATACTGTACTCCATAGTGGCTGAACCAATTCATATTCCCACCAGCAGTGCAAGAGTGTTTCCTTTTCTCCACACCCTCTCCAGCATTTATTGTTTCTAGAGTTTTTGATGATGGCCATTCTGACGGGTGTGAGGTTATATCTCATTGTAGTTTGATTTGCATTTCTCTAATGATTAATGATGTTGAGCATTGTTTCATGTGTTTTTCGGCAGTCTGTATATCTTCTTGGGAGAAATGTCTATTTAGGTCTTCTGCCCATTTATGGATTGGGTTGTTTGTTTATTTGTTATTGAGCTACATGAGTTGCTTATAAATTTTGGAGATTAATCATTTGTCAGTTGCTTCACTGGCAAATATTTTCCCCCATTCTGAGGGTTGTCTTTTGGTCTTGTTTATGGTTTCCTTTGCTGTGCAAAAGCTTTGAAGTTTCATTAGGTCCCATTTGTTTATTTTTGTTTTTCTTTCCATTTCTCTGGGAGGTGAGTCAGAAAGGATCTTGCTGTAATTTATGTCATAGAGTCTTCTGCCTATGTTTTCCTCTAAGAGTTTGATAAGTTTCTGGCCTTACATTTAGGTCTTTAATCCATTTTGAGCTTATTTTTGTGTATGGTGTTAGGGAGTGATCTAATCTCATACTTTTACATGTACCTCTCCAGTTTTCCCAGCACCAATTATTAAAGAGGCTGTCCTTTCTTCACTGTACATTCCTGCCTCCTTTATCAAAGATAAGGTAACCATATGTGCATGGATTATTTCTGGGCTTTCTATCCTGTTCCATTGATCTATCTTTCTGTTTTTGTGGCAGTACCATACTATCTTGATTACTGTAGCTTTGTAGTATAGTCTGATGTCCAGGAGCCTGATTCCTCTAGCTCCATTTTTTGTTCTCAAGATTGCTTTGGCTATTCGGGGTCTTTTGTGTTTCCATACAAATTGTGAAATTTTTGGTTCTAGTTCTGTGAAAAATGCCACTGATAGTTTGATGGGGACTGCACTGAATCTGTCGATTGCTTTGGGTAGTAGAGTCATTTTCACAATGCTGATTCTTTCAATCTAAGAACATGGTACATCTCTCCATCTGTTGTTATCATCTTTAATTTCTTTCATCAGTGTCTTATAATTTTCTGCATACAGGTCTTTTGTCTCCTTAGGTAGGTTTATTCCTAGGTATTTTATTCTTCTTGTTGCAGTGGTAAATGGGAGTGTTTTCTTGATTTCACTTTCAGATTTTTCATCATTAGTGAATAGGAAGGCCAGAGATTTCTGTGCATTAATTTTGTATCCTGCTACTTTACCAGATTCATTGATTAGTTCTAGTAGTTTTCTGGTAGCACCTTTAAGATACTCTATGTATAGTATCATGTCATCTGCAAAAAGTGACAGCTTTACTTCTTCTTTCCGATTTGGACTCCTTTTCTTCTCTGATTGCTGTGGCAAAAACCTCCAAAACTATGTTGAATAATAGTGGTGAGAGTGGGCCACCTTGTCTTGTTCCTGATCTTAGCGGAAATGATTTCAGTTTTTCACCATTGAGCATGATGTTGGCTGTGGGCTTGTCATATATGGCCTTTATTATGTTGAGGAAAGTTCCCTCTATGCCTACTTTCTGCAGGGTTTTTATCATAAATGGGTGTTGAATTTTGTCGAAAGCTTTCTCTGCATCTATTGAGATGATCATATGGTTTTTCTCCTTCAATTTGTTAATATCGTGTATCATGTTGATTGATTTTCATATATTGAAGAATCCTTGTATTCCTGGAATAAACCCCACTTGGTCATGGTGTATGATCCTTCTAATGTGCTGCTGGATTCTGTTTGCTATTATTTTGTTGAGGATTTTTGAATCTATGTTCATCAGTGATATTGGCCTGTAGTTTTCTTTCTTTGTGACATCCTTGTTTGGTTTTGGTGTCAAGGTGATGGTGGCCTTGTAGAATGAGATTGGGAGTGTCACTCCCTCTGCTATATTTTGGAAGAGTTTGAGAAGGATAGGTGTTAGCTCTTCTCTAAATGTTTGATAGAATTCGCCTGTGAAGCCATCTGGTCCTGGGCTTTTGTTTGTTGGAAGATTTTTAATCACAGTTTCAATTTCAGTGTTTGTGATTGGTCTGTTCATATTTTCTATTTCTTCCTGATTCAGTCTTGGCAGTTTGTGCATTTCTAAGAATTTGTCCATTTCTTCCAGATTGTCCATTTTATTGGCATAGAGTTGCTTGTAGTAATCCCTCATGATTTTTTGTATTTCTGCAGTGTCAGTTGTTACTTCTCCTTTTTCATTTCTAATTCTATTGATTTGAGTCTTCTCCCTTATTTTCTTGATGAGTCTGGCTAATGGTTGTGTGTTAGTTTCTGCTTTATAACAGAGTGAGTCAGTTATACATATATATATGTTCCCATATCTCTTCCCTCTTTGTCTCCCTCCCTCCCACCCTCCCTATCCCACCCCTCCAGACAGCCACAAAGAACCGAGCCGGTTTCCCTGTGCCATGCGGCTGCTTCCCACTGGCTATCTACCTTACGTTTGTTAGTATATATATGTCCATGTCTCTCTCTCGCCCTAACACACCTCACCCTTCCCCCTCCCCATATCCTCAAGTCTGTTCTCCAGTAGGTCTCTGTCTTTATTCCTGTTTTACCCCTAGGTTCTTCATAACATTTTTTTTTTCTTAAATTCCATATATATGTGTTAGCATACGGTATTTGTCCTTCTCTTTCTGACTTACTTCACTCTGTATGACAGACTCTAGATCTATCCACCTCATTACAAATAGCTCAATTTCGTTTCTTTTTATGGCTGAGTAATATTCCATTGTATATATGTGCCACATCTTCTTTATCCATTCATCCGACGACGGGCACTTAGGTTGTTTCCATCTCCGGGCTATTGTAAATAGAGCTGCAATGAACATTTTGGTACATGACTCTTTCTGAATTCTGGTTTCCTCAGGGTATATACCTAGTAGTGGGATTGCTGGGTCATATGGTAGTTCTATTTGTAGTTTTTTAAGGAACCTCCATACTGTTCTCCATAGTGGCTGAACCAATTCACATTCCCACCAGCAGTGCAAGAGTGTTCCCTTTTCTCCACACCCTCTCCAGCATTTATTGTTTCTAGATTTTTTGATGATGGCCATTCTGACTGGTGTGAGATGATATCTCATTGTAGTTTTGATTTGCATTTCTCTAATGATTAATGATGTTGAGCATTCTTTCATGTGTTTGTTGGCAGTCTGTATATCTTCTTTGGAGAAATGTCTATTTAGGTCTTCTGCCCATTTTTGGATTGGGTTGTTTATTTTTTTGTTATTGAGCTGCATGAGCTGCCTGTAAATTTTAGAGATTAATCCTTTGTCAGTTGATTCATTTGCAAATATTTTCTCCCATTCTGAGGGCTGTCTTTTGGTCTTGTTTATGGTTTCCTTTGCTGTGCAAAAGCTTTGAAGTTTCATTAGGTCCCATTTGTTTATTTTTGTTTTTATCTCCATTACTCTAGGAGATGGGTCAAGAAGGATCTTGCTGTGATTTATGTCATAGAGTGTTCTGCCTATGTTTTCCTCTAAGAGTTTGATAGTTTCTGGCCTTACATTTAGGTCTTTAATCCATTTTGAGCTTATTTTTGTGTATGGTGTTAGGGAGTGATCTAATCTCATACTTTTACATGTACCTGTCCAGTTTTCCCAGCACCACTTATTGAAGGGGCTGTCCTTTCTCCACTGTATATTCCTGCCACCTTTATCAAAGATAAGGTGACCATATGTGCATGGGTTTATCTCTGGGCTTTCTATCCTATTCCATTGATCTATCTTTCTGTTTTTGTGCCAGTACCATACTGTCTTGATTACTGTAGCTTTGTAGTATAGTCTGAAGTCAGGCAGCCTGATTCCTCCAGCTCCATTTTTTGTTCTCAAGATTGCTTTGGCTATTCGGGGTCTTTTGTGTTTCCATACAAATTGTGAAATTTTTTGTTCTAGTTCTGTGAAAAATGCCAGTGGTAGTTTGATAGGGATTGCATTGAATCTATAGATTGCTTTGGGGAGTAGAGTCATTTTCACAATGTTGATTCTTCCAATCCAAGAACATGGTATATCTCTCCATCTGTTTGTATCATCTTTAATTTCTTTCATCAGTGTCTTATAATTTTCTGCATACAGGTCTTTTGTCTCCTTAGGTAGGTTTATTCCTAGATATTTTATTCTTTTTGTTGCAATGGTAAATGGGAGTGTTTTCTTGATTTCACTTTCAGATTTTTCATCGTTAGTATATAGGAATGCCAGAGATTTCTGTGCATTAATTTTGTATCCTGCTACTTTACCAAATTCATTGATTAGCTCTAGTAGTTTTCTGGTAGCATCTTTAGGATTCTCTATGTATAGTATCATGTCATCTGCAAACAGTGACAGCTTTACTTCTTCTTTTCCGATTTGGATTCCTTTTATTTCCTTTTCTTCTCTGATTGCTGTGGCTAAAACTTCCAAAACTATGTTGAATAAGAGTGGTGAGAGTGGGCAACCTTGTCTTGTTCCTGACCTTAGTGGAAATGCTTTCAGTTTTTCGCCATTGAGGATGATGTTGGCTGTGGGCTTGTCATATACGGCCTTTATTATATTGAGGAAAGTTCCCTCTACACCTACTTTCTGCAGGGTTTTTATCATAAATGGGTGTTGAATTTTGTCAAAAGCTTTCTCTGCATCTATTGAGATGATCATATGGTTTTTCTCCTTCAATTTGTTAATATGGTTAATCACATTGATAGATTTGCGTATATTGAAGAATCCTTGCATTCCTGGAATAAACCCCACTTGATCATGGTGTATGATCCTTTTAATGTGCTGTTGGATTCTGTTTGCTAGTATTTTGTTGAGGATTTTTGCATCTATGTTCATCAGTGATATTGGCCTGTAGTTTTCTTTCTTTGTGACATCCTTGTCTGGTTTTGGTATCAAGGTGATGGTGGCCTCGTAGAATGAGTTTGGGAGTGTTCCTCCCTCTGCTATATTTTGGAAGAGTTTGAGAAGAATAGGTGTTAGCTCTTCTCTAAATGTTTGATAGAATTCGCCTGTGAAGCCATCTGGTCCTGGGCTTTTGTTTGTTGGAAGATTTTTAATCACAGTTTCAATTTCAGTGTTTGTGATTGGTCTGTTCATATTTTCTATTTCTTCCTGATTCAGTCTTGGCAGTTTGTGCATTTCTAAGAATTTGTCCATTTCTTCCAGATTGTCCATTTTATTGGCATAGAGTTGCTTGTAGTAATCCCTCATGATTTTTTGTATTTCTGCAGTGTCAGTTGTTACTTCTCCTTTTTCATTTCTGATTCTATTGATTTGAGTCTTCTCCCTTTTTTTCTTGATGAGTCTGGCTAATGGTTTATCTATTTTGTTTATCTTCTCAAAGAACCAGCTTTTAGTTTTATTGATCTTTGCTATTGTTTCCTTCATTTCTTTTTCATTTATTTCTGATCTGATTTTTATGATTTCTTTCCTTCTGCTAACTCTGGGGTTTTTTTGTTCTTCTTTCTCTAATTGCTTGAAGTGCAAGGTTAGGTTGTTTATTCGAGATGTTTCCTGCATCTCAAGTTGGGCTTCTATTGCTATATACTTCCCTCTTAGAACTGCTTTTGCTGCATCCCATAGGTTTTGGGTCGTTGTATCTCCATTGTCATTTGTTTCTAGGTATTTTTTAATTTCCTCTTTGATTTCTTCAGTGATCACTTCGTTATTAAGTAGTGTATTGTTTAGCCTCCATGTGTTTGTATTTTTTACAGATCTTTTCCTATAATTGATATCTAGTCTCATGGCGTTGTGGTCGGAAAAGATACTTGATACAATTTCAATTTTCTTAAATTAACCAAGGCTTGATTTGTGACCCAAGATATGATCTATCCTGGAGAATGTTCCATTAGCAGTTGAGAAAATGTGTATTCTGTTGTTTTTGGATGAAGGGTCCTATAAATATCAATTAAGTCCATCTTGTTTAATGTATCATTTAAAGCTTGTGTTTCCTTATTTATTTTCATTTTGGTTGATCTGTCCATTGGTGAAAGTGGGGTGTTGAAGTCCCCTACTATGAATGTGTTAATGTCGATTTCCCCTTTTATGGCTGCTAGTTTTTGCCTTATGAATCGAGGTCCTCCTATGTTGGGTGCATAAATATTTACAATTGTTATATCTTCTTCTTGGATCGATCCCTTAATCATTATGTAGTATCCTTCTTTGTCTCTTCTGATAGTCCTTATTTTAAAGTCTGTTTTGTCTGATATAAGAATTGCTACTCCAGCTTCCTTTTGGTTTCCATTTGCATGGAATATCTTTTTCCATCCCCTTACTTTCAGTCTGTATGTGTCTCTAGGTCTGAAGTGGGTCTCTTGTAGACAGCATATATATGGGTCTTGTTTTTGTATCTATTCAGCCAGTCTGTGTCTTTTGGTGGGAGCATTTAGTCCATTTACATTTAAGGTAATTATCGATATGTATGTTCCTATTCCCATTTTCTAAATTGTTTTGGGTTCGTTATTATAGGACTTTTCCTTCTCTTGTGTTTTTGTCTAGAGAAGTTCCTTTAGCATTTGTTGTAAAGCTGGTTTGGTGGTGCTGAACTCTCTCAGCTTTTGCTTGTCTGTAAAGGTTTTAATTTCTCCATCAAATCTGAATGAGATCCTTGCTGGGTAGAGTAATCTTGGTTGCAGGTTTTTCTCCTTCATCACTTTCAGTATGTCCTGCCACTCCCTTCTGGCTTGTAGAGTGTCTGCTCAGAGATCAGCTGTTAACCTTATGGGGATTCCCTTGTGTGTTATTTGTTGTTTTTCCCTTGCTGCTTTTAATATGCTTTCTTTGTATTTAGTTTTTGACAGTTTAATTAATATGTGTCTTGATGTTTTTCTCCTTGAATTTATCCTGTATGGGACTCTCTGTGCTTCCTGGACTTGATTAACGATTTCCTTTCCCATATTAGGGAAGTTTTCAACTATAATCTCTTCAAATATTTTCTCAGTCCCTTTCTTTTTCTCTTCTTCTTCTGGAACCCCTATAATTCGAATGTTGGTGCGTTTAATGTTGTCCCAGAGGTCTCTGAGACTGTCCTCAGTTCTTTTCATTCTTTTTTCTTTATTCTGCTCTGCAGTAGTTATTTCCACTATTTTATCTTCCAGGTCACTTATCCGTTCTTCTGCCTCATTTATTCTGCTATTGATCCCATCTAGAGTATTTTTCATTTCATTTATTGTGTTGTTCATCATTGTCTGTTTCATCTTTATTTCTTCTAGGTCCTTGTTAACTGCTTCTTGCATTTTGTCCATTCTATTTCCAAGATTTTGGATCATCTTTACTATCATTATTCTGAACTCTTTTTCAGGTAGACTGCCTATTTCCTCTTCATTTGTTAGGTCTGGTGGGTTTTTATCTTGCTCCTTCATCTGCTGTGTGTTTTTCTGTCTTCTCATTTTGCTTATCTTACTGTGATTGGGTTCACCTTTTTGCAGGCTGCAAGTTCGTAGCTTCCGTTGTTTTTGATGTCTGTCTCCAGTGGCTAAGGTTGGTTCTGTGGGTTGTGTAGGCTTCATGGTGGAGGGGACTAGTGCCCCGTTGTTTTTGATGTCTGTCTCCAGTGGCTAAGGTTGGTTCAGTGGGTTGTGTAGGCTTCCTGGTGGAGGGGACTAGTGCCTGTGTTGTGGTGTATGAGGTTAGATCTTGTCTCTCTAGTGGGCAGGTCCACGTCTGGTGGTGTGTTTTGGGGTGTCTGTGGACTTATTATGATTTTAGGCAGCCTCTCTGCTAGTGGGTGGGGTTGTGTTCCTGTCTTACTATATGGTTGGCATAGGTTGTCCAGCACTGTAGCTTGCTGGTCGTTGAGTGAAGCTGGGTCATGGTGTTGAGATGGAGATCTCTGGGAGATTTTTGCCATTTGATATTATGTGGGGCTGACAGGTCTCTTGTTGACAAGTGTTCTGAAGTTGGCTCTCCCACCTCAGAGTCAGAGTCCTGACTCCTGGCTGGAGCAGCAAGAGCCTTTTATCCATGCGGCTCAGAACAAAAGGGAGAGAAAGTAGAGAGAATTAGTAGAAGTAGGAGGAAATAGGAAAGAAAGAAAGAAAGCAAGAAAGAAAGGAGGGAAGGAAGGAAGGAGGGAAGGAAGAAAGAAGAAAAGAAAGGAAGAAGGCAAAAGGAAAGAAAGGAAAGAAAGGAGGGAGGGAGGGAGGAGGGAAGGAAGGAAGGAATGAGGGAAGGAAGGAAAAAATACAGAAAGAAAGAAGATACAGTAAAATAAAATAAAGTATAATAAAGTTATTGAATTAAAAAAATAATTATTTAGAGAAAAAAAAAAAGGGAAGGATAGAACCTTAGGACAAATGGTGGAAGCAAAGTTATAGAGACAAAATCTTACATAGAAGCATACACATATACCCTCACAAAAAGAGGTAAAGTGGAAAAAATCATAAAACTTGCTCTCCAAGTCCACCTCCTCAATTTGGGACGATTCGTTGTCTCAAAAAGGGAAGGAAGGAAGGAAAGATAGAAAGAAGGTAAAGTATAATAGAGTTCTTTAAATTAAAATTAATTATTAAGAAAAAAATTTAAAAAAAAAAAAAACAATGGTCGGATAGAACGCTGGGACAAATGGTGGAAGCAAACCTATACAGACAAGATCTCACACAGAAGCATACACATACACATTCACAAAAAGAGGAAAAGGGGAAAAAATCATAGATCTTGCTCTAGAAGTCCGCCTCCTCAATTTGGGATGATTCGCTGTCTATTCATGTATTCCACAGAGGCAGGGTACATCAAATTGATTGTGTAGCTTTAATCCGCTGTTTCTGAGGCTGCTGGGAGAGATTTCCCTTTTTTTTCTTTGTTCTCACAGCTCACAGGGGCTCAGCTTTCGATTTGGCCCTACCTCTGCGTGTAGGTCGCTGGAGGGCGTCTGTTTTTTGCTCAGACAAGACGGGGTTAAAGGAGCTGCTGACTCGGGTGCTCTGGTGCACTCAGGCCGGGGGGAGAGAGGGGCACGGAGTGCGGGGCGGGCCTGCGGCGGCAGAAGTCGGCTTAACGTTGCACCAGCCTGAGGCCCGCCGTGTGTCCTCCCTGAGAAGTTGTCCCTGGATCCCGGGAACCTGGCAGTGGCAGGCTGCTTTTAGCCGCGGCTTGCACCCATCTCTGGGGTCTGAGCTTTTAGCCGCGGTTTGCGGCCGTCTCTGGAGTCCGCGCTTATAGCCGCGGCTCGCGCCCGTCTCTGAGGTTCGTGCCTTTAGCTGCGGCTCGTGCCCTTCTCTGGGGTCTGCGCTTTTAGCCGCAGGTCGCGCCTGTCTCTGAGGTCCGTGCTTTTATCCGCGGCTCGCGCCCGTTTCTGGAGTTCCTTTAGGCAGCGCTCTTAAAACCCCTCTCCTCACGCCCCAGCAAACAAAGAGGGAAGAAAAAGTCTCTTGCCTCCTCAGCAGGTGCATACTTTTCCCCGGACTCCCTCCCGTCTAGCCGTGGCGCACTAACCCCTTTGGGCTATGTTGAAGCCGCCAACCCCAGTCCTCTCCCTGAGCTCTGACCGAAACCGGAGCCTTGGCTTGCAGCCCCGCCCGCCCCGGCAGGTGAGCACACAAGCCTCTCGGGCTGGTGAGTGCCGGTCGGCACCGATC
>NW_006785406.1:4870288-4889139 GCF_000442215.2 Lipotes vexillifer | reverse complement strand
GGGCTATTGTAAATAGAGCTGCAATGAACATTTTGGTACATGACTCTTTTTGAATTCTGGTTTTCTCAGGGTATATGCCTAGTAGTGGGATTGCTGGGTCATATGGTAGTTCTATTTGTAGTTTTTTAAGGAACCTCCATACTGTTCTCCATAGTGGCTGAACCAATTCACATTCCCACCAGCAGTGCAAGAGTGTTCCCTTTTCTCCACACCCTCTCCAGCATTTTTTATTGTTTCTAGATTTTTTGATGATGGCCACTCTGACTGGTGTGAGATGATATCTCATTGTAGTTTTGATTTGCATTTCTCTAATGATTAATGATGCTGAGCATTCTTTCATGTGTTTGTTGGCAGTCTGTATATCTTTGAAGAAATGTCTATTTAGGTCTTCTGCCCATTTTTGGATTGGGGTTTTTTTTTTTTTGTTATTGAGCTACATGCGTTGCTTGTAAATTTTGGAGATTAATCCTTTGTCAGTTGCTTCATTTGCAAATATTTTCTCCCATTCTGAGGGTTGTCTTTTGGTCTTGTTTATGGTTTCCTTTGCTGTGCAAAAGCTTTGAAGTTTCATTAGGTCCCATTTGTTTATTTTTGTTTTTCTTTCCATTTCTCTGGGAGGTGAGTCAAAAAGGTTCTTGCTGTGATTTATGTCACAGAGTGTTCTGCCTATGTTTTCCTCTAATAGTTTGATCGTTTTTGGCCTTACATGTAGGTCTTTAATCCATTTTGAGTTTTTTTTGTGTGTGGTGTTAGGGAGTGTTTTGATTTCATACTTTTACATGTAGCTGTCCAGTTTTCCCAGCACCACTTATTGAAGAGGCTGTCTTTTCTCCACTGTGTATTCTTGCCTTCTTTATCAAAGATAAGGTGACCATATGTGCATAGGTTTATCTCTGGGCTTTCTATTCTGTTCCATTGATCTATATTTCTGTTTCTGTGCCAGTACTATACTGTCTTGATTACTGTAGCTTAAGAGTACAGTCTGAAGTCAGATAACCTGATCCTCCAGCTCCATTTTTTGTTCTCAATATTGATTTGGCTCTTTGGGGTCTTTTGTGTTTCCATACAAATTGTGAAATTTTTTGTTCTAGTTCTGTGAAAAATGCCACTGGTAGTTTGATGGGGACTGCACGGAATCTGTTGATTGCTTTGGGTAGTAGAGTCATTTTCACAATGTTGATTCTTCTAATCCAAGAACATGGTATATCTCTCCCTCTATGTGTATCATCTTTAATTTCTTTCATCAGTGTCTTATAATTTTCTGCATACAGATCTATTGTCTCCTTAGGTAGGTTTCTTCCTAGATATTTTATTTTTTTGTTGCAATGGCAAATGGGAGGGTTTCCTTAATATCACCTTCAGATTTTTCATCGTTAGTGTATAGGAATGCTAGAGATTACTGTGCATTAATTTTGTATCCTGCTTCTTTACCAAATTCATTGAGTAGCTGTGGTAGTTTTCTGGTAGCATCTTTAGGATTCTCTATGTATAGTATCATGTCATCTGCAAACAGTGACAGCTTTACTTCTTCTTTTCCACTTTGGATTAATTTTATTTCTTTTTCTTCTCTGATTGCTGCAGCTAAAACTTCCAAAACTTTGTTGAATAATAGTGGTGAGAGTGGGCCACTTTGTCTTGTTCCTGATCTTAGTGGAAATTTTTGAATTTTCAATTGAAAAAAATTTTCACATTGACGATGTTATTGACTGTGGGTTTGTCATATATGGCCTTTGTTTTGTTGAGGAAAGTTCCCTCTATGCCTACTTTCTGGAGGGTTTTTATCATAAGTGGGTGGTGAATTTTGTCCAAAGCTTTCTCTGCATCTATTGAGAAGATCATAGGGTTTTTCTCCTTCAATTTGTTAGTATGGTGTATCACGTTGATTGAATTGCGTATATTGAAGAATCCTTGCCTTCCTGGGATAAACTCAACTTGATCATAGTGTATGATCCTTTTAGTGTGCTGTTGGATTCTGTTTGCTATTATTTTGTTGAGGATTTTTGCATCTACATTCATTAGTGATATTGACCTGTAGTTTTCTTTCTTTGTGACATCTTTGTCTAGTTTTGGTATCAGAGTTATGGTGGCCTCATAGAATGAGTTTGGGAGTGTTCCTCCCTCTGATGTATTTTGGAAGGGTTTGAGAAGGAGAGTTGTTAGCTCTTCTATAAATGTTTGAAAGATTTCACCTGTGAAGCCATCTGGTCCTGGGCTTTTGTTTTTGGAAGATTTTAAATCACAGTTTGAATTTCAGTTCTTGTGATTGGTCTGTTTATATTTTGTATATCTTCCTGATTCAGTCTTGGCAGGTGGTGCATTTCTAAGAATTTGTCCATTTCTTCCAGGTTGTCCATTTTATTGGCATAGAGTTGTTTGTAGTAATCTTTCATGATCCTTTGTATTTCTGCAGTGTCAGTTGTTACGTCTCCTTTGTCATTTTTAATTCTATTGGTTTGAGTCATCTCCCTTTTTTTCTTGATAAGTCTGGCTAATGGTTTATCAATTTTGTTTATCTTCTCAAGGAACCAGCTTTAAGTGTTATTGATCATTGCTACCACTTCCTTCAGTGCTTTTTCATTTATTTCTAATCTGATCTTTATGATATCTTTCCTTCTGCTAACTTTGGGGGTTTTTTTTGTTCTTCTTTCTCTAATTGCTTTAGGTTTAAGGTTAGGTTCTTTATTTGAGATGTTTCTTGTTTCTTAAGGTAGGATTGTATTGCTATAAACTTCCCTCTTAGAACTGCTTTTGCTGCATCCTATTGGTTTTGTGTTGTCGTGTTTTTATTGTCATTTGTTTCTAGGTATTTTCTGATTTCCTCTTTGATTTCTTCAGTGATGTCTTGGTCATTAAGTAGTGTGTTGTTTAGCTTCCATGTGTTTGTATTTCTTACAGATTTTTTCCTGTAATAGATATTTAGTCTCATAGCATTGTGGTTGGAAAAGATACTTGATACAATTTCAATTTTCTTACATTTACCAAGGCTTGATTTGTGACCCAAGATATGATTTATCCTGGAGAATGTTCCAAGAGCACTTGAGAAGTATGTCTATTCTGTTGCTTTTGGATGGAATGTCCTGTAAATATCAATTAAGTCTGTCTTGTTTAACGTACCATTTAAGGCTTGTGTTTCCTTATTTATTTTCATTTTGGATGATCTGTCCATTGTTGAAAGTCAGGTGTTAAATTCACCTACTATGATTGTGTTACTGTCGATTTCCCTTTTTATGCCTGTTAGTATTTGCCTTACGTATTGAGGTGTTCCTATGTTGGATGCATAAATATTTACAATTGTTATATCTTCTTCTTGGATTTATCCCTTGATCATTATGTAGTGTCCTTCTTTGTCTCTTGTAATAGTCTTTGTTTTCACGTCTGTTTTGTCTGATATGAAAATTTCTACTGCAGCTTTCTTTTGATTTCCATTTGCATAGAATATCTTTTTCCATCCCCTCACTTTCAGTCTGTATGTGTCCCTAGGTCTGAAGTGAGTCTCTTGTAGACAGCATTTATACGGGTCTTGCTTTTGTAACCATGTAGCCAATCTATGTCTTTTGGTGTAGATTTTAATACATTTACATTTAAGGTAATTATTGATATATATTTTCTTATTACCATTTTCTTAATTGTTTTCGGTTTATTATTATAATTCTTTTCCTTCTGTTTCCTGCCTAGAGAAGTTCCTCTATCACTTGTTGTAAAGCTGGTTTGGTGGTGCTGAATTCTCTTAGCTTTTGCTTGTCTGTAAAGGTTTTAATTTCTCCATCAAATATGAGTGATATCCTTTCTGGGTAGAGTAATCTTGGTTGCAGGTTTTTCTCCTTCATCACTTTAAATATGTCCTGCCACTCCCTTCTGTCTTGCAGAGTTTCTGATGAAAGATCAGCTTTTAACCTTATAGGGATTCCCTTGTGTGTTATTTGTTGTTTTTCCCTTGCTGCTTTTAATATGTTTTCTTTGTATTTAGTTTTTGATAATTTGATTAATATGTGTCTTGGTGTGTTTCTCCCATATTCTGTATGGGACTTCTGTCCTTCCTGGGCTTGAATAACTATTTCATTTCCCATATTAGGGAAGTTTTCAACAATAATCTCTTCAAATATTTTCTCAGTCCTCTTCTTCTTACCTTCTTCTTCTGGGACCCCTATAATTTGAATGTTCATGCATTTAATGTTGTTCCAGAGGTGTCTGAGGCTGTCCTCAGTTCTTTTCATTCTTTTTTCTTTATTCTGCTGTGCAGTAGTTATTTCCACTACTTTATCTTCCAGGTCACTTATCCATTCTTTTGCCTCAGTTATTCTGTTCTTGATCCCTCCTAGAGAATTTTTAATTTCATTTATTGTGTTGTTTGTTTGCTCTTTAGTTCTTCTAGGTCCTTGTTAAATGTTTCTTGTATTTTCTCCATTGTATTTCCCAGATTTTGGATCATCTTTACTATCATTATTCTGAATTCTATTTCAGGTAGACTGCCTATTTCCTCTTCATTTGTTAGGTCTTGTGGGTTTTTGCCTTGCTCCTTCATCTCCTGTGTGTTTCTCTGTCTTCTCATTTTGCTTAACTTACTGTGTTTGGGGTCTCCTTTCTGCAGGCTGCAGGTTTGTAGTTCCCGTTGTTTTTGGTGTCTGTCTCCAATGGCTAATGTTGTTTCAGTGGGTTGTGTAGGCTTCCTGTTGGAGGGGCCTCGTGCCTGTGTTCTGATTGATGAGGCTGGATCTTGTTTTTCTGTTGAGCAGGTCCACGTCTGGTGGTGTGTTTTGAGGTCTCTGTGAAGTTATTATGATTTTAGGTAGCCTCTGTGCTAATGGATGAGGTTTTATTCCTGTCTTGCTAGTTGTTTGGCTTAGGGTGTCCAGCACTGTAGCTTTCTGGTCTTTGAGTGGAGCTGGGTCTTGGCATTGAGATGGTGTTCTCTGGGAGATTTTCCCCATTTGATATTACATGGAGCTGGGACATCTGTTGTGGACCAGTGTCATGAACTTGGCTCTCCCACCTCTGTGGCACAGCTCTGACACCTGGATGGAGCACCAACAGCCAAAAGGAGAAAATTACTTCAAATGACCAAAATTACTCTTTGGCATAAATTACAATTCCCCAGAGTGAAGTCACAGCGCTTGGTCTTGGAGCTCTTCAGCTCGTGCAGATGCATGTTTCTTTTCCACTAAGGAATAAGCATAGGTTGGCAGCTGGTGCCCAGCAGGAGAGAAACAGGGAGTATCCCCCATACAAATGGTTTTGGCAGCTGCTAGGAATGTTCCCCCAAAATCCCCTCCTGGGGACTGTGAGCCAGGAGCAGTGGCTCCTCACAGCCACCCCTGTGAGTTTTCCAGAAATGTCTCTTATATCCACTCACCCTTTTGCACACCATGGGCAATACCATTGTTCAGATTTTCCTCATCACTTTGTCATAAATTTCAAGGTTCCTAACTGGTCTCCCTGGCACTGTTCTCTCATCTACCATTAGAATTACCATTCTAGAAATCATATCCTAGTAGTTCATTATATTCCCAGGGGACAAAATGAATGCTTAAGCATTTAGAGTCCCTTTCCATCTTTGCTTCCCGCCACCCCAACCTCCTGTACTCCAGTACTCATAATTCTTCAAAGACACATTTTCACCATTCACTGAGAATGTCAAAGCTTTTCACCCTCTGAGGCTCTGACCATGTTGATTTCCCTGATCTAAAATAACATTTTCTTCTACCCTGTATTGATTTGCTAAGGCTGCTATAACAGAATTCCACAGATTGGTGGCTTGAACAGCAGAAATTCATTTTCTCACAGTTGTAGAGGCTGGAAGTTCACGATCAAGGCGTTGGCATGGTTGGTTTCCTCTGAGGTCTCTCTCCTTGCCTTGCAGACAGCCACCTTCTCGTTGCTTTGTCCTCACATGGTTGTCCCTCATGTCTCCTTCTGTGTCCAAATCTCCTCTTCTTATTAGGAAAACAGTCTGTTTGGATTAGGGCCCTAATGGCCCCATTTTAATTGAAACAGATCTTTAATGGCACTATCTCCAAACAGAGTCACATTCTGCAGTACTGGGGATTAGCACTTCAACATATGAATTTTGGGGATGGGGAGGACACAATTTTGCCCATAACATACCATATCCTCCAACTACTTATCCTTCAAGATCCAGTTTTCTGGGAAGCTTTCCCTGGCTCCTCTATTAACTCCCTGATGCGCCCATAACACTTAGTAGTAGCTCAATTATCACACTAACTATACAGTATTGTAATAATTGATGGCATAAGTTAGCAAACTTTTTCTTAAAGGGCCAGGTGTAAATGTTTTAGGCTTTTCAGGCCAGACAGTCTCTATCACAACTACTCAACTCTGCCATTGTAATAAAGGGAATTCAGAGCTCTTTATATGCCTAGGTGCCAGTCTATGGCAGCATCACAAGTCCACAGTATGAGAATTTTTCTTTCCTATGAGTTTAAGAATGGTGGACTACAAGAAAACATCTTTTATTTTCTATAACTCATTTATTTCTCATAAAAATTTAGTGTATCTTGCAGAGCAAAAGCACATATACATTTTACACCCAGGTGCCATTGGCAATTTATGCATGGTCTAGGTAACTTCACCAGCTGTGGGATCCAGGGCAGGTCACTTAATTTCTTTGGAAGCAAATTCCTAATTTTTAAAACAAACAGTTGGACAGAAAGTATTTACTATGGGGGAGCAATTGGCATTGAGGCCGGTCAATACTTCCATACGTGAGACTCATATAAATATAAATACATGGAGTCAAATAAATACCTCATGTTGAGTTAATTCTGAAATATTGCATACAAGGTACATCATTGGGTTACCTCATATTTAACCCAATCTCTGATCCTTTTTCAAAAATGGTAACCACTAGCCACATGCGGCTCTTAAGTTTAAATTCAAATTTATTCAAATTAAAAAAATTAAAAACTCAGGGGAGACCTTCAAGACAGTTGAAGAGTAAGATGTGGAGATGACCTTCCTCCCCACAAATACATCAGAAATACATCTACATGTGGAACAACTCTTACAGAACACCTACTGAATGCTGGAAGAAGACCACAGATTTCCCAAAGGCAAGAAACTCCCCACATACCTGGGTAGGGCAAAAGAAAAAAGCAAAAAACAGAGACAAAAGAATAGGGATGGGACCTGCACCAGTGGGAGGGACCTGTGAAGGAGGAAAAGTTTCCACACACTAGAAAGCCCCTTCACTGGCAGGGATGAGGGGGTGGTTGTTGTGGGGAGAACTTTGGAGCAACAGAGGAGAGCACAGCAGCAGGGATGCAGAGGGCAAAGTGGAGAGATTCGCACACAGAGGATCGGTCCCGACCAGCACTCACCAGCCAGAGAGGCTTGTCTGCTGACCCTCCGGAGTGGGTGGGAGCTGGGAGCTGAGGCTCCAGCTTCGGGGGTCAGATCCCAGGGAGAGGACTGGGGTTGGCTGCATAACCACAGCCTGAAGGGAGCTAGTGCACCACAGCTAGCCAGGAGGGAGGGCGGGGAAAACTGTGGAACTGCCTAAGAGGCAAGAGACACTTGTTTCGGGGTGCATGAGGAGAGGTGATTCAGATCACTGCCTAAATGAGCTCCAGAGATGGGCACAATCTGCGGCTATCAGCGCGGACACCAGAGACGGGCATGAAATGCTAAGGCTGCTGCTGCAGCCACCAAGAAGCCTGTGTGCAAGCACAGGTCACTATCCGCACCTCCCCTCCTGGAAGCTTGTGCAGCCTGGCACTGCCAGGGTCCCGTGGTGCAGGGACAACTTCCCTGGGAGAACATATGGTGCACCTCAGGCTGTAGCAACATCATGCCAGCCTCTGCTGCCACAGGCTCACCCCACATTCCATACCCCTCCCTTCCCTCCACCTGAGTGAGCCAGAGCCCCCTAATCAGCTGTTCGTTTAACCCCATCCTGTCTGAGCAAAGAACAGACACCCTCAAGTGACCTTCATGCAGAGGTGGGGCAAATCCAAAGCTGAACCCTAGGAGCTGTGCAAACAGAGAAGAGAAAGGGAAATCTCTCCCAGCAGCCCCAGGAGCAGTGGATTAAATCTCCACAATCAACTTGTTGTAGGCTTCATCTGTGGAATACCTGAATAGACAATGAATCATCTCAAAATTGAGGCAGTGGACTATGGGAGTGATGATATGTATATATATATTTTTTCCTTTTTCTCTTTTTGTGAGTGTGTATGTGTATGCTTCTGTGTGTGATTTTGTCTGTATAGCTTTGCTTTTACCATTTGTGGGTTCTGTCTGTCTATTTTATTTTTGTTTTTGTTTTTTTTTAGTATAGTTTTTACCACTTGTTATCATTGGTGGATTTGTTTTTCAGTTTGGTTGCTCTCTTCTTTCATTTATTTTCTCATTGTTTATTACATTTTAATTTTTTATTTTTAATATTTATTATTTATTTTAATAGCTTTCTTTTACTTTATTTTTCCTTCTTTCTTTCTTTTCCCCCTTTCTTCTGAGCCGTGAGGCTGACAGGGTCTTGATACTCCAGGTGGGTGTCAGGACTGTGCCTCTGAGGTGGGAGGACTGAGTTCAGGACACTGGCCCACCACAGACCTCTGGCTCCACATAATATCAAATGGTGAAAGCTCTCCCAGAGATCTTCATCTCAACGCTAAGATCCAGCTCCACTCAACGACCATAAAACTACAGTGCTGGACACCCTATGCCAAACAATTAGCAAGACAGGAACACAAACCCATCCATTAGCAGAGAAGCTGCCTAAAACAATAATAAGGTCACAGACACACCAAAGCACACTACCAGACACAGACCTGCTACCAGAAAGACAAGATTCAGCCTCATGCACCAGAACACAATAACTAGTCCCCTCCACGAGGAAGACTACAAAACCCACTGAACCAAACTTAGCCACTGGGGGCAAACACCGAAAACAACAGGAACTAGGAACCTGCAGCCTGCAAAAAGGAGACCCCCAAACACAGGAGGTTAAGCAAAATGAGAAGACAGACAAACACACAGCAGATGAAGGATCAAGATAAAAACTCACCAGACCAAACAAATGAAGAGGAAATAGGCAGTCTACCTGAAATACTATTCAGAGTTATGATAGTAAAGATGATCCAATATGTTGGGAATAGAATGGAGAAAATATAAGAAATGTTTCAAAAGGACCTAGAAGAACTAAAGAGTAAAGAAACAATGATGAACAAGACAATAAATGATACTAAACATTTTCTAGAAGGGATCAAGAGCAGAATAACTGAGGCAGAACGGATAAGTGACCTCGAAGATAAAATAGTGGAAATAACTGCTGCAGAGCAGAATAGGGAGAAAAGAATGAATTGAGGACAGTCTCAGAGACCTCTCAGACAACATTAAATGCACCATCATTCGAATTATAGGGGTCCCAGAAGAAGAAGAGAAAAAGAGGGGGACTGAGAAAATATTTGAAGAGATTATAGTTGAAAACTTCCCTAATATGGGAAAGGAAATAGTTAATCAAGTCCATGAAGCACAGAGAGTCCCATACAGGATAAATGCAAGGAGAAACACACCAAGACACATATTAACCAAACTTTCCAAAATTAAATACAAGGAAAAAATATTAAAAGCAGCGAGGGAAAAATAACATACAAGGGAATCCCCATAAGGTTAACAGCTAAACTTCCAGCAGAAACTCTCCAAGCCAGAAGGGAGTGACAAGACATATTTAAAGTGATGAAAGGGAAAAAACTAAAACCAAGATTCTGATACCCAGCAAGGATCTCATTCAGAGTCTACTGAGAAGTTAAAACCTTTACAGACAAGTGAAAGTTAAGAGAATTCAGCACCACCAAGCCAGCTTTACAAAACATGTTAAAGGAACTTCTCTAGGCAGGAAGCACAAGAGAAGGAAAAGACCTACAATAACAAACCCAAAACAATTAAGAAAATGGTAATAGGAACATACATATTGATAATTACCTTGAATGTAAATGGATTAAATGCTCCAACCAAAAGACATAGACTGGCTGAATGGATACAAAAACAAGACCCATATATATGCTGTCGAAAAGAGACCCACTTCAGACTTAGGAACACATACTAACTGAAAGTGAGAGGATGGAAAAAGATATTCGATGCAAATGGAAACCAAAAGAAGCTGGGGTAGCAATTCTCATATCAGACAAAATAGACTTTAAAATAAAGACTGTTACAAGAGACAAAGAAGGAAACTACATGATGATCAAGGGATTGATCCAAGAAGAAGGTATAACAATTGTAAATATTTATGCACCCAACATAGGAGCACCTCAATACATAAGGCAAATGCTAACAGCCATGAAAGGGGAAATCAACAGTAACATAATCACAGTAGGGGACTTTCACCAATGGACAGATCATCCTAAATGAAAATAAATAAGGAAACACAAGTTTTAAATGATACATTAAAGAACATGGACTTAATTGATATTTATAGGACATTCCATCCAAAAACAACAGAATACATTTTCTTCTCAACTGCTCATGGAACATCCATCAGGATAGATCATATCTTAGGTCAAAAATCAAGCATTAGTAAATTTAATAAAATTGAAATCATATGAAGTATCTTTTCTGACCACAATGCTATGAGGTTAAATATCAATTACAGGAAAAAAATCTGTAAAAAATACAAACACATGGAGGCTAAACAATACAGTTCTTAATAACCAAGAGATCACTGAAGAAATCAAAGAGGAAATTAAAAAATACCTAGAAATAAATGACAATGAAATCACAATGACTGAAAACCTATGAGATGCAGCAAAAGAAGTTCTAAGAGGGAAGTTTATCACAATACAAGCCTACCTTAAGAAACAAGAAACGTCTGAAATAAACAGCCTAACCTTATACCTAAAGAAATTGCAGAAAGAACAGAGTAAAACACAAAGTTAGCAGAAGGAAAAAAATAATAAATCAGATCAGAAATAAATGAAAAATAAATGAAGGAAACAATAGCAAAGATCAATAAAGCTAAAATCTGGTTCTTTGAGAGGATAAAGAAAATTGATAAACATTGGGCTTCCCTGGTGGTGCAGTTGTTGAGAGTCCACCTGCTGATGCACGGGATGCCAGTTCATGCCTCAGTCCAGGATGATCCTGCATGCCGTGGAGCAGCTAGGCCCATGAGCCATGGCCACTGAGCCTGGTCATCCAGAGACTGTGCTCTGCAACAGGAGAGGTCACAACAGTGAGAGGCCCTCGTACCGCAAAAAAAAAAAAAAGATAAACATTAATGAGACTCATCAAGAAAAAGAGGGAGAGGACTCAAATCAATAAAATTAGAAATGAAGAAGGAGAAGTTACAATAGACACCGCAGAAATACAAAGATTCCTAAGAGACTACTACAAGCAACTCTATGCCAATAAAATGGAAAACTTGGAAGAAATAGACAAATTTTTAGAAAAGCACAACCTTCTGAAACTGAACCAGGAAGAAATAGAAAATAAAAACAGACCAATCACAAGCAATGAAATTGAAACTGTGATTAATAATCTTCCAACAAACAAAAGCCCAGGACCAGATTGCTTCACAGGCTAGTTCTATCAAACATTTAGCGAAGAGCTAACATCTATCCTTTTCAAAATTTTCCAAAATATAGTAGATGGAGAAACACTCTCAAACTCATTCTATTGAGGTCACCATTATCCTGACATCAAAACCAGACAAAGATGTCACAAAGTAAGAAAACTACAGGCCAATACCACTGATGAACATAGATACAAAAATCGTCAACAAAATATTAGCAAACAACCAGTATCAAAACTAACTCCTGAACAATCGTCGAGAGAAAGACCCTGGAACTCACCAAAAAAGTTACCCAATATCCAAAGAGAAAGGAGAAGCCACAATAAGAAGGTTGGAGGGGTGCAATCACATTAAAATCAAATCCCATAACTGCTGATTGGGTGACTCACAAACTGGAGAACATTTATACCACAGAGGTCCACCCAATGGAGTCAAGGTTCTGAGCCCCATGTCAGGCTTCCCAATCTGGGGGTCTGGCAATGGGAGGAAGAATTCCTAGAGAATCAGACTTTGAAGGCTAGTGGGATTTGATTGCAGTACTTTGACAGGACTGGGGGAAACAGAGATTCCACTCTTGGAAGGTACACACAAAGTAGGGTGCACATTGGGATCCAGGGAAAGGAGCAGTGACCCCATAGGAGACTGAACCAGACCTACGTGCTAGTGTTGGAGGGTGTCCTGCAGAGGCGGGGGGTGGCTGTGTCTCACCATGAGGACAAGGACACTGGCAGTAGAAGTTCTGGGAACTATTCCTTCGCATGTGTCCTCCCAGAGTATGCCATTAGCCACACCAAAGGGCCTATGTAGGCTCCAGTGCCTCAGGCCAAACAACCAAGAGGGAGGAAACCCAGCCCCACCCATCAGCAGACAAGTAGATTAAAGTTTTACTGAGCTCTGCCCACAAGAGCAACACCCAGCTCTACCCACCACCAGCCCCTCCCATTAGGAAAGGTGCACAAACCACTTAGATAGCCTCATCCACCAGAGGGCAGACAGCAGAAGCAAGAAGAACTACAGTCCTGCAGCCTGTAGAACAAAAACCACATTCACAGAAAGGTAGACAAGATGAAAAGGAGAGGGCTATGTACCAGATGAAGGAACAAGATAAAACCCCAGAAAAACAACTAAATGAAGTGGAGATAGGCAACCTTCCAGAAAAAGAATTCAGAATAATGATAGTGAAGATGATCCAGGGACTCGAAAAAAGAATGGAAGCAAAGATCGAGAAAATGCAAGAAATGTTTAACAAAGACCAAGAAGAATTAAAGAACAAACAGAGATGAACAATACAATACCTGAAATGAAAGCTACACTAGAAGGAATCAATAGCAGAATAACTGAGGCAGAAGAACGGATAAGTGACCTGGAAGACAGAATGGTGGAATTCACTGCTGCAGAACAGAATAAAGAAAAAAGAATGAAAAGAAATGAAGATAGCTTAAGAAACCTCTGGGACAACATTAAATGTAACAACATTTGCATTATAGGGGTCCCAGAAGGAGAAGAGAGAGAGAAAGGACCCAAGAAAATATTTGAAGAGATTATAGTTGAAAACTTCCCTAACATGGGAAAGGATATAGTCATGCAAGTCCAGGAAGTGCAGTGAGTCCCATACAGGATAAACTCCAGGAGAAACACACTGAGACATATAGTAATTAAATTGGCAAAAATTAAAGATAAAGAAAAATTATTGAAAGCAGGAAGGGAAAAATGGCAAATAACACATAAGGGAATTCCCATAAGGATAACAGCTGATTTCTCAGCAGAACTCTACAAGCCAGAAGGGAGTGGTGTGATATACTTAAAGTGATGAAAGGGAAAAACCTACAACCAAGATTAATCTACCTAGCAAGGATCTCATTCAGCTTAGATGGAGAAATCAAAAGCAATACAAGCAAGCAAAGCTAAGACAATTCAGCAACACCAGATCAGCACTACAACAAATGCTAAAGGAATTTCTCTAAGTGGAAAACACAAGAGACAAAAAGGACCCACAAAAACAAACCCAAAACAATTAAGAAAATAGTAAAAGGAACATACATATTGATAATTACCTTAAACGTGAATGGATTAAATGCTCCAAACAAAAGACACCAGCTTGCTGAATGGATACAAAAACAAGACCTATATATATGTTGTGTACAAGAGACCCACTTCAGACCCAGGGACACATACAGACTGAAAGTGAGGGGATGGAAAAAGATATTCCATGCAAATGGAAATCAAAAGAAAGCTGGAGTAGCAATACTCATATCAGATAAAATAGACTATAAAATAAAGGATGTTACAAGAGACAAGGAAGGACAATACGTAATGATCAAGGGATCAATCCAAGGAGAAGATATAACAATTATAAATATATATGCACCCAATATAGGAGCACCTCAGTACACAAGGCAACTGCTAATAGCTATAAAAGAGGAAATCAACAGTAACACAATAATAATGGGGGATTTTAACACTGCACTTACACCAAAGGACAGATTATCCAACATGAAAATAAATAAGGAAACAGAAGCTTTAAATGACATGGTAGACCAGATAGATTTAATTGATATTTATAGGATATTCCATCCAAAAAAGCAGACTACACTTTCTTCTCAAGTGCTCAAGGAACATTCTCCAGGATAGATCACATCATGGGTCACATATCAAGCCTCTGTAAGTTTAAGAAAATTGAAATCATATCAAGTATCTTTTCTGGCCACAATGCTATGAGATTACATATCAATTACAGGGAGAAAAACGTAAAAAACACAAACAGATGGAGGCGAAACAATATGTTACTAAATAACAAAGAGATCACTTAGGAAATCAAAGAGGAAATTAAAAAATCCTAGAGACAAATGACAATGAAAACACGATGATCCAAAACCTATGGGACGCAGCAGAAGCAGTTCTAAGAAGGAAGTTTATAGCAATAAAAGCCTACCTCAAGAAAGAAGAAAAATCTCAAATAAACAATCTGAACTTACACCTAAAGGAACTAGAGAGAGAAGAACAAACAAAACCCAAAGTTAGCAGAAGGAAAGAAATCAAAGATCAGAGCAGATATAAATGAAATAGAAACAAAGAAAACAATAGCAAAGATCAATAAAACTAAAAGCTGGTTCTTTGAGAAGATAAACAAAATTGATAAACCAATAGCCAGATTCATCAAGAAAAAGAGGGAGAGGAACCACATCAATAAAATTAGAAATGAAAAATGAGAAGTTAGAACAGACACCACAGAAATACAAAGCATCCTAAGAGACTACTACAAGCAACTCTATGCCGATAATATGGACAACATGGAAGAAATGGAAAATTTTAGAAAGCTATAACCTTCTAAGACTGAACCAGGAAGAAATAGAAAATATGAACAGACCAATCACAAGTAATGAAATTGAAACTGTGATTAAAAATCTTCCAACCCAAAAGACCTGTATGCAGAAAATTATAAGACACTGATGAAAGAAATTAAAGATGATACAAATAGATAGAGAGATATACCATGTTCTTAGATTGGAAGAATCAACATTATGAAAATGACTCTACTACCCAAAGCAATCTACAGATTCAATGCAATCCCCATCAAACTACCACCGGCATTTTTAACAAAACTAGAACAAAAAATTTCAAAATTTATATGGAAACACAAAAGACCCTGAAGAGACAAAGCAATCTTGAGAACGAAAAACGGAGCTGGAGGAATCAGGCTCCCTGACTTCAGACTATACTACAAAGCTACAGTATGGTACTGGCACAAAAACAGAAAGATAGATCAATGGAACAGGATAGAAAGCCAGAGATAAACCCACGCACATATGGTCATCTTATCTTTGATAAAGGAGGTAGGAATGTACAGTGGAGAAAGGACAGCCTCTTCAATAAGTGGTGCTGGGAAAACTGGACAGTTACATGTAAAAGTATGAGATTAGAACACTGCCTAACACCATACACAAAAATAAGCTCAACATGGATTAAAGACCTAAATGTAAGTCCAGAAACTATCAAACTCAGAGAAAACATAGGCAGAACACTCTATGACATAAATCACAGCAAGATCCTTTTTGATCCACCTTGTAGAGAAATGGAAAGAAAAACAAAAATAAACAAATGGGACCTAATGAAACGTCAAAGCTTTTGCACAGCAAAGGAAACCATTAAAAAGACCAAAAGACAACTCTCAGAATGGGAGAAAATATTTGCAAATGAAGTAACTGACAAAGAATTAATCTCCAAAATTTACAAGCAGCTCATGCAGCTCAATAACAAAAAACAAACAACCCAATCCAAAAACAGGCAGAAGGCTTAAATATACATTTTTCCAAAGAAGATATACAGACTGCCAACAAACACCTGAAAGAATGTTCAACATCATTAATCATTAAAGAAATGCAAATCAAAACTACAATGAGATATCATCTCACACCAGTCAGAATTGCCATCATCAAAAAATCTAGAAACAATAAATTCTGGAGAGGGTGTGGAGAAAAGGGAACACTCTTGCACTGCTGGTGGGAATGTGAATTGGTTCAGCCACTATGGAGAACAGTATGGAGGTTCCTTAAAAAACTGCAAATAGATCTACCATATGACCCAGCAATCCCACTATTGGGCATATGCCCTGAGAAAACCATAATTCAAAAATAGTCATGTACCAAAATGTTAATTGCAGCTCTATTTACAATAGCCCAGAGACTGGAACAAACTAAGTGTCCATCATCGGATGAATGGATACAGAAGATGTGGCACATATATACAATGGAATATTACTCAGCCATAAAAACAAACGAAATTGAGTTATTTGTAATGAGGTGGATAGACCAAGTGTCTGTCATACAGAATGAAGTAAGTCAGAAAGAGAAAGACAAACATTGTATGCTAACACATATGTATGAAATTTAAGAAAAAAAATGTCATGAAGAACTTAGGGATAAGACAGGAATAAAGACACAGACCTACTAGAGAATGGACTTGAGGATATGGGGAGAGGGAAGGGTATGCTGTGACAAAGCGAGAGAGTGACATGGACATATATACACTACCAAACGTAAGGTAGATAACTAGTGGGAAGCAGCCGCATAGCACAGGGAGATCAGCTCGGTGCTTTGTGACTGCCTGGAGGGGTGGGATAGGGAAGGTGGGAGGGAGGGAGGTGCAAGAGGGAAGAGATATGGGAACATATGTATATGTGTAACTGATTCACTTTGTTATAAAGCAGAAACTAACACACCATTGTATAGCAATTTTGGTCCAATAAAGATGTAAAAAAAAAGAAAAAAGAAAAAGAGGGAGTGGAGCCACATCAATAAAATTAGAAATGAAAAACGAGAAGTTAGAACAGACACCACAGAAATACAAAGCACCCTAAGAGACTACTACAAGCAACTCTATGCCAATAAAATGGACAACATGGAAGAAATGGACAAATTTTTAAAAGGTATAACCTTCCAAGACTGAATCAGGAAGAAATAGAAAATATGCAGAGACCAATCACAAGTAATGAAATTGAAACTGATTAAAAATCTTCTAACCCAAAAGACCTGTATGCAGAAAATTATAAGACACTGATGAAAAAATTAAGGATGATACAAATAGATGGAGAGATATAACATGTTCTTGGATTGGAAGAATCAACATTGTGAAAATGACTCTACTACCTAAAGCAATCTACAGATTCAATGCAATCCCCATCAAACTACCACTGGCATTTTTAACAGAACTGGAACAAAAAAATTCACAATTTGTATGGAAACACAAAAGACCCCTAATAGCCAAAGTAATCTTGAGAATGAAAAATGGAGCTTGAGGATTCAGACTCCCTGACTTTAGACTGTACTACAAAGCTATAGTAATCAGGACAGTATGGTACTGGCACAAAAACAGAAAGATAGATCAATGGAACAGGATAGGAAGCCCAGAGATAAGCCCACGCACATATGGTCACCTTATCTTTGATAAAGGAGGCAGGAATGTACAGTGGAGAAAGGACAGCCTCTTCAATAACTGGTGCTGGGAAAACTGGACAGGTACATGTAAAAATATGAGATTAGATCACTCCCTAACACCATACACAAAAATAAGCTCAACATGGAATAAAGACCTAAATGTAAGGTCAGAAACTATCAAACTCATAGAGAAAATATAGGCAGAACACTCTATGACATATATCACAGCAAGATCTTTTTTGACCCACCTCTTAGAGAAATGGAAATAAAAACAAAAGTAAACAAATGGGACCTAATGAAACGTCAAAGCTTTTACACAGCAAAGGAAACCATAAACAAGACCAAAAGACAACCCTCAGAATGGGAGAAAATATTTGCAAATGAAGCAACTGACAAAGGATTAATCTCCAAAATTTACAAGCAGCTCCATAGCAAAAAAACAAGCAAACCTATCCAAAAATGGGCTAAAGACCTAAATAGACATTTTTCCAAAGAAGATATACAGACTGCCAACAAACACATGAAAGAATGCTCAGCATCATTAATCATTAGAGAAATGCAAATGAAAGCTACAATGAGATATCATCTCACACCAGTCAGAATTGCCATCATCAAAAAATCTAGAAACAATAAATGCTGGAGAGGGTGTGGAGAAAAGGGAACACTCTTGCACTGTTGGTGGGAATGTGAATTGGTACAGCCACTATGGAGAATAGTATGTATGTTCCTTAAAAAACTAAAAATACAACTACCCTTTGACCCAGCCATCCCACTACTGGGCATATACCATGAGAAAACCATCATTCTAAAAGAGTCGTGTACAACAATGTTCACTGAAGCCCTATTTACAATACCCAGGAGATGGAAACAACCTAAGTGTCCATCACCAGATTAATGGATAAAGAAGATTTGGCACATATATACAATGGAATATTACTCAGGCATAAAAAGAAACGAAATTGAGCTATTTGTAATGAGGTGGATGGGCCTAGAGTCTGTCATACAGAGTGAAGTAACTCAGAAAGAGAAAGACAAATACCGTATGTTAACACATATATATGGCATTTAAGAAAAAAAAATGTCATAAGCACATAGGGGTAAGCCAGGGATAAAGACACAGACCTACTAGGGAATTGACTTGAGGATATGGGGAGGGGGAAGGGTAAGATGTGACCAAGTGAGAGAGTGGCATGGACATATATACACTAACAAATGTAAAATACATAGCTAGTGGGAAGCAGCCGCATAGCACAGGGAGATCAGCTCCATGCTTTATGACCACCTAGAGGGGTGGGATAGGGAGGGTGGGAGGGAGGGAGACGCAAGAGGGAAGAGATATGGGAACATATGTATATGTATAACTGATTCACTTTGTTATAAAGCAGAAACTA
>NW_006785406.1:4821747-4865761 GCF_000442215.2 Lipotes vexillifer | reverse complement strand
TATATATATATATATATATATATATATATTTAATTTGTAAAAGTATGAAGTGAATTTTGGCCAGAGTTATCATTGTGGGTGCTGAGTGTGTGTGTGTGGAGACACTGTATATGTGAACCTACCTTTGGATGGGCAACTGGGCTTGACCAGCACTCGGATGAGACGGTTGCTACATGCCACCTTGGAATTCCAAAGTAACCTCAACGCCAATATCAGATTCTTCCTTTATTCCTCTACCTTTTCTTCTTCCCCTGATTTATTTTCATTTCTTCTATCTTTCCACTATATTTCTTGTTGTCCTACTGCTTGAGAGGTCACTGAAAAGCAATAGTAGGAAGGGGAATATAGGGAGAGAATAGAGAATGAAGTCTTTATTTTGCATAGTCTGAAAAAAGATAAATTGCTTAAATCTGTTCCCCAAAGAAGGCAGAATAAGAATAGCTTTCTATAAAAAATAATGTTTTTTCTAACCAAAAAATGTCCAGGACCAGATGGCTACACAGTGAATTCTATCAAACATTTAGCGAAGAGCTAATACCCATCTTTCTCAAACTCTTGCAAAAAATTGCAGAGGAAGGAATACTCCCAAACTCATTGTATGAGACCATCATCACCTGGTACCAAAACCAGACAAAGATTCTACAAAAGAAGAAAATTACAGACCAATATCACTGATGAATAGAGATGCAAAAATCCTCAACAAAATACTAGCAAACAGAATCCAACAACACATTAAAGGATCATACACCATGATCAAGTGGGATTTATCCCAGGGATGCAAAGATTATTTAATATACACAAATCAAGCAAAGTGATACACCATATTAACAAATTGAAGAAGAAAAACTATATGATCATCTCAATAGATGCAGAGAAAGCTTTTGACAAAATTCAACACCCATTTATGATAAAAACTCTCCAGAGAGTGGGCACAGAGGGAAACTACCTCAACAGATTAAAGGCCACATATGACAAACCCACAGCAAACATCATTCTCAATGATGAAATATTGAAAGCATTTCCTCTAAGATCAGGAAAAAGACAAGGATGTCCACTCTCATCACTATTATTCAACATAGTTTTGGAAGTCCCAGCCACGGCAATCAGAGAGGAAAAAGAAATAAAAAAGAATACAAAATTGGAAAATAAGAAGTAAAACTGTAACTGTTTGCAGATGACATGATACTATACATAGAGAATTCTAAAGATGCCCCCAGAAAACTACTAGAGCTATCAATGAATTTGGTAAAGTAGCAGGATACAAAATTAATGCAGAGAAATCTCTTGCATTCCTATAAACTAATGACGAAAAATCTGAAAGAGAAATTAAGGAAACGCTCCCATTTATCATTGCAACAAAAAGAATAAAATACCTAGGAATAAACCTACCTAAGGAGACAAAAGACCTGTATGCAGAAAACTAAAGACACTGATGAAAGAAATTAAAGATTATACCAACAGCTGGAGAGATATACCATGTTCTTGTATTGGAAGAATCAACAATGTGAAAATGACTATACTACCCAAAGCAATCTACAGATTCCATGCAATCCCTATCATATTACCAATGGCAGTTTTTTCAGAACTAGAACAAAGAATCTTAAAATTTGTATTGAGACACAAAAGACCCCAAATAGCCAAAACGGTCTTTAGGAAAAGAAATGAAGCTGGAGGAATCAGACTCCCTGACTTCAGACTATACTACAAAGCTACAGTAATCAGACAATATTGTATTGGCCCCAAAACAGAAATATAGGTCAATGAAACAGCATAGAAAACCCAGAGATAAAACCACACACCTATGGTCAACTAATCTCTGACAAAGGAGGCAAGGATATACAATGGAGAAAAGACAGTCTCTTCAATAAGCTGTGCTGGGAAAATTGGACAGCTACATGTAAAAGAATGAAATTAGAACACTCCCTAACACCATACACAAAATAAATTCAAAATGGATTAAAGACCTAAATGTAAGGTCAGAAACTATCAAACTCTTAGAGGAAAACTTAGGCAGAACACTCTATGACATAAATCACAGCAAGATCCTTTTTGACCCACCTCCTAGAGAAATGGAAATAAAAACAAAAATAAACAAATGGGACCTAATGAAACTTCAAAGCTTTTGCACAGCAAAGGAAATCATAAACAAGACAAAAAGACAACCCTCAGAATGGGAGAGAATATTTGGCAATGAAACAACTGACAAATTATTAACCTCCAATTTTAGTAGCAGCTCATGCAACTCAGTATCAAAAAAACAAACGACCTCATCCAAAAATGGGCAGAAGACCTAAATAGATATTTCTCCGAAGAAGATATACAGATTGCCAAGAAACACATGAAAGAATGCTCAATATCACTAATTATTAGATAAATGCAGATCAAAGCCACAATGAGGTATCACCTCACACTTGTCAGTCAGAATGACCATCATCAACTAATCTACAAACAATAAATGCTGGAGAGGGTGTGGAGAAAAGGGAACACTCTTGCACTGTTGGTGGGAATGTAAATTGATACAGCCACTATGGAGAACAGTATGGAGGTTCCTTAAAAAACTACATATAGAACTACCATATGACAGAGCAATCGCACTCCTGGGCATATACCATGAGAAAACCATCATTCTAAAAGAGTCATGTACAACAATGTTCATTGAAACCCTATTTACAATAGCCAGGACATGGAAGCAACCTAAGTGCCCATCAACAGATTAATGGTTAAAGAAGGTGTGGCACATATATACAATGGAATATTACTCAGCCATACAAAGAAATGAAATTGAGTTATTTGTAGTTAGGTGGATGGACTTAGAGTTTGTCATACAGAGTGAAGTGAGTTAGAAAGAGAAAAACAAATACTGTATGCTAACACATATATATGGAATCTAAAAATAAAAAAGAAAAAATTGTTATGAAGAACCTAGGGGCAGGACAGGAATAAAGACGCAGGTGTAGAAAATGGGCTTGAGGACACAGTGAGGGGTAAAGGTAAGATGGGGTGAAGTGAGAGAGTGTCATGGACTTATATATACTCCGAAATGTAAAATAGATAGCTAGTGGGAAGCAGCCGCATAGCACAGAGAGATGAGCTCGGTGCTTTGTGACCACCTAGAGGGGTGGGATAGTGAGAGTGACAGGGAGGAAGATGCAAGAGGGCAGAGATATGGGGATATATCATATATATAGCTGATTCACTTTGTTATAAAGTAGAAACTAACACACTATTGTAAAGCAATTATACTCCATGAAAGATGTTAAAATTTTTTTAAAAAACTCTGTATCTCAGTTGTAATAACCACATTTTGCTACATATATGGCTCTGTTTGTGGCTAGTGGCTCCCAAAATAGCACAGATATAAGACACCTCCTTCAATACAAAGTTCTAACAGAAAGTTCTAACCATCCTAGTCTAAGGAGTAAGCTGATTGTCTATTTTATGTGACATTTTATATTATTCAGCTCATTTTTCATACTGAGAATGCCATTATATACTATTTATTTAACAATCCAGACAGAAAAACCTTTCCCCCCATCCATTCAGGAAAGCTGAAAGCTTACTGTAATTAGTAAAACATGTATTAGGCAATTAAGATATTGTAAATTTTCATGTGAAGATCAGAATCTAGAAGAACTGGCAGTCCAGGTTTTTATATATGGAGGCCTAGTAAGATGTGCTTCTCTGTTCTCAAGACCCTTGCAAATATAGGCGTTTCTACAGTCCCCTCTTCCTTTTTTTTTTTTACATGTTTGGCGTCATTAAAGACAATAAAAGTCAGTCTAATTTGGCCCAGGTCTTTTTGATTGTATGAATTCCCTTGCTGAAGGGGCTCGCTTGCTGCCTGATGTCAAGATTAAAGAGTTTATGTCCGGAGGAGCATCTCTCACTTGTTTTTCCCTCCTGGAGCCTCACATGCCTGTATCCTGTCCCAGAAGGCAGGACAGGGCTTGAAATCGCAGAGTAGATGAGGCAAGTGTAAGATCACAGATAGGTTGATGAGTCCCTCATGACCTCATGTGCTACGTTTTAATTAGTGGAGCTTTTCTTATCTCCATGCCTGTATTTTAATTGCCCATGGGACAGCCTTGCTTCCAAGAAGTTTCGCAGAGTCTCCCTGAGGCCCAAGAATGATTTATTGCTGCTTATCCAAAGGTTCCAGATGGTTTTCTGTTACTGAAGATTTAACTGAAATCACAGTTATAGGTAAGAGACCTACAGTGAGAGGCCAATCTAATTGTCAGGCCTTTTACCAATTTCTAAATGTGTGAATCCGTTCCCCTCCAGAGAGCCCTTTAAATGGGTAAATAATTTCTTGTATTTGTATAGTAATCATAGCTGGCATTGATGGAATTGCTTACATTGCACAAGGCAGTGGGCTAAGATTTTTCCTCCCAACTGGATGAGGAGGGTTCTACTAAGCTCTGTGCTCAGAGATTTAAGTAACCTATGGAATGTCACACAGTCAGGAAGGTGTAGGGTTGAGATTTGACCCCAGGCAGTATGACTCCAGAGTATACATGTGTGGGTGCACTGTTCTATTAAATGCTTGATGTACTTTTCTATTCCATCTTCTTCACGGTCTTATAAGGTATTAAAGGGCCTAAAATAAAGCCAAAGAAATAAAGATCTCAACACCAGAGATGTTAAATTTACAGCTCCTGAACAAATTGACCTTCTTGTCCTCAGACAAGACCATGCCCATTACATGCCATGACAGCTCCTCCTGGGGAATGGGCATAAATGTGAAAGGAGAGGGGAGAAGCATGGTCTCTGAAGGGAAGTCTGTATGTCATACTCCTGTCAATAGACTACTCTCTTGGTCAAGGGTAGCAGAGACTCTGGTAACTCAGAAATGGGATTTTCTAAAGTTTTTCTAAACCTACGTTTGGGCAAATGTGGATGTGGAATTTTATGGAAATACACCCAGTAGGTTTAGTCTTCTGAAGCCAGGAGGTGGAGAGGGGCTGGGATCTAAGGCAGTTCAAGGTATTTCAGGAATCTGCCCTGGGACTCCTCCACTGCCAGGACCAGCTGCTCTGGAGCATCCACTCTGCTCTAGGATGCCCACACCTGCCTCACACTACCAATCGCCTTATTCTTCCTCTATTTTCAGTCTCCAAAACAAGAGAGGAACTCTGATGGCTCAGTAAATATCTCTCATTTCTGTTTGCACAGAACCCACAGTGCCCAGGAGGACTTGCTATAGGCAGATGATTGGCTGTCTTTGTGTCAAGTGCTCACCCAGGCCCAATCTGCTGGGCTGGAGGGGTGGGACAGTGTAAGGACATGTGGGGCAAAATACACGGGCAATGTTGGTCTTCCAGGCCAAACCTTTTGCAGAGCTAGTTCCCTCAGAAGGGACTGGGGTTCAGAGGCCCTGACTTTAGTGTATCTTTTACAGAGAGAAAATATTGCACTTGTGTCTAGTGGGTGTCTATGTTTTGGGAGGTGATTTGTCAATATTTTCCATGTTACATAATTGCACAACTAACCAGTCCAAAGTGCTCATTCCCTCCCACTCTCATTAGATTTAGGTAAAATTCCTATGCTAAAGTTTTTCACCTGGAAACTTCTGAGACTCTTAAGTCTCTCCAAAACATAATAACCCTGTTTCTGCAGATCCCATTTGGGATTTTGGTTGAGGCTTTCAGTCCTCAAATTCTTATTCTTTATTATCTTCTCTATCACATAATTTTTCCCACATGTATTCTGAGAGTTACTAATGTTTTCTGCTGGCATTTACCCTACCTAGTGGTTCTCAGCTCTGGCTACAGGTTGGAATCAACTGGGAACTTAAAAAAACACTGCAGCCTGTAGCATGCCTCTGAAAATTATGATTTAATTGTTTTGTGAAGGCCTGGGAACGTTTGAAAAACACCCCAGGTGATGTTGATGGGCATCCAGGGTCCATAACCAGTGTGGTCCTTGACTTGCAGCATCAGCAGCATCTGGGAATTTATTAGGAATTCAAATTTTGGGCCTTATCCCAGACCTGCTGATTTGGAAACATTCGGGTGGAGCTCAGCAATCTGTGGTTTAAAAAAACCTCCAGGTGATTCTACTGCAGGCTCAAGTTTCAGAACCACTAATCTACATGCAGTGTTTAATTTATTGTAACTCTTCATAGAACCATATCTCCAGCCTTTGAACTAAGCCTTTAGGATGGGGCCTCTTGAATCACGTTTGTCACACAGCTTAACTGACTTTCTAAGAGCTGCATTGGGCTGTGGTATGGCTTGACAGAAGGTTAATCGTTTTGATAATTTTGGCAATCTTCAGCTCATTTATTTAGGATTATTAATTACCAAAATAAAACAGCTAAGTCTAGTCCTCTCAGTGGGCTCCCTTTATGATTTCTTTTTTAACATGATTGTTTTCCTGATTGTTTCAGACAATCATTTTCTCCCCACACATGTTCCATGACATGATAAATTGGCCACGTATTAAGCAGCTGCTTGATCTAACTTCAGCTGCCCTGATAAGATTTTCCAGTTTTAGGGGAGTAACAACACAATATTGTTTACCAACATTTTTGACACTAAATAATTTTACAAACACATAGAGCATAAGGTGCTTGCCATCAAAACAAACGCATGTTGTACAGGGTATCACACAGGATCTAAAATTCAGGATGCAGTGCAATCATTGTCTTTGTATTGTAATGGTGTTTATGAGACTGTCTGCCACTAAATACTGAGCTTCTGGGGGAGGGGGGTGCATATCTTATTCTTTTCCATTTGGCAGAGTGGCTGATGAGTAGTAAACACTGAGCACATTTGGTGAATGAACAAAAGAACGAATGAATGACAGCATCATTCAGTACTAGCTGGTCACGTCCACAGCTCGACGTGACAGAGCACAAGTACAGTTATTCTGACAGGGAGGGGGTAGGGTAAGCTGGGACGATGTGAGAGAGTAGCATTGACATATATACACTACCAAATGTAAAATAGATAGCTAGTGGGAAGCAGCCACATAGCACAGGGAGATCAGCTTGGTGTTTTGTGACCACCTAGAGGGGTGGGATGGGGAGGGTGGGAGGGAGACGCAAGAGGGAGGGGATATGGGGATATATTTATACGTACAGCTGATTCAATTTTTTATACAAACAGAAACCAACACAACATTGTAAAGCAATTATATTCCAATAAAGATGTTAAAGGAAAAAAATTATTAGAATTAAGAAGGAATCCAAATACATTGGTGGAAGGCAAGGTCTTTCCATCCCTGGGGACTGAGATACCTGGGGGAGGGTGGGATGGGGGGAGCTGTGGGAGTGGTCGCCCATTAGGAGCATATTCCCCCAAAGGTATCTTGACCATAGGTTATTTAAAGTTCTCTGTTTAAGACTATGATGAGAAGGCACTAGAGCAGGTGAATTATCAAGAAAGTTCTCTAAAGGGGGCACCATGTCAGCCCCCCAGGTCAGACCCTGGCTTCACGTGTGACTGGGGTGAGGTGTGGAAAGAGAAGGTGGCTGTGGAGCTGGGAAGAAGGCTGAAAAGGAAGCTGTCCAAAGCATGAGGGCCGCCTCTGCAGGTCGGCCATTTTCCCCATTGCAGGTGAAGCTAAAGCAGCCCGACCTGATGCTGGGGGAGGGGGATTGGAGCAGCTGATTCTGGGTTGGATGAGATGGCCCTTCTGGTAGCTCTCAGTCCTGACAGAATGCAGGAGAGTCCCTGAAGCGGTGGAGAGTAATAGGGAGAGTAGGAGAGTAATAGGCGTATGAAGGTATTAGACTCAGAAGAGAACTTTCTTCCTCTGTGACCCGGTGATGAGGCAGGGTGATGTGGTGGAGGGCAAAGGACCTTGAGCTGAGGGAAACACAAAAAGAACCATTTTTGAACATTTTTACCTTGGGACACAAGAACATTTTCCCTTGATACATGCTCTGAGGTCTCCTGATCGCTCTAGTCAACTTTCCCTTCAACTTCTGCTTCCTTCATACTTCCTCTCCCTCCACCAGCCTCCACACCACTTACTTCTGCTCCCTGTCCTCTCATCGTCCAACTCAACTCTCTCCAGTCCAGGGGCTGTCCTCTATTTCTGGTCCACTGGCAACAGGATGTGGTAGTTATCGACAATCTATCACTATATAGTTTTCACGTGGGCTCCCAGCACACACAAAACATTTTCTTAACAGCCCCCAAAAGAGTTTCTGGTTATTATGAACATATGCAGGACAACTGGCCATTAGAAACTTACTTTCAGTTCCTACTGTGGGCAAATATAGCTCCTGCCTCAGCGCCTTGGCTATTCCTCAATCTGGAATCTTTGTCTCATTTTTCACAGAGCTAATGCCCACTCATCCTTCAGATTTCAGTTCAACTGTAGTAATTGCAGTACAAGAGAAAATGATAATCTGATATTTCAGTATTTATTTCGTTTTAAAACTGTTATTTTATTTGTCAAAAAGTGTCAGCTTAGCATAGTCGTTAAAAGCACAGACTCTAGAGCCAGGCAGCCTACTTTTAAATCTCAACTCTGCCATTTAGTACTGTGTGACCTTGGGCAAGTTTCTTCACATTTCTGAGCTTTAGTCTCCACATCTGTAAATGGGAATAATACTAGTACCCACCTCATAGGGCTGCTCTAAGTAACAAATAAGTGGTATTTATTTTGACGATTGATTTGATTAAAAAATAGAAGCTTAATATTTAATACATTTCCAATACAAACGTATGTAAGCCTATTACAAAAAGGAAATAATATTAATTTATGAAAAAAACCTTTTGACATACATTATTCTGTTATAAAAATACAATTAATAGAAATGAAGTATTATAAAATAAATTGATGCTACATAAAAATGACCAAAACTTGAGTAATAATAAAACATGTTGTAAAATAATTTTTGATCTTTTAAAAAAGCAGTAGTCTTAAAATACCAAAATGACAATCACATCATTATTGAAATTACAGAGTATTTTTTGGTAGAATTATGCAGTTGTTGGAAGCTCTGCTCTGTGAATGTCAAGAAAGGGATTTATAACTAAGACATTTTTTTCCTGACTTTTCTATCTTCAAATAATACCTTCTCTTAATCTCTTTTTAAAATTTTTTAAATTTAATTTTATTTATTTTAGTACAGCAGGTTTTTATTAGTTATCCATTTTATACACATCAGTGTATACAACTCAATCCCAATCTCCCAATTCATCACACCACACCCCAACCCCCCACCGCTTTCCCCCCTTGGTGTCCATACGTTGTTCTCTACATCTCTGTCTCAATTTCTGCCCTGCAAACCAGTTCATCTGAACGATTTTTCTAGGTTCCACATATATGCATTAATATAAGATATTTGTTTTTCTCCTTCTGACTTACTTTACTCAGTATGACAGTATCTAGATTCATCCACGTCTCTACAAATGACCTAATTTCGTTCCTTTTTATGGTGGAGTAATATTCCATTGTATATATGTACCACATCTTCTTTATCCAGTTGTCTGTCAATGGGCATTTAGGTTGCCTCCACGACCGGGCAATTGTACATAGTGCTGCAATGAACATTGGGGTGCATGTGTCTTTTTGAATTATGGTTTTCTCTGGGTATATGCACAGTAGTGGGATTGCTGGGTCATATGGTAATTTTGCTTTTAGTTTTTTAAGGGAACTCCATACTGTTCTCCATAGTGGCTGTATCCATTTACATTCCCACCAACAGTGCAAGAGTGTTCTCTTTTCTCCATACCCTCTCCAGCATTTGCTGTTTGTAGATTTTCTGATGATGTCAATTCTAACTGGTGTGAGTTGATACCTCATTGTAATTTTAATTTGCATTTCTCTAATAATTAGTGATGTTGAGCAGCTTTTCATGTGCTCCTTGGCCATCTGTATGTCTTTGGAGAAATGTCTATTTAGGCCTTCTGTCCATTTTTGTTTTTTATTATTATTTTTAAACATCTTTATTGGAGTATAATTGCTTTACAATGGCGTATTACTTTCTGCTTTGTAACAAAGTGAATCAACTGTACATATACATATATCTTCATATCTCTTCCCTCTTGTGTCTCCCTCCCTGACACCCTCTGTATCGCACCCCTCTAGGTGGTCACAAAGCACCGAGCTGATCTCCCTGTGCTATGCAGCTGCTTACCACTAGCTATCAGTTTTATATTTGGTAGTGTATATATGTACATGCCACTGTCTCACTTTGTCCCAGCCTACCCTTCCCCCTCCTCATGTCCTCAAGTCCATTCTCTACTAGATCTGCATCTTTATTCCTGTCCGGCCACTAGGTTCTTCAGAATATATATATATATATATACATATATATATATATATATATATTTTAGATTCCATATATATATGTTAGCATATGGTATTTGTTTTTCTCTTTCTAACTCATTTCACTCTGTATGACAGACTCTAGATCCATCCACCTCACTACAAATAACTCAATTTCATTTCTTTTTATGGCTGAGTAATATTCCATTGTATATATGTGCCACATCTTCTTTATCCATTAATATATTGATGGACACTTAGGTTGCTTCCATGTCCTGGCTACTGTAAATAGAGCTGCAATGAACATTGTGGTACATGACTCTTTTTGAATTATGGTTTTCTCAGGGTATATGCCCAGTACTGGGATTGCTGTGTCATATGGTAGTTCTATTTTTAGTGTTTTAAGGAACCTCCAAACTGTTCTCCATAGTGGCTGTATCAATTTACATTCCCACCAACAGTGCAAGAGGGTTCCCTTTTCTCCACACCCTCTCCACACTTTATTGTTTGTAGACTTTTGATGATGGCCATTCTGACTGGTGTGTGGTGATATCTCATTGTAGTTTTTTTTTTTTTTTGTGGTATGTGGGCCTCTCACTGCTGTGGCCTCTCCCGTTGTGGAACACAGGCTCCAGACACGCAGGCTCAGCGGCCATGGCCCACGGGCCCAGCCACTCTGCGACATGTGAGATCCTCCTGGACCGGGGCATGAACCCACATCCCCTACATCGGCAGGTGGACTCTCAACCACTGCGCCACCAGGGAAGCACCTCATTGTAGTTTTGATTTGCATTTCTCTAATAATTAGTGATGTTGACCAGCTTTTCATGTGCTTATTGGTGATCTGTATGTCTTCTTTGGAAAAATGTCTATTTAGGTCTTCTGCCCATTTTTGGATTGGGTTGTTTGACTTTTTAATGTGAGATGCATGAGCTGTTTCTATATTTTAGAGATTAATCCTTTGTCTGTTGATTCACTTGCAAATATTTTCTCTCATTCTGAGGGTTGGCTTTTCATCTTGTTTGTAGTTTCCTTTGCTTTGCAAAAGCTTTTAAGTTTCATTAGGTGCCATTTGTTTATTCTTGTTATTATTTCCATTACTCTAGGAGGTGGATCAAGAAAGATCTTGCTGTGATTCATCTCAAAGAGTGTTCTTCCTATGTTTTCCTCTAAGAGTATTATACTCTCTGGTCTTACATTTAGGTCTGAAATCCATTTTGAGTTTATTTTTGTGTATGGTGTTAGGGAGTGTTCTAATTTCATTCTTTTACATGTAGCTTTCCAGATTTCCCAGCACCATTATTGAAGAGATGGTCTTTTCTCCATTGTATATCCTTGCCTCCTGTGTCATAGATTAGTTAACCATAGGTGCATGGTTTTGCCTCTGGGCTTTCTATCCTTTTCCATTGATCTATATTTCTGTTTTGTTGCCAGTACCATACTGTCTTGATTACTGTAGCTTTGTAGTATAGTCTGAAGTCAGGGAGTCTGATTCCTCCAGCTCTGTTTCTTTTCCTCAAGACTGCTTTGGCTATTTGGGGTCTTTTGTGTCTCCATACAAATTTTAACGCCTTTTGTTCTATTCTGTAAAAACTGTCATTTGTAATTTGATAGGGATTGCATTGAATCTGTAGATTGCTTTGGGTACTATAGTCATTTTCACATTGTTGATTCTTCTAATCCAAGAACATGGTATATCTCTCCATCTGTTGGTATAATCTTTTTTTTTTTTAAGCATCTTTATTGGGGTATAATTGCTTTACAATGGTGTGTTAGTTTCTGCTTTATAACAGAGTGAATCAGTTATACATATACATATGTTCCCATATCTCTTCCCTCTTTGTCTCGCTCCCTCCCACCTTCCCTATCCCACCCCTTCAGACAGCCGCAAAGAACCGAGCCGGTATCCCTGTGCCATGCGGCTGCTTCCCACTGGCTATCTACCTTACGTTTGTTAGTATATATATGTCCATTTCTCTCTCTCGCCCTATCACAGCTCACCCTTCCCCTCCCCATATCCTCAAGTCTGTTCTGCAGTAGGTCTGTGTCTTTATTCCTGTTTTGCCCCTGGTTCTTCATAACATTTTTTTTCCTTAAATTCCATATATATATGTGTTAACATATGGTATTTGTCCTTCTCTTTCTGACTTACTTCACTCTGTATGACAGACTCTAGGTCTATCCACCTCATTACAAATAGCTCAATTTCGTTTCTTTTTATGGCTGAGTAATATTCCATTGTATATATGTGCCACATCTTCTTTATCCATTCATCCGATGATGGGCACTTAGGTTGTTTCCATCTCCGGGCTATTGTAAATAGAGCTGCAATGAACATTTTGGTACATGACTCTTTTTGAATTTTGCTTTCCTCAGGGTATATGCTCAGTAGTGGGATTGCTGGGTCATATGGTAGTTCTATTTGTAGTTTTTTAAGGAACCTCCATACTGTTCTCCATAGTGGCTGAACCAATTCACATTCCCACCAGCAGTGCAAGAGTGTTCCCTTTTCTCCACACCCTCTCCAGCATTTATTGTTTCTAGATTTTTTGATGATGGCCATTCTGACTGGTGTGAGATGATATCTCATTGTAGTTTTGATTTGCATTTCTCTCATGATTAATGATGTTGAGCATTCTTTCATGTGTTTGTTGGCAGTCTGTATATCTTCTTTGGAGAAATGTCTGTTTAGGTCTTCTGCCCATTTTTGGATTAGGTTGTTTATTTTTTTGTTATTGAGCTGCGTGAGCTGCCTGTAAATATTGGAGATTAATCCTTTGTCAGTTGCTTCATTTGCAAATATTTTCTCCCATTCTGAGGGTTGTCTTTTGGTCTTGTTTATGGTTTCCTTTGCTGTGCAAAAGCTTTGACGTTTCATTAGGTCCCATTTGTTTATTTTTGTTTCTATCTCCATTACTCTAGGAGATGGGTCAAGAAGGATCTTGCTGTGATTTATGTCATAGAGTGTTCTGCTTATGTTTTCCTCTAAGAGTTTGATAGTTTCTGGCCTTACATTTAGGTCTTTAATCCATTTTGAGCTTATTTTTGTGTATGGTGTTAGGGAGTGATCTAATCTCATACTTTTACATGTACCTATCCAGTTTTCCCAGCACCACTTATTGAAGAGGCTGTCTTTTCTCCACTGTACGTTCCTGCCACCTTTATGAAAGATAAGGTGTCCATATGTGCATGGGTTTATCTCTGGGCTTTCTATCCTATTCCATTGATCTATCTTTCTCTTTTTGTGCCAGTACCATACTGTCTTGATTACTGTCAGTTTGTAGTATAGTCTGAAGTCAGGCAGCCTGATTCCCCCAGCTCCGTTTTTTGTTCTCAAGATTGCTTTGGTTATTCGGGGTCTTTGTGTTTCCATACAAATTGTGAAATTTTTTGTTCTAGTTCTGTGAAAAATGCCAGTGGTAGTTTGATAGGGATTGCATTGAATCTATAGATTGCTTTGGGAAGTAGAGTCATTTTCACAATGTTGATTCTTCCAATCCAAGAACATGGTATATCTCTCCATCTGTTTGTATCATCTTTTATTTCTTTCATCAGTGTCTTATAATTTTCTGCATACAGGTCTTTTGTCTCCTTAGGTAGGTTTATTCCTAGATATTTTATTCTTCTAGTTGCAGTCGTAAATGGGAGTGTTTTCTTGATTTCACTTTCAGATTTTTCATCAGTGGTATATAGGAATGCCAGAGATTTCTGTGCATTAATTTTGTATCCTGCTACTTTACCAAATTCATTGATTAGCTCTAGTAGTTTTCTGGTAGCATCTTTAGGATTCTCTATGTATAGTATCATGTCATCTGCAAACAGTGACAGCTTTACTTCTTCTTTTCTGATTTGGATTCCTTTTATTTCCTTTTCTTCTCTAATTGCTGTGGCTAAAACTTCCAAAACTATGTTGAATAAGAGTGGTGAGAGTGGGCAACCTTGTCTTGCTCCTGACCTTAGTGGAAATGCTTTCAGTTTTTCACCATTGAGGATGATGTTGGCTGTGGGCTTGTCATTTACGGCCTTTATTATATTGAGGAAAGTTCTCTCTACACCTACTTTCTGCAGGGTTTTTATCATAAATAGGTGTTCAATTTTGTTGACAGCTTTTTGTGCATCTATTGAGATGATCATATGGTTTTTCTCCTTCAATTTGTTAATATGGTGTATCACATTGATAGATTTGCATATATTGAAGAATCCTTGCATTCCTGGAATAAACCCCACTTGATCATAGTGTATGATCCTCATAATGTGCTGTTGGATTCTGTTTGCTAGTATTTTGTTGAGGATTTTTGCATCTATGTTCATCAGTGATATTGGCCTGTAGTTTTCTTTCTTTGTGACATCCTTGTCTGGTTTTGGTATCAGGGTGATGGTGGCCTTGTAGAATGAGTTGGGGAGTGTTCCTCCCTCTGATGTATTTTGGAAGGGTTTGAGAAGGAGAGTTGTTAGCTCTCCTATTAATGTTTGAAAGATTTCGCCTGTGAAGCCATCTGGTCCTGGGCTTTTGTTTGTTGGAAGATTTTTAATCACAGTTTCAATTTCAGTGTTTGTGATTGGTCTGTTCGTATTTCCTATTTCTTCCTGATTTAGTCTTGGTAGTTTGTGTATTTCTAAGAATTTGTCCATTTCTTCCAGATTGTCCATTTTATTGGCATAGAGTTGCTTGTAGTAATCCCTCATGATCTTTTTTATTTCTGCAGTGTCAGTTGTTACTTCTCCTTTTTCCTTTCTAATTCTATTGATTTGAGTCTTCCTTTTTTTCTTGATGAGTCTGGCTAATGGTTTATCTATTTTGTTTATCTTCTCAAAGAACCAGCTTTTAGTTTTATTGATCTTTGCTATTGTTTCCTTCATTTCTTTTTCATTTATTTCTGATCTGATTTTTATGATTTCTTTCCTTCTGCTAACTCTGGGGTTTTTTTGTTCTTCTTTCTCTAATTGCTTGAGGTGCAAGGTTAGGTTGTTTATTCGAGATGTTTCCTGCTTCTTAAGGTGGGCTTGTATTGCTATAAACTTCCCTCTTAGAACTGCTTTTGCTGCATCCCATAGGTTTTGGGTCGTTGTATCTCCATTGTCATTTGTTTCTAGGTATTTTTTAATTTCCTCTTTGATTTCTTCAGTGATCACTTCGTTATTAAGTAGTGTATTGTTTAGCCTCCATGTGTTTGTATTTTTTACAGCTCTTTTCCTATAATTGATATCTAGTCTCATGGCGTTGTGGTCGGAAAAGATACTTGATACAATTTCAATTTTCTTAAATTTACCAAGGCTTGATTTGTGACCCAAGATATGATCTATCCTGGAGAATGTTCCATGAGCACTTGAGAAAAATGTGTATTCTGTTGATTTTGGATGGAGTGTCCTATAAATATCAATTAAGTCCATCTTGTTTAATTTATCATTTAAAGCTTGTGTTTCCTTATTTATTTTCATTTTGGATGATCTGTCCATTGGTGAAAATGGGGTGTTGAAGTCCCCTACTCTGAATGTGTTAATGTTGATTTCCCCTTTTATGGCTGCTAGTTTTTGCCTTATGTATTGAGGTGCTCCTATGTTGGGTGCATAAATACTTACAATTGTTATATCTTCTTCTTGGATCGATCCCTTGATCATTATGTAGTGTCCTTCTTTGTCTCTTCTGATAGTCTTTATTTTAAAGTCTATTTTGTCTGATATGAGAATTGCTACTCCAGCTTTCTTTTGGTTTCCATTTGCATGGAATATCTTTTTCCATCCCCTTACTTTCAGTCTGTATGTGTCTCTAGGTCTGAAGTGGGTCTCTTGTAGACAGCATATATATGGGTCTTGTTTTTGTATCCATTCAGCCAATCTGTGTCTTTTGGTGGGAGCATTTAGTCCATTTACATTTAAGGTAATTATCGATATGTATGTTCCTATTCCCATTTTCTAAATTGTTTTGGGTTCGTTATTATAGGACTTTTCCTTCTCTTGTGTTTTTTTCTAGAGATGTTCCTTTAGCATTTGTTGTAAAGCTGGTTTGGTGGTACTGAACTCGCTCAGCTTTTGCTTGTCTGTAAAGATTTTAATTTCTCCATCAAATCTGAATGAGATCCTTGCTGAGTAGAGTAATCTTGGTTGCAGGTTTTTCTCCTTCATCACTTTCAGTATGTCCTGCCACTCCCTTCTGACTTGCAGAGTTTCTGCTGAAACATCAGCTGTTAACCTTATGGGGATTCCCTTGTGTGTTATTTTTCCCTTGCTGCTTTTAATATGCTTTCTTTGTATTTAGTTTTTGACAGTTTGATTAATATGTGTCTTGATGTATTTCTCCTTGAATTTATCCTGTTTGGGAAATGGGACTCTCTGTGCTTCCTGGACTTGATTAACGATTTCCTTTCCCATATTAGGGAAGTTTTCAACTATAATCTCTTCAAATATTTTCTCAGTCCCTTTCTTTTTCTCTTCTTCTTCTGGAACCCCTATAATTCGAATGTTGGTGCGTTTAATGTTGTCCCAGAGGTCTCTGAGACTGTCCTCAGTTCTTTTCATTCTTTTTTCTTTATTCTGCTCTGCAGTAGTTATTTCCACTATTTTATCTTCCAGGTCACTTATCCGTTCTTCTGCCTCATTTATTCTGCTATTGATCCCATCTAGAGTATTTTTCATTTCATTTATTGTGTTGTTCATCATTGTCTGTTTCATCTTTATTTCTTCTAGGTCCTTGTTAACTGCTTCTTGCATTTTGTCCATTCTATTTCCAAGATTTTGGATCATCTTTACTATCATTATTCTGAACTCTTTTTCAGGTAGACTGCCTATTTCCTCTTCATTTGTTAGGTCTGGTGGGTTTTTATCTTGCTCCTTCATCTGCTGTGTGTTTTTCTGTCTTCTCATTTTGCTTATCTTACTGTGATTGGGTTCACCTTTTTGCAGGCTGCAAGTTCGTAGCTCCCGTTGTTTTTGATGTCTGTCTCCAGTGGCTAAGGTTGGTTCAGTGGGTTGTGTAGGCTTCCTGGTGGAGGGGACTAGTGCCTGTGTTGTGGTGTATGAGGCTAGATCTTGTCTCTCTAGTGGGCAGGTCCACATCTGGTGGTGTGTTTTGGGGTGTCTGTGGACATATTATGATTTTAGGCAGCCTCTCTGCTAGTGGGTGGGGTTGTGTTCCTGTCTTGCTATATGGTTGGCATAGGTTGTCCAGCAGTGTAGCTTGCTGGTCGTTGAGTGAAGCTGGGTGTTGGTGTTGAGATGGACATCTCTGGGAGATTTTCGCCATTTGATATTATGTGGGGCTGGGAGGTCTCTTGTTGACCAGTGTCCTGAAGTTGGCTCTCCCACCTCAGAGGCAGAGTCCTGACTCCTGGCTGGAGCAGCAAGAGCCTTTCATCCACTCGGCTGGGCGTAGTGTTCCAAAACTGTGGCTGCGTCACCGTGCTTCCTCTGCTCAGCTAGCTTTCCTCTCACTGTCCGCTGCTCCTGAGCTCTCGCGACGTGCACTGGGTCTCCGGGTTGCAAGGCTGCTCGAGCCCTTTGAGTCGTGGCTGAAGCTGGGCGGAGGAGTGACCAGCCCGACAAGAATCTGGGAGTGAGGCAAGTTGGAAAAGCCTGTTGGTATAATCTTTAATTTCTTTCATCAGTGTCTTGCAATTTTCTGCATACAGGTCTTTTGTCTCCGTAGGTAGGTTTATTCCTAGGTATTTTATTCTTTATGTTGCAATGGTAAATGGGAGTGTTTCCTTAATTTCTCTCTCAGATTTTTCAACATTACTGTATAGGAATGCAAGAGATTTCAGTGCATTAATTTTGTATTTGGCTACTTTACCAAATTCATTGGTTAGCTCTAGTAGTTTTCTGGTAACATCTTTGGGATTCTCTATGTATAATATCATGTCATCTGCAAACAGTGACTTCTTCTTTTCCAATTTGTATTCCTTTCATTTCATTTTCTTCTCTTATTGCTGTGGCTAGGACTTCCAAAACTGTGTTGAATAATAGTGGTGAGAGTGGACATCCTTGTCTTGTTCCTGATCTTGGAAGAAATGCTTTCAGTTTCTCACCATTAAGAATGAGGTTTGCTGTGGATTTGTCATATATGGCCTTTATTATGTTGAGGTAGTTTCCCTCTGTGCCCACTTTCTGGAGAGTTTTTATCATAAATGGGTGTTGAAGTTTGTCAAAAGCTTTTTGTTCATCTATTGAGATGATCAATATGGTTTTTCTTCATCAGTTTTTAATATGGTGTATCATATTGATTTATTTGCGTATATTGAAGAATCCTTGCATCCCTGGGATAAATCCCACTTGATCATGGTGTATGATTCTTTTAACATGTTGTTGGATTCTGTTTGCTAGTATTTTGTTGAGGAGTTTTGCATCTATATTCATGAGTGATATTGGTCTGTAATTTTCTTTTTTTGTAGTATCTTTGTCTTGTTTTGGTATCAGGGTGATGGTAGCCTCATAGAATGAATTTGGGCATGTTCCTTCCTCTGCATTTTTTTTGGAAGAGTTTGAGAAAGATGGGTATTAGCTCTTCTCTAAATGTTTGATAGAATTCACTGTGAAGCCATTTGGTTCTGGACTTTTATTTGTTGGAAGATTTTTAATCACAGTTTCAATTTCATTACTTGTGTTTGGTCTGTTCATATTTTCTATTTCTTCCTTGTTCAGTCTTGGACCGTTATACCTTTCTAAGAATTTGACCATTCCTTCCAGGTTGTCCATTTTATTGGCATAGAGTTGCTTGTAGCGCCTCTTAGGATGCTTTGTATTTCTGTGGTTTCTATTGTAACTTCTCCTTTTTCATTTCTAATTTTATTGATTTGGGTCCTCTCCCTCTTTTTCTTGATGAGTCTGGCTAATGGTTTATCAACTTTGTTTATCTTCTCAAAGAACCAACTTTTAGTTTTATTGATCTTTACTATAGTTTCCTTTGTTTCTAATTTCATTTATTTCTGCTCTGATCTTTACCTTTATCTTTCCTTCTGCTAAGTTTGGGTTTTGTTTGTTCTCCTTTCTGTAGTTCCTTTAGGTGTAAGGTTAGATTGTTTATTTGAGATTTTTCTTGTTTCTTGAGGTAGGCTTGTATTGTTATAATCTTCCCTCTTAGAACTGCTTTTGTTGCATCCCATAAGTTTTGGATCATCGTGTTTTCATTGTCATTTGTCCCTAGGTATTTTTGATTTCCTCTTTGATTTCCTCAGTGATCTCTTGGTTAGTTAGTAATGTATTGTTTACCTCCATGTGTTTGTGTTTTTTACTTTTTTTTCCCCTGTAATTTATTTCTAATATCATTGTGTTGTGGTCAGAAAAGATGTTTGATATGATTTCAATTTTCTTAAATTTATTGAGGCTTGATTTGTGACCCAAGATGTTATCTATCCTGGAGAATGTTATGTGTGCACTTGAGAAGAAAGTGTAATCTGATGTTTTTGGTTGGAATGTCCTATAAATATCAATTAAATCTCCCTGGTCTATTGTGTCATTTAAAGCTTGTGTTTCCTTGTTAATTTTCTGTTTGGATGATCTGTCCATTGGTGTAAGTGAGGGGTTAAAGTTCCCCAATATTATTATGTTACTGTTGTTTTCCTATTTTATAGCTGTTAACAGCTGCCTTATGTATTGAGGTGCTCTTGTTTTGGGTGCATATATATTTATAATTGTTATATCTTCTTCTTGGATTGATCCCTTGATCATTATGTAGTGTCCTTCCTTGTCTCTTGCAACATTCTTTATTTAAAAGTCTATTTTTTCTGATAAGATTATTGCTATTCCAGCTTTCTTTTGATTTCCATTTGCATGGAATATCTTTTTCCATCCCCTCACTTTCAGTCTGTATGTGTCCCTAGATCTGAAGTGGATCTCTTGTAGACAGCGTATATATAGGTCTTGTTTTTGTATCCATTCCATGAGCCGGTGTCTTTTGGTTGGAACATTTAATCCATTCACGTTTAAGGTAATTACCAATATGTATGTTCCTTTTACCATCTTCTTAATTGTTTTGGGGGTTTTTTTGTAAGTCCTTTTCTTCTCTTGTGTTTCCCTCTTAGAGAAGTTCCTTTAACATTTGTTGTAGAGCTGTTTTGGTAATGCTGAATTCTCTTAGCTTTTGCTTGTCTGTAAAGCTTTTGATTTCTCCATTGAATCTGAATGAGATCCTTGCTGGGTAGAGTAATCTTGGTTGTAGGTTCTTCCCTTTCATTACTTTAAATATGTCATACCACTCCCTTATGGCTCATAGAGTTTCTGCTGAGAAATCACCTGTTAATCTTATGGGAGTTCCTTTGTATGTTGTCATTTTTTCCCTTGCTGCTTTCAATAATTTTTCTTTGTCTTTAATTTTTACCAATTTGATTGCTATGTGTCTCAGAGTGTTTCTCCTTGCATTTATCCTGTATGGGACTTGATGCACTTCCTGGACTTGCATGGTTATTTCCTTTCCCATATTAGGGAAGTTTTCAACTATAATCTTTTCAAGTATTTTCTTGGGTCCTTTCTCTCTCTCTCCTCCTTCTGGGACCACTTTAATGCGGATGTTGTTGTGTTTAATGTTGTCCCAGAGGTCTCTTAGGCTGACTTCATTTCTTTTCATTCTTTTTTCTTTATTCTGTTCTGCAGCAGTGAATTCCACCATTCTGTCTTCCAGGTCACTTATCCATTCTTATGCCTCAGTTATTCTGCTGTTGATTCCTTCTAGTGTATCTTTCATTTCAGTTATTTTGTTGTTCATCTCTGTTTGTTTGTTCTTTAATTCTTCTAGATCTTTGTTAAACATTTCTTGCATCTTCTCAATCTTTGCCTCCATTCTTTTTCCGAGGTCCTGGATCATCTTCATTATCATTACTCTGAATTCTTTTTCTGGACGTTTGCCTAATTCCACTTCATTTAGTTGTTTTTCTGGGGTTTTATCTTGCTCCTTCATCTGGTACATAACCCTCTGCCTTTTCATCTTGTCTACCTTTCTGTGAATGTGGTTTTTGTTCCACAGGCTGCAGGATTGTAGTTCTTCTAGCTTCTGCTGTCTGTCCTCTGGTGGATGAGGCTATCTAAGGGGCTTGTGCAAGTTTTCTGATGGGAGGGACTGGTGGTGGGTATAGCTGGGTGTTGCTCTTGTGGGCAGAGCTCAGTAAATCTTTAATCTGCTTGTCAGCTGATGGGTGGGGTTGGGTTCCCTCCCTGTTAGTTGTTTGGCCTGAGGCAACCCAATGCTGGAGCCTGCCTGGGCTCTTTGGTGGGGCTAATGGTGGACTCTGGGAGGGCTCATGCCAAGTAGTACTTCCCAGAACTTCTGCTGCCTGTGTCCTCGTCCTCACAGTAAGACACAGCCACAGCACGCCTCTGCAGGAGACCCTCCAACACTAGCAGGTAGGTCTGGTTCAGTCTCCCTTGAGGTCACTGTTCCTTCCCCTGGGTCCTGATGCACACACTACTTTGTGTGTGTGCCCTCCAAGTGTGGAGTCTCTGTTTCTCCCAGTCCTGTCAAAGTCCTGCAATCAAATTCCATTAGCCTTCAAAGTCTGATTCTCTAGGAATTCCTTCTCTCATTGTCGGACCCCCAGGTTGTGCAGCCTGACGTGGGGCTCAGAACCTTCACTCTGGTTGGTGGACTTCTGTGGTATAAATGTTCTCCAGTTTGTAAGTCACCCAACCATCAGTTATGGGATTTGATTTTATTGTGATTGCGCCCCTCCTACCATCTCACTGTGGCTTCTCCTTTGTCTTTGGATGTGGAGTGTCCTTTTTCCTGAGTTCCAGTGTCTTCCTGTCTATGACTGTTCAGCAGTTAGCCATGACCCTGGTGCTCTTGAAAGATGGAGTGATTCCATGTCCTTATGCTCTGCCATCTTGAACCAGTATCCCCTCATAAACTTTTAATTGATTGCTTTGAGAAGATATTTTTGAACATCACCCCCCCATAGGAACTTCAGAATTTTTCTCCCCATAGAATTTTATTTTTTTAAAAAATGATATTGCAGTAGAGTTTTTGTTTCAAAGAAAGCATTTATGGTTCATTTTTATCATCCCTAGATTTCCCATGTTTAATTAAAGACTTTAAGGCAGTTATCTGTAAATGTAGACACTGCTACCTTCCTCTTCCACTTTTTCACAAGGTCTTTGTCCACTGTCATTTCTCTTTTTTTCTTGAGGATCCTGGAAGATTAAAAAACACTTTCAAAATTTTAATGTAGAATACAACTCTGGGTATTTCTCAAGACACATATGACTCTGTTTTCAGTTTTTTTTTTCAAGATCCCAGCATAACAACATTATGCCAACAAAATTTGAGCATTTTGGTATTTAAGACAAGGTTCACTGGATTCAAGAATACCACAGGCAGGGCTTCCCTGGTGGCGCAGTGGTTGAGAGTCCGCCTGCTGATGCAGGGGACACGGGTTCGTGCCCCGGTCCGGGAGGATCCCACATGCCACGGAGCGGCTGGGCCCGTGAGCCATGGCCGCTGAGCCTGTGCATCCGGAGCCTGTGCTCCACAACAGGAGAGGCCACAACAGTGAGAGGCCCGCGTACCAGCCTCACCATCACTACCTCAGTCCCCAGCCATTTCTCAGGAGTTCTGAGCAAGGAAGATGTAAAGTCTACTTTAAACTGTCCTCCAGAGGCCTTTGCAGCAATAAATTTGGAATTTTTTAAAATTAAATTAAAAAAAAAAAAAAGAATACCACAAGCAGGTTTTGTAATCAATACGCCAACGTCATTTCCTTGTGGAATTCTCTTTCCTTACTCCTCAAACTAGATTAAGTCTCTATGTTATTATCCAGAGGTCTGCAAACTATGGAAGGGCCAAATTTAGTCTGCTTCCTATTTTTGTAAATAAAGTTTTATTGGAATAAAACTTTTTATTGGAATAAAATAAAAAGACACATCCATTTTTTTCCATGTTGTCTATGACATGTTTTGTAATACAGTGTCAAGGTTGGGTAGTTGCAACTGAGACTGCAAGGCCCTCAAGCCTAAAATATTTACTCTTTGATCCTTCACAGAAAATGTTTGCCAATTATTAGCTGTGTATACCTTTCCTTCAAAATCCTAATGCAACTTATAATGATATATCATGTGATTATTTTATTAATGTTTGTCTCTCACACTATTTAAGCTCCATGAGAGCAAAAACTATGTTTATTATCCTCACTATTACATTCCTAGAATGTAGACTAATGTTGGCACATAGTAGTTGCCCAATAAATGCTTGTTAGTTAAATAATTAGATTATTTTTTAAAAAAATTTTATTGGAGTATAGTTGACTTACAATGTTGTGTTAGTTTCAGGTGTACAGCAAAGTGATTCAGTTATATATATATATATATATATATATATATATATATGTATAAAACTGATATATATATATATATGTATAAAACTGATATATATATATATATGTATAAAACTGATATATATATATATATGTATAAAACTGATATATATATATATATGTATAAAACTGATATATATATATATATGTATAAAACTGATATATATATATATATGTATAAAACTGATATATATATATATATGTATAAAACTGATATATATATATATATGTATAAAACTGATATATATATATATATGTATAAAACTGATATATATATATATATGTATAAAACTGATATATATATATATATGTATAAAACTGATATATATATATATATGTATAAAACTGATATATATATATATATGTATAAAACTGATATATATATATATATGTATAAAACTGATATATATATATATATGTATAAAACTGATATATATATATATATGTATAAAACTGATATATATATATATATGTATAAAACTGATATATATATATATATGTATAAAACTGATATATATATATATATGTATAAAACTGATATATATATATATATGTATAAAACTGATATATATATATATATGTATAAAACTGATATATATATATATATGTATAAAACTGATATATATATATATATGTATAAAACTGATATATATATATATATGTATAAAACTGATATATATATATATATGTATAAAACTGATATATATATATATATGTATAAAACTGATATATATATATATATGTATAAAACTGATATATATATATATATGTATAAAACTGATATATATATATATATGTATAAAACTGATATATATATATATATGTATAAAACTGATATATATATATATATGTATAAAACTGATATATATATATATATGTATAAAACTGATATATATATATATATGTATAAAACTGATATATATATATATATGTATAAAACTGATATATATATATATATGTATAAAACTGATATATATATATATATGTATAAAACTGATATATATATATATATGTATAAAACTGATATATATATATATATGTATAAAACTGATATATATATATATATGTATAAAACTGATATATATATATATATGTATAAAACTGATATATATATATATATGTATAAAACTGATATATATATATATATGTATAAAACTGATATATATATATATATGTATAAAACTGATATATATATATATATGTATAAAACTGATATATATATATATATGTATAAAACTGATATATATATATATATGTATAAAACTGATATATATATATATATGTATAAAACTGATATATATATATATATGTATAAAACTGATATATATATATATATGTATAAAACTGATATATATATATATATGTATAAAACTGATATATATATATATATGTATAAAACTGATATATATATATATATATATATATATATATATACACACACACACATTCTTTTTCAGATTCTTTTCCCACGTAGGTTATTAAAGAAAATTGAGTAGAGTTTCCTGTGCTATACAGTAGGTTTTATTAGTTGTGTACTTTATATATAGTAGTGTGTATATCTTAATTTGTTACTTCCCCCACATTTCCCCTTTGGTAACCATAAGTTTGATTTCAAGATCTGTGTCTGTTTCTGTTTTGTAAATAAGTTCATTTGTATCATTTTTTATTAGATTACACATATAAGTGATAACATATGATATTTGTCTTTCCCTGTCTGACTTACTTCACTTAGTATGATCATCTTCAGGTCCATCCATGTTGTTGCAAGTGACAGTATTTTGTTCTTTTTTATGGCTAAGTAATATTCCATTATAAAATAATTAGATTATTAAAGATAATAATTTGGGAGCAAGTCATGCCTCTGGGATAAATCTACATTTCTGTTTAAACTTGTGAGATATAATGTTGAAGCCTAAATGGGATAATACACAAACTGCTCAGCATCATGTCTAGAACATGGAATGTGCTGAATAAATGGTAGTTCTTATTATGTAAAAATCCTCCAAAGCTCCTTTAACAAAACACTATGAAGCCATTGCCACCAGGGAACAGCCTTATAAATATACAAAAAATATTAGGCAGTGCATTCATTTCTAGGGACATGTTTATTAAGTAGCTACTCCATGCCTTGGAGAAGCCACTTTTCTTATTTCATGACTTCTGAGTTTTAACCATTCTGCTATTTTTCAGTAAGCTTTTGCCAATGATGTGTTTTCTAGAAAAAAAGGTCAGTGGAGAAGTCAGCAGCCTTACAAAAGAACATGTCAGCTCTTCATTTCTTTGCTTACTGACCAGAGCTGTGCACTAGAATCGCCCAGGGAACTGTTGAAGATACTGATATCAGGCCTCCTCTCCAGAGATTCTGGTTTCAGTGGTCCAGGGTGGTGCTTTTAAAGTTTCCCAGGTGATTCTAGTATGTAGCCAGGAGTGAGAGTGTCAGTTAAGAGGCATTCAATGAACACTTGGTCTGAGAGACTGAATACACAAAGAGATAGTGGTCAGATCATATATAACAAAAGAACTGTGACTCATGGCCTCTGCTTCTACTGATGTAGAAGGATCAGGACTTAGTCAGTAACTACCTGCCCCTCCACCCCACCTCCCTGTCCCCAACTCAGGACCAACCAGGGAAAGTCAAACATACTCCCCAAACAAACAAATCAGATAGAACGCACTGATTCTAGTCAGCCTGCCTCTAACATCTCCTTGCTAACAACCTCCAAACAGGGCATAACTGACGTCTCCTTTTTTCTTCAGTATAAAACTTTCCTACTCCCTGCTTATGTTTGAATTTCTGCTAAATGCAAGGGATGGTGGCTGACTCCTTTGTTATACCAAACTCTGAATAAATAGTCTCTTTTTTCTCATTTATGTGGTCATCATTTATACCCACAGTGCTATTGCTCTTGTTACTGTAACCAGTATTGCACATATAAATAACATACTTTGGCATCTCTTACAAACAAGAAATTCAAATAACAGAATCCCACTGGGATTAGCCTAGGTAAAAACTGGAATGAATATAAGGATTCAAGAGTGTCTCAGAAAACCCAAGGGCAGGGACCAACTGGGTCTCAGGAACATAGGAATGAAGGATATTGGGAAGCGGGAAATTTTTCCTTTCTGTCCCTTGTTCCCATTTTTCTCTGTGCATCTGCTTAATTCTTTCTCCTTGGTTTAAATCACTTGTCTTTATTTTCCAGTCCACGTGGCAGAATAACCACTGCAACAACTCCCAGGTTTGCATCTCCTCAACTAAAGGCAGAAGAACTAGACCAATTGAAATCTCTTACTCTACATTTCCAGGGAGGGATATCATTGACCCAATGTTGGGGAGGTTCCTTTTCCTGCTGCCCCACTGTAACCATGTGGATTGCTGGGAGGAGGTCACTTCTCACAGGAAATAGGGAGGGCTGCTGTGGGGGATGCTTGAGCAATACAACCTTAATAATAAAAAAGCAGCTGCATTTAAATTCTAGACTTTTTACTGAACCCTTGGTTCAGTTGTTTCTCAGCTCCCTAGTGAGTTCAGTCTCCTCTGGCAAGGCTCACTTTGTATAACTTGTTCTTGCAGCTCCACTCTCAGGCATCTTAGGGTCGTTTGAACGTTTTTAAGGAAAATTGTCCCTGAGAGACCATGGTGCCTCAGGGGGCCCTTATGGATGCCTTTCTACTTTATGTGCCCATAGAAACGTGCCAGTTGTGTCCATGCCTCCGCCATCTCCCAGTGTCCTCTAGGAGTCTTCTTCACCCATTACGTGATGAGGGGTGCCCCTGCCTAAACAACTGCTATGATCCATGCTACACTTTGAGGGGTCTTTATGTGCTTGAATCATCTTGCCCAGCAGACCTAGGGTTTGGAGCACCCCAACTTCCCACTGCACCTATCTCTACTCATCCAAAATAATGCTCTTCTCCCTCACTTGCCCCTTACTTCATGAACCCACAGGGATGCAGATTCAACAGGGAGGTACTAGGGATAGAGTGAAAGAATTTTTTGATGTGAAATGAGATCAGAGCCATCCAGTCCTAATTAACTCACGCTCTAAATTCTGGGCAACACAAGGAGGCAATTAAGTATAAATGTGTGCCATTTGCTTTGTAGGTGAATATAAATGGCAAAGACTAGACTTTTTGAGACACTGCGCTCAAGGCAAAACTAGGGATACTGTGCCTCCTCCATCAACTCACATAGCATAAGTACAGAGGAGCCCATAGGATTAAGTCCAGAATTGATACATTCAAAGGAAGCTTAGAGAAAAGTATGGCCTCAAGTGTTTTCAGCCACTATAACCTTGAAACTCTGCCCTGAATCTTGACATCAAAGATTTATTGAAGGCTTGACACATTTGCCATTATGGAGGTAACATATTTTTACTTTTTTCAACTGTGAAGTTCAATTAAGATTTTATTATGTGAAATCAAACAGGCTCCTACTCCTTAAACTTCTAGCTTTAAACAAGCAGCAATAATCAGTGTGCTTTGATGTCTCCTTATCTCTAAGCAGAGAGAACAGGAACAAAGATATCCTGGAGTTTTGTGTTGACTGTGTAATTGCAGGGTTCACAGTCTCTCTGCCCTTTTCAAGGTCCTGGAGACTATCTGATCTGACACTTCCCAAGCCAGATATTTGAGGACACCTTGTGAAAGACTGTCTCTCCCTTTCATTTCCCACCCCATCCTGGAATGTTTTACATGAGTTTGCAGTGCATCTGACCCTTTGCTGGAAAGGAGCCCTAGGCCCTTAGAGCCAGAGGACAATGAGACCCAGCTGAGAGGAATTGTGTTTCCATTCCTCTACTTACTCATATAGGCTGAGCAAGACAAAGATGTTTTTGAGCCTCAATTTCTTCTTCAGTCAGATAGGAATATTGTGGGAAACAGTGTATGTTCTGCCCACCTCATAGGGAATCAAATGATAATCAAAAGAAATCCCAATGTGGAATTCCTAAAACCATTTATTGAGCACCTACTGTAAGCTATGTACTCTGCCAGGGCCTGGGGATACAATGATGGAGCAAATATAGATACAGTCTTTTCCCAGATGGGTTTACTTGAGTCTACTGAGGAAATTAGATTTTAAGTTTTAAAAGTCACACAAGCGAATGTAAACTTTAACCGTGACTAATGTCCCAAGACAGAGGTATATGGTGCTGTGAGAGGCTGTAGGAGGGAGAGCTGATCTAGGTTGGAGGTCAGAGAAGCCTTCGCTACTGTTGTGACAAAGAAGCTATAACCTGAAGGGAAAATAGGGAGTAACTAGAGGCAGAGATAGAGGAGAGTATTCCAGACATTGGGAACAGCAGGTACAAAGGCCCATAAAGAGAAAATACAGAATGTACACAAGGGTCTGAAAGATCATGTGAAAGGACCACTGGCACCTCGCTCTGCCATCATTATTGTTAAGGGTACACACTGCATACACAGTCAGAGGGGAAAATAAAGGGAACTCTGCATCATGAGATGACCACAAAAATCAGAAACATCCTGTCTAATCCTAGTTCACAAAATGAATAAAGCCTTGAGCTCCTTCCTGAGAGTTGAAAACAACTTCATCTCTGACTTTTACAACTTTGATGTCTTCAGAAGTACAATGACCCTTGAAGATATGATAATCAAGTGAGGAATTTCTGTTTTTTGAGCAATGAAAATGATAACCAGACTGAGTATAGCTTCATGGTATTTTTCTTTAAATACACACTTAATCCTTTATTCAGGGTGTCACATTTCCTTGAAGGTTAGATTCTCTTGCAAACATTGCAGGAATTCCTCAGAGGAAGATACTATTGTACCTCAATCCAAACCACACAGTGCCTTCCAAACATCCCCAAATCTGAGTGTGAAATCCATTAAATCCTCTGGTGAAATGAGCAGAATTCATTCCTTGGTCAACGCCACTACTATATCTCCTTGGAGAATTCATCTAAATATATCTATTCCTTGGGGTCAGGAGAGATGAGGCATTAAGCCACCATCCTTCTCTATTAAAAACTCCTTATGTTTACATGACATTAAAAATTTCACAAAGTGTTTTATCACAGTGCTACTCAAAGTGTGGTCTCCAGAAGGCAGCAACAGCATCACCTGGGAGCTTGTTAGTAGTGCAGATACTAAGACCCTCTGAATCGGAAACTCAGTTTGTATGTCTTGGGGGAGAGGAGTCAGCAATCTGTGGTTTGACAAGCTCTCCAGGTGATTATGATGTACTCACTCAAGTTTGAGAGGCATTGCATATCATACAACATCTCTTCCTTGCTTAGCAACAATAGTGGAAGGTGGATATTATTACCATCCCTGTTTCACTAAGGAAGAACTGAGGCTCTGAGAGGTTAAGCGACTTCCTTAAACATGAAGTAGGTGGCGGCAAAGGTAGAAAGCCAGTCCACAGATCTTCTAAATCTACATTTAGAGCCTATCACAGGCTTCTTCCTTGAAATGAATGCAAGGACTTTGAGGGAAAAGATGTGTAAGTTTTGATGGGGACCGAGAATGGGAAGGTGGGTTTAGAGGAGAGGGAAGGATATCCTACTTTACACCAAATAATAAACCACAAGATTATATTCTTCTGCTTAGGGAGGGCCTCACAAGTGGGAGCAGGAGTGTGCTGGAGCCAGCTGGTACCAGCTCACGAGAGCCAGTAACGCACATCTCTTCCAAACTCTGCATTCAGTGACGACTGAACTGGTAGGTTATAAATGACAATTAGATGGGAGTATTTATACCATAGAAAATTGCAAACACTACAAATCAAGGCTCCTCACCCCAACTCTCAAGAACTGGTTGTTAAATATTTACCAGCATACCCCTGGATGGGAGTCAGAAGATCTTAGAGACAAAGTATCATAAATTGGGAAGGGAATGATAGAGCAGTGGGGCATGTCACTATGATCCAGGTAAATTGTTGCTGATTGTAATTATAAACTGTATGTTTCCCCTATGGATTAAGATAACTGGCAACAAATAAATCAATCTTAAACCACATGCTTCTAGCTAAGCTAACCAAATCAAGATGGGAAAAACTGATTGAATGCACTTACTTTTAACGCAAAATAACATTTTATTTTTAATTAATTAATTTTATTTATTTTTGTCAGCATTGGGTCCTGGTTGCTGTGCTCGGGCTTTCTCTAGTTGCGGAGAGCAGGGGCTACTCTTCATTGTGGTGCATGGTCTTCTCATTGTAGTGGCTTCTCTTGTTGTGGAGCGTGGGCTCCAGGCATGTGGGCTTCAGTAGTTGTGGCTTGCAGGCTCTAGAGCGCAGGCTCATTAGTTGTGGCACATGAGCTTAGTTGCTCCACGGCATGTGGAATCTTCCAGGACCAGGGCTCGAACCCATGTCCCCTGTATTGGCAGGTGATTCTTAACCACTGTGCCATCAGGGAAGCCCAACAAACATTTTAAAATAGGAGTCTCTAATTTTCACTAAATATAAAAAGTAACGTGAACCGGATTTTGATAACAAAGAACACTTAGTCATTTTACCCAGCATGGGCTTGAGGTCACTCTTAAGAACACTTGAACAAAATGGTAACAGATGCCATCAGCGAGACCTGCCAAACCTGGAAAGAAATGACCTTTTGTTAAGATCAGGTTTCTGTTACATTTCAGAGTTCAAGTCGAATAAAATTCTATGAAGTTTTCTAAAAACCCAAGCAAGAGAAAGTGTTATTATATTGAAACATAGATTCATTCTGGAATAGTTGTTTAAAATGGAACCTATCTTAGCTAAAATTTGAATATATTTTGGTTTAGAAACAAAGACTATGATGTTGGGGTATTTAACTCATAATATTATAGAACTTGGCTACTGAAACTAATTATAAGACTCACCTAGAATCCCTCTAACCCCATGAATGTCTACCTGGGTTACACATTAGAATCAGTTGGGCAGCTTTTAAAAATACCAGTTCTTCTGTAATACAGCAAAACCTCCCTGCAAACAAAAGTCCAGGGCCAGATGGCTTCACTGGTGAATTCTACCAAACATACAAACAACTTATACCTATCCTTCTCAAATTCCTCCAAAAGACTAAAGAGGAGGGAACACTCCCAAAGTTGTTCTATGAAGCCGCCATCCTGATACCAAAACCAGACAAAGACACTACCAAAAAAGAAAATTACAGGCCAATATCTTTGATGAATATAGATGCAAAAATCCTCAATGAAATGTTAGTAAACCGAATCCAACAACACATAAAAAAGATCATACACCACAATCAAGTTAGATTCATCCCAGGGACACAAGACGGTTCAACATATGCAAATTAATCAATGTGAAACACCACATCAACAAAAGAAAGGACAAAAATCACATGATCATCTCAATAGATGGAGAAAAACCTTTTGATAAAATTCAACATCCAGGGCCTCCCTGGTGGCGCAGTGGTTGAGAGTCCGCCTGCCGATGCAGGGGATATGGGTTCGTGCCCCGGTCCGGGAGGATCCCACATGCCGCGGAGCGGCTGGGCCCGTGAGCCATGGGCGCTGATCTTGCGCGTCCGGCAACGGGAAAGGCCACGACAGTGTGAGGCCCACATATCGCAAAAAAAAAAAAAAAAAAAAAAAAAAAAATCCATTCATGATAAAATACTCTCACCAAAGTGGTTTAGAGAGAATATATTTCAATGTAATAAAAGTTATTTATGACAAACCCACAGCCAACATAATACTCAATGGTGAAAAGCTGAAAGCCTTCCTGTTAAATTCTGAAGCAAGACAAGGATGTCCACTCACATCACTTCTCTTCACCATAGTCTTGGAAGTCCTAGCCACAGCAATTAAACCAGAAAAAAGAAACAAAAGGTTTCCAAATTGGAACAGGAGAGGTAAAATTGTTCTTATATGCAGATGACATGATACTCTATGTAGAAAACCCCAAAGAATCCACAAGAAAACTATTAGAACTGAAAACGAATTCAGCAAGGTAGCAAAATCCAATATTAATATACAGAAATCTGTTGCATTTCTTTACACTAACAATGAAATATCAGAAAAAGAAAGTAGAAAAAACATCCTTTTAAAATCATGTCAAAAAAATAAAATACCTAGGAATAAACCTGACCAAGGAGGTGAAAGACTTATATTCTGAGAACTATAAAACTTTGCTAAAGAAAATTGAAGATGATTCAAAGAAATGGACAGGTATCTCACACTCTTGGACTGAAGAATTAATATTGTTAAAATGGCCATACTATGAAAAGCAATCTACAGGTTTCATGTGATCCCTATCAAATTACCCAGGACATTTTCACAGAACTGGAACAAATAATCCTAAAATTCATATGGAACCACAAAATACCCAGAATTACCAAAGAAATCCTGAGGAAAAAGAACAAAGTTTGTAGTATAGTCTGAACCCTTCCAGACTTCAGACTATACTACAAAGTTACAGTAATCAAAACAGTGCAGTATTGCCACAAAAACAGACAAATGGATCAATGGAACAGAATAGACAGCCCCCAAATAAACCCACACCTATTGTCAATTAATCTTCAACAAAGCAGGCAAGAATATACAATGGAGAAAATACAGTCTCTTAAACAAGTGGTATTGGAAAAGCTGGACAGCCACATATAAATCAATGAAGTTAGAACCCTCCCTCACACCATACACAAAAATAAACTCCAAATGGCTTAAAGACTTGAATATAAGACATGACATCATAAAACTCCTAAAAGGGAACATAGGCAAAACCGTCTCTGACATAAATCATAGCAATACTTTCTTAGATCAGTCTTCCAAGGCAAAATAAATAAAAACAAAACTAAACAAATGGGAGCTAATCAACCTTATAAGTTTTTTTACAGCAAAGGAAATGATAAACAAAATGAAAAGAAAACTTATGGGCTGGGAGAAAATATTTGCAAACGATGCGAATGACAAGAGCTTAATTTACAAAATATGCAAACAGCTCATACAACTCAATAAAAAAAGCCCAAACAACACAATCAAAAAATGAGCAGAAGCCTAAATAGACATTTCTCCAAAGAAGACATACAGATGGCCAACAGACACATGAAAAGATGCTCAACATCACTAATTATTAGAGAAATGCAAATCAAAACTACAGTGAGATATCACCTCACACTGGTCAAAATGGCCATCATCCAAAAAGATCTATAAATAATAAATGCTGGAGAGGGTGTGGAGAAAAGGGAAGCTTCCTACACTGTGGGTGGGAATGTAAATTGGTGCCACTACTATGGAAAACAGTATGGTGGTTCTGTAGAAAACTAAAAATAGAGTTGCCAGATGATCCAGCAATCCCACTCCTGGACATATATCCAGAGAAAACTCTAATTCAGGAGGCGGTGGGGAAGATGGCAGAAGAGTAAGACACGGAGATCACCTTCCTCCCCACAGATACATCAAAAATACATCTACACGTGGAGCAACTCCTACAGAACACCTACTGAATGCTGGAAGAAGACCTCAGACCTCCCAAAAGGCAAGAAACTCCCCACGTACCTGGGTAGGGCAAAAGAAAAAACAGAGACAAAAGAATAGGGACGGCACCTGCACCAGTGGGAGGGAGCTGTGAAGGAGGAAAGGTTTCCACACACTAGGAAACCCCTTTGCGGGTGGAGACTGTGGGAGGCGGAAGGGTGAGCTTCGGAGCCATGGAGGAGAGCACAGCAACAGGGGTGCGGAGGGCAAAGTGGGGAGATTCCTGCACAGAGGATTGGTGCCGACCAGCACTCACCAGCCCGAGAGGCTTGTCTGCTCACCCGCCAGGAAGGGCGGGGCTGCGGGCTGAGGCTCGGGCTTTGGTCGGAGCACAGGGAGAGAACTGGGGTTGGCTGTGAGAACACAGCCTGAAGGGGTTAGTGCACCACAGCTAGCCGGGAGGGAGTCCGGGAAAAGGTCTGGAGGTGCCCAAGAGGCAAGAGACTTTTTCTTCCCTCTTTGATTCCTGGTGCTCAAGGAGAGAGGGTTAATAACGCTGCTTAAAAGAACTCCAGAGACGGGCGTGAGCCACGGCTAAAAATGCTGACCCCAGAGACAGGCATGAGCCGCGGCTAAAAGCGCGGACCCCAGAGACGGGCGGGAGATGCTAAGGCTGCTGCCGCCGCCACCAAGGGGCCTGTGTGCGAGCACGGGTCACTATCCACACCCCTCTTCCGGGGAGCCTGTGCAGCCCACCAATGCCAGGTTCCCGGGATCCAAGGACAACTTCCCCGGGAGAATGCACGGTGGGCCTCAGGCTGGTGCAATGTCACGCCGGCCTCTGCCGCTGCAAGCCCACCCCGCACGCCGTGCCCCTCCCTCCCCCCGGCCTGAGTGCGCCAGAGCCCCCGAATCAGCTGCTCCTTTAACCCCGTCCTGTCTGAGCAAAAAACAGACGCCCTCCAGCGACCTACATGCAGAGGCGGGGCCAAATCCAAAGCTGAGCCCCTGTGAGCTGTGAGAACAAAGAAGAGAAAGGGAAATCTCTCCCAGCAGCCTCAGAAACAGCGGATTAAAGCTCCACAATCAACTTGATGTACGCTGCATCTGTGGAATACATGAATAGACAACGAATCATCCCAAATTGAGGAGGTGGACTTCGAGAGCAAGATCTATGACTTTTTCCGCTTTTCCTCTTTTGGTGAGTGTGTATGTGTATGCTTCTGTGTGAGATTTTGTCTGTATAGCTTTGCTTCCACCATATGTCCTAGGGTTCTATCTGTCCGTTTTCTTTTTTTAAATTTTTTTCTTAATAATTAACTTTAATTTTAATAACTTTATTATACTTTTCTTTTTTCTTTCTTCCTTTCTCTCTCTCTCTCTCTCTTTCTCTTTCTTTCTTTCTTTCTTTCTTCCTTCCTTCCTTCCTTCCTTCCTTGCTTCCTTCCTTCCTTCCTCCCTTTCTTTCCATCCCTCCTTCAGACAACGAATCATCCCAAATTGAGGAGGTGGACTGTGAGAGCAAGATTTATGATTTTTTCCCCTTTACCTCTTTTTGTGAGGGTGTATGTGTATGCTTCTGGGTAAGATTTTGTCTGTATAGCTTTGCTTCCACCACTTGTCCTAAGGTTCTATCTGTTCCTTTTTTTTTTCCTAAATAATTATTTTTTAATTTAATCACTTTATTATACTTTATTTTATTTTACTGTATCTTCTTTCTTTCTTCCTTCCTTCCTTCCCTCCTTTCTTCCTTTCTTTCTTCTTTCTTTCTTTCTTTCTTTCTTTCTTCCTACTTCTACTAATTCTTTCTCTCTAATTTTTCGCCCTTTTATTCTAAGCCGTGTGTATGAAAGGCTCTTGGTGCTGCAGCCAGGAGTCAGTGCTGTGCCTCTGAGGTGGGAGAACCAACTTCAGGACACTGGTCAACAAGAGACCTTCCAGCTCCACATAATATCAAATGGTGAAAATCTCCCAGAGATCTCCATCTCAACAACAGAACCCAGCTTCACTCAATGACCAGCAAGCTACAGTGCTGGATAACCTATGCCAAACAACTAGCAAAACAGGAATAAAACCCCACCCATTAGCAGAGAGGCTGCCTAAAATCATAAGTCTACAGACACCCCAAAACACACCACCAGACGTGCACCTGCCCACTAGAGAGACAAGATCCAGCCTCATCCGCAGAACACAGTAGTCCCTGCGTAGGGCACTAGTCCCCTCCACCAGGAAGCCTACACAACCCACTGAACCAAGTTAGCAACTGGAGACAGACATGAAAAACAACGGGAACTACAAACCTGCAGCCTGCAAAAAGGAGACCCCAAACACAGTAAGATAAGCAAAATGAGAAGACAGAAAAACACAGAGCAGATGAAGGAGCAAGATAAAAACCCACCAGACCTAACAAATGAAGAGGAAATACGCAGTCTACCTGAAAAAGAAATCAGCATAATGATAGTAAACGTGATCCAAAATCTTGGAAATAGAATGGACAAAATGCAAGAAACAGTTAGCAAGGACCTAGAAGAAATAAAGATGAAACAGACAATGATGAACAACACAATAAATGAAATGAAAAATACTCTAGATGGGATCAATAGCAGAATAAATGAGGCAGAAGAACGGATAAGTGACTTGGAAGATAAAATAGTGGAAATAACTACTGCAGAGCAGAATAAAGAAAAAAGAATGAAAAGAACTGAGGACAGTCTCAGAGACCTCTGGGACAACATTAAACGCATCAACATTCGAATTATAGGGGTTCCAGAAGAAGAAGAGAAAATGAAAGGGACTGAGAAAAGATTTGAAGAGATTATTGTTGAAAACTTCCCTAATATGGGAAAGGAAATAGTTAATCAAGTCCAGGAAGCACAGAGATTCCCATACAGGATAAATTCAAGGAGAAATACGCCAAGACACATATTAATCAAACTGTCAAAAATTAAATACAAAGAAAACATATTAAAAGCATCAAGGGAAAAACAACAAATAACACACAAGGGAGTCCCCATAAGGTTAACAGCTGATCTTTCAGCAGAAACTCTGCAAGCCAGAAGGGAGTGGCAGGACATACTGAAAGTAATGAAGGAGAAAAACCTGCAACCAAGATTACTCTACCCAGCAAGGATCTCATTCAGATTTGATGGAGAAATTAAAACCTTTACAGAGAAGCAAAAGCTGAGAGAGTTCAGCACCACCAAACCAGCTCTACAACAACTGCTAAAGAAATTTCTCTAGGCAAGAAACACAAGAGAAGGAAAAGACCTACAATAACGAAGCAAGAAACACAAGAGAAGGAAAAGACCTATAATAACAAACCCAAAACAATTTAGAAAATGGACATAGGAACATACATATCGATAATTACCTTAAATGTAAATGTACTAAATGCTCCCACCAAAAGGCACAGACAGGCTGAATGGATACAAAAACAAGACCCATATATATGCTGTCTAAAAGAGACCCACTTCAGACCAAGAGACACATACAGACTGAAAGTAAGGGGATGGAAAAAGATATTCCATGCAAATGGAAACCAAAAGAAAGCTGGAGTAGCAATTCTCATATCAGACAAAATAGACTTTAAAATAAAGACTATTAGAAGACACAAAGAAGGACACTACATAATGATCAAGGGATCGATCCAAGAAGAAGATATAACAATTGTAAATATTTATGCACCCAACATAGGAGCACCTCAATATATAAGGCAAATACTAACAGCCATAAAAGGGGAAATCGACAGTAACACATTCATAGTAGGGGACTTTAACACCCCACTTTCACCAATGGACAGATCATCCAAAATGAAAATAAATAAGGAAACACAAGCCTTAAATGGTACGTTAAACAAGACGGACTTAATTGATATTTATAGGATACTCCATCCAAAAACAACAGAATACACATTTTTCTCAAGTGCTCTTGGAACATTCTCCAGAATACATCATATCTTGGGTCACAAATCAAGCCTTGGTAAATTTAAGAAAATTGAAATTGTATCAAGTATCTTTTCCGAACACAATGCCATGAGACTAGATATCAATTACAGGAAAAGATCTGTAAAAAATACAAACATATGGAGGCTAAACAATACACTACTTAATAACGAAGTGATCACTGAAGAAATCAAAGAGGAAATTAAAAAATACCTAGAAACAAATGACAATGGGGACACAACGACCCAAAACCTATGGGATACAGCAAAAGAATTTCTAAGAGGGAAGTTTATAGCAATACAAGCCCACCTTAAGAAGCATGGAACATCTCGAATTAACAACATAACCTTGCACCTCAAGCAATTAGAGATAGAAGAACAAAAAAACCGCAAAGTTAGCAAAAGGAAAGAAATCATAAAGATCAGATCAGAAATAAATGAAAAAGAAATGAAGGAAACAATAGCAAAGATCAATAAAACTAAAAGCTAGTTCTTTGAGAAGATAAACAAAATAGATAAACCATTAGCCAGACTCATCAAGAAAAAAAGGATGAAGACTCAAATCAATAGAATTAGAAATGAAAAAGGAGAAGTAACAACTGACACTGCAGAAATACAAAAGATCATGAGAGATTACTACAAGCAACTCTATGCCAATAAAATGGACAACCTGGAAGAAATGGACAAATTCTTAGAAATGCACAATGTGCAAAGACTGAATCAGGAAGAAATAGAAAATATGAACAGACCAATCACAAGTACTGAAATTGAAACTGTGATTAAAAATCTTCCAACAAACAAAAGCCCAGGACCATATGGCACTCAGGCGAATTCTATCAAACATTTAGAGAAGAGTTAACATCTATCCTTCTCAAAGTCTTCCAAAATACAATAGAGGGAGGGACATTCCCAAATTCCTTCTACAAGGCCACCATCACCTTGATACCAAAACCAGACAAGGATGTCACAAAGAAAGAAAACTACAGGCCAATATCACTGATGAACATAGATACAAAAATCCTCAACAAAATACTAGCAAACAGAATTCAACAGCACATTAAAAGGATCATACACCATGATCAAGTGAGGTTTATTCCAGGAATGGAAGGATTCTTCAATATACGCAAATGTATCAATGTGATAAACCATATTAAAAGACTGAAGGAGAAAAAACATATGATCATCTCAATGGATTCAGAGAAAGCTTTTGACAAAATTCAACACCCATTTATGATAAAAACCCTGCAGAAAGTAGGCACAGAGGGAACTTCCCTCGACATAATAAAGGCCATAGATGACAAGCCCACAGCCAACATCATCCTCAATGGTGAAAAACTAAAAGCATTTCCACTAAGGTCAGGAGCAAGACAAGGTTGCCCACTCTCACCACTCTTATTCAACATAGTTTTGGAAGTTTTGGCCACAGCAATTAGAGAAGAAAGGGAAATAAAAGGAATGAAAATCTGAAAAGAAGAAGTAAAGCTGTCACTGTTTGCAGATGACATGATACTATACATAGAGAATCCTAAAGATACTACCAGAAATCTACTAGAGCTATTCAATGAATTTGGTAAAGTAGCAGGATACAAAATTAATGCACAGAAATCTCTGGCATTCCTATACACTAATGATGAAAATCTGAAAGTGAAATGAAGAAAACACTCCCATTTACCACTGCAACAAAAAGAATAAAATATCTAGGAATAAAACTACTTAAGGAGACAAAAGACCTGTATGCAGAAAATTATAAGACACTGATGAAAGAAATTAAAGGTGATACAAATAGATGGAGAGATATACCATGTTCTTGGATTGGAAGAATCAACATTGTGAAAATGACACTACTACCCAAAGCAATGTATAGATTCAATGTAATCCCTATCAATCTACCACTGGCATTTTTCACAGAACTAGAACAAAAACTTTCACAATATGTATGGAAACACAAGACCCCGAATAGCCAAAGCAATCTTGAGAATGAAAAATGGAGCTGGAGGAATCAGGCTCCCTGACTAGACTATACTTACTACAAAGCTACAGTAATCAAGACAGTATGGTACTGGCACAAAAACAGAAAGATAGATCAATGGAATAGGATAGAAAGCCCAGAGATAAACCCATGCACATATGGTCACCTTATCTTTGATAAAGGTGGCAGGAATATACAGTGGAGAAAGGACAGCCTCTTCAATAAGTGGTGCTGGGAAAACTGGACAGGTACATGTAAAAGTATGAGATTAGATCACTCCCTAACACCATACACAGAAATAAGCTCAAAATGGATTAAAGACCTAAATGTAAGCCTGGAAACTGTCAAACTCTTAGAGGAAAATATAGGCAGAACACTCTATGACATAAATCACAGCAAGATCCTTTTTGACCCACCTCCTAGAGAAATGGAAATAAAAACAAAAATAAACAAATGGGACCTAATGAAACTTCAAAGGTTTTGCACAGCAAAGGAAACCATAAATAAGACCAAAAGACAACCCTCAGAATGGGAGAAAATATTTGCAAATGAAGCAACTGACAAAGGATTAATTTCCAAAATTTACAAGCAACGCATGTAGCTCAATAACAAAAAAACAAACAACCCAATCCAAAAATAGGTAGAAAACCTAAATATACATTTCTCCAAAGAAGATATACAGACTGCCAACAAACACATGAAAGAATGCTCAACATCATTAATCACTAGAGAAATGCAAATCAAAACTCTAATGAGATATCATCTCATACCAGTCAGAATGGCCATCATCAAAAAATATAGAAACAATAAATGCTGGAGAGGGTGTGGAGAAAAGGGAACACTCTTGCACTGCTGGTGGGAATGTGAATTGGTTCAGCCACTATGGAGAACAGTATGGAGCCTCCTTTAGAAAACTACAAATAGAACTACCATATGACCCAGCAATCCCACTACTGGGCATATACCCTGAGAAAACCAAAATTCAAAATGAGTCATGTACCAAAATGTTCATTTCAGCTCTATTTACAATAGCCCAGATATGGAAACAACCTAAGAGCCCATCGTTGGATGAGTGGATAAAGAAGATGTGGCACATATATACAATGGAATATTACTCAGCCATAAAAAGAAACGAAATTGAGCTATTCTTAATGAGGTGGATAGACCTAGGGTCTGTCATACAGAGTGAAGTAAGTCAGAAAGAGAAAGACAAATACCGTGTGCTAACACATATATATGGAATTTAAGAAAAAAAATGTCATGAAGAACCTAGGGTAAAACAGGAATAAAGACACAGACGTACTGGAGAATGGACTTGAGGTTATGGGGAGGGGGAAGGGTGAGCTGTGACAAAGCGAGAGAGAGGCATGGACATATATACACTAACAAACATAAGGTAGATAGCCAGTGGGAAGCAGCCGCATGGCACAGGGATACCGGCTCGGTTCTTTGTGGCTGTCTGAAGGGGTGGGATAGGGAGGGTGGGAGGGAGCGAGACAAAGAGGGAAGAGATATGGAAACATATGTATATGTATAACTGTTTCACTTTGTTATAAAGCAGAAACTAACACACCATTGTAAAGCAGTTATACCCCAATAAAGATGTTAAAAATAAACTGTAATTTAAAAAGATACATGCATCCCAATATTCATAGTACCACTATTTACAATAATAGCCAAGACATGGAAACAACCTAAGTGTGTACTGCCATATGAATGGATAAAGAAGATGTGGTTCATATATACATTGGGATACTACTCAGCCATAAAAAGGAATGAGATAGTGCCATTTGCAGCGACATGGATGGACCTAGAGATTATCGGACTAAGTCAAGTAAGTCAGACAGTGAAAGACAAATATCATATGACATCACTTATATTTGGAATCTAAAAAGACTATACAAGAGAACATATTTACAAAATAGAAATAGACTCACAGACATAGGAAACAAACTTATGGTTACCAAAATGGAAAGGGAGGGAGGGATAAATTGGGAGTTTGAGATTAAATATACACACTACTATACACTACTATATATAAAATAGATAATCAACAAGGACCTACTGTATAGCACAGGGAACAATATTCAATATCTTCTAATAACCTATAATGGAAAAGAATCTGTGTAAGAATACATACATAAAACGGAATCACTTTGCTGTACACCTGAAACTAACCCAACATTGTAAATCAACTATACTTCAATAAAGAATACCAATTCTCAGGCTGTACCCCAGACCAGTTAAATCGGAATATCTTTGAGTGGGACCCAGATAGTTCCAATGTACGGGCAGCGTCGATATCTCCACTCATAGAACAGTGACAGACATCACTCCCGTATTTTACAGATGAGAGGCTTAAAGCCTAAATTTCTTCACTGAGTGTCCTGGAGGCACTCAGCTAGTTGCTAGCTGGTTCATCATCCATCAGCTAACCTTGGAGAATACTTCCTGTTTGCTCAGTACTGTGGTGGATTCTACAGACTTTAGAGGAAAGACCAGGGCAGTGGACCATGGAGCCCTGTGCCCATGAGTCTTACAAACATTTTCATCCTGGAGAAATCATTTAAAACCAACAGTGACTTCAGGTCTCCACACCCCCCTCCCACCCCCAGGGTTTTCCAATCCTTTAGTTAATATTACCCTAATAACACTCTATAATTTGTTTTCATAACATGTATCATTTGCAATTATACACATATTTATGAGATCATTATGTTAATGTAGACTCCCCAACCAGTCTATAAGTTCCATGATGGAGGGATTGTGTCTGAGTTTTGCTCACTATTTGTTCATTTATTCAACAAATATTTACTGAGTACCTACTCTGGGTCAGGCTCTATTCTAAAAACAAGAATATTACCTGGAACATAGTAGTGACTCAAATGTTTCTGTCAGTTACAAAAAGGCAGGAGAGAAGCAATATATGCAAGCATGTTTAACAGGCAGAGCTTTGTCTTAGAAATGTAGTTTTCAGAGTGGTCCCCAGGCAAGCAACATCAGCATCATCTGGGAATTTGTCAGAAATGCAAATTCTTGGGTCCAACTTCAGACCTATTGAATCAGAAATTCTTGGGGTCGGGCCCAGAAATCCATTTTAACAAGCACCTGGGAGATTCTGATAAATGCAAAGATTTGCAAATCAATGCAGTAGAGAAGTTGGAGGAATGGGAGCTGATAACAAGCTTCAGATTTGGTTTTGGCATCAGTTAACAAATGCCACTTTGGTCCTCCCACCAGCAGTCTCTTTGCCTATTACTCTTTAAGCCTCCCCACCTGCTGAAGAAAATCTTAGGGCTTGAAGTGACCACTTGGATTTTGATCCCCAAAGATAGCTCTTCCATCAAACTGTGGCTTATACATTCAAGGAAGATGAGAATGCAAGGTATGTATACAGAACATTCTTTTAAAGTGAGTTAGCTGTGTTAAAAATCAAACAACCTCATAAATCAGGGATTGGAGTGTTGGCTGGTTTTAAATATAATATTACCTTGTTCTCCTGTACCTGCCTTGCCAACTCCAGCCATTGGTAACTTCCAATGCTTTGGTTTCTCCTTTGCTGGGACGGCTAAGAATTTTAAAGTCACAAAGCACTGCTAGTTTGGTGCACTGCCCTACAATGTCCAGCTTTGACAAGGACCTCCCTGGTACTGCTGCTCATCCTTTTTGTCCCCTATTCCCCACTCCTGACAACCACTTTCTACTTTCCTCACTCCCAACCCGACTCTGACCTCTTTCAATGTCAGCTGTGGCCACGTCTCTTAGAAGGTCAGGAGTCCAACACACTGTCTCTCAGCTTCCTTCCCTCTACCTCATCTTTCCATCTTCACTTATTCCTTCTTTCCTCATATTTCATTTCATTTACAAATGATTTACTGAGAGCCTTTTATGTACCAGGCACTGTGCAGCCTATAATCCTGCCCCCAGTGTGCATCCAGGGAAGGCTGATAGTAAACATGCAAGCAAGCAAATACACATACAAATATACAAGATAGGATAATTATAAATTGCAACAAGAGCCACAAAGGAAATTAACCAGGTCCCCAAAGACAGAGTAACAGAAAGAGGAAGAGGTGACCCATTTCTCCCCAGGGTTTTCTTCCCTCTAAATATTGTGATTACAGTCTGGTTTGCTTCCTCTGATTTAATTACTATTAATCCTCTTACTCCAAACACTTTCCTTCTGCCTACAAATAG
>NW_006785406.1:4814284-4821737 GCF_000442215.2 Lipotes vexillifer | reverse complement strand
TAGAATTGGCTCTTTCCCATTGTAAAACATGTCTTCATTCTGGGATTGGTTACAGTTGGTTTCTGTTTCCACCTCTCTATTGAAATTGAACCTTCCATTATCCTGGTCATTAGAGTCTAAATCCAGTGGCCATTGTTTAGTATTCATCATTCTTGACTTATAGGATGGTCCATGTCTCTTATGATTTAAACCCATTCTTTCCCTGACTTTGTGAGGCAGAGCCAACCTTGTTCTTGAGCCTTTCCAAATGTCTATCTCTCTTTTACATCTTTCAATGCACCTCATTTGTGAAATCATTTCTTACTTTCCCAGCCAGAAGTGACCAAGCCCTACTCTGATATCTCACAGCTCTCTTCTTTAACAAGTGACAGCACTTACTGTCCCTGTGGTAATGCTCATTCTTCTTTCCAGGGTTGCCAAATGCCTAAGGGCAAGAACTGTTATTAAACATTCTGATTCTACCACAGGGATTTGCATGGAAGCCCTCAATAAATATTGATACTTGGAATGGATTGATGTTAGCTGTTTAGCAATGGTCGTTAATAGATATTCTTAAGTAATATCTTAATATTTCTTAAGTGATTTGATACATTTGTGCATTTCATGGACTTAAAGACCTGGGATCTGGGAATTAGATGTTTCAGCTGGGGAAGAAATGGATTCTTACTCCAAAACTAAAAGCCAGGCTCATCTGCAGCCCTGATACCTAAGAACAGGACTTCAGTAAAGGCTGTTATAGCAACACACAGCATTGCTTTGTCTTAGGCAATATACACTAAGCTTTTAAAACATACGACTTAAGCACATAATCACATTTTTGCTCTGAAATACGCCCCCATTCTCACCATATGAATTTCTGGAATACATCCCCAGGCTGCCTCCCAACAAGTAGAAGTGCCTTGTTGGACCACATCTGACATGTTAATAGGTGTGTCTTTGCACAGTAAAGTACTTAGTGATGTGCTATGGAGTGCTGTCAGGGTTTGCAGGAGGAGAGACTACTTTAGAAAGTTTTTATGGCAATGAGACGAGAGATCAGCCTCTTAGGTAATGTTGGATTCAGCCAGACTGGGAGTGAGATGACAGGTGACACACAAGGTATGGACCAGGGCTGTTGGCAGGAATAAGCATCTTAAGTATAGATGAACCAAATTGCTGTACCACGTTTGTTAACAATCTGTGAACTCTACTGAGTTTTACCCTGAGTATGTGAAGATCCAACCATGGGTCGGACAGAGAAAGTATTTCTACTGATTTTTTTTTTTAATTTTAGAAAAAGAGCTTCAAAATGTTAATAATTTTCCAAGTCTCATCCACAAATACCATTCCTCGTTCTAATCAATATGGTAACATCGTGGGTGGGGGTATGGAGCATAAATGGATAACACCTTATGAGTAAAAACCAACTTTTAATGTTGTCCATAAAGGTTTTTTTTTAAAAAAATTTTATTGGAGTATAGTTGACTTATAATGCTGTGTTAGTTTCAGGTGTACAGCAAAGTGAATCTGTTATACATATACATGTATCCACTCTTTTTTAGATTCTTTTCCCATATAGGCCTTTACAGAGTATTGAGTAGAGTTCCCTGTGCTATACAGTAGGTCCTTCCATAGAGTTTTTAAAAAATCATACCTATTTTTTTAAAAAAAAAAATTTAACATCTTTACCTTTTAATACCTTTTAATATTTCAAAATAGGCCACGGTCAGACCTCAACAATCCCAAATTGTACATGTTATATACCAGACAGAAGAAAACAGATATTCTTCACTTTTCCCATGATTACCTATATGTATAGGGATCTATTGTTTGAAGGCCTATTTGTCTAACAGAGTCAGCCAAACTCAGTGAGCTAAGAGGGCCAGTGTTGTAGGAAAGCCTTCAAATATGTATCTGGTTACGCATGATCATTCTCCCTGGGAGAAATGGGCAAAATGTGGCAGATTTGAATTTTTCTGAGGTCATTTCTAATTCTAATATTAGACCTCAGTGTGATTAATAATATAACTCATCAGTTGTAGCCTCTTGATAATTATTCTCCTTAGGCTCATTTTTCCCCTATGAGAAACCCAAATCATTTTACAAATTTTCACTTGCCAAGTAGACAAAAATTCTCATTTACAAGGCAAGTGTAAGAGAGCAAGGCAAGTGCAAATGGCATTTAGATGAGGCTGGAAAAGGGGGATGCTCTTTTTTATTTAATATTTTTAGTTTCCACCTGTTCTTCTCAGATGTATTTTTACTTTAGTCTTTAGTTGTCTCCCTTGCTGAATGTCCTTTCCTACTCAATTCTTTTGAATTTCTGATTTGAGGAGTTTCTATAGCTCTTCAAGCAAGTTTAAACTGAAAATTATTGTGCTTTAATATCCAAAGCAGTAGAATCTATCACCCCCTGTCACTTATCTCATGTTTTGTGACCTTTGACAATAGACTGCAAACACCTCAAAGGCAGGGATAGAGGCTGATTCACATTTGTATCCCTGGGGTTGAGCTCAATGCTTGGCAATTGGAGATACACTATAAGGCTGTTTGAACAAAAGAATAAATGCATGAATGACCATTTCATTTTAGTCCACCTCACTAGACATTTCTGAGGTCCATGGAGCAGGTGTAGGAACGGGAAATTAGTGGAGATTAATAGAGGAAGGGAAGGAGGGTATTTGTAAGAATGTTAATGATGAAAATCCTTGGTTGCACTTATGTTAGAAAATGGGAATAAAATATAGCTCATAGAGACAGACCTTATACAATGTACTGGTTTTATCACATCTCAGGAACATCCTTTGTGACATTGTGTGATCCCACCTATCTGTCTTTAGAACATTTAGCTCTGTGCTTACAACATTGAGTTGTTACAAATTCTGAAGGTCTCAGTCTTTGGGAGAAAATGATCTGAGAGTTCAGATACACCAACATGTTGGCAAAAAAGAAGTACTTAACACAACTGAGAATCCTTTTATGCGTCAGGATATTTATCTACACATTTTCATTTAATATTCTTAATATCTCAACAAGGTTAATATTATCCTTTTTTTGAGGTGAGAAAATAGAGGTTCAAACAGATTTCATGTTTCAGGGAAGCTATGAGAACTATGGAAGCTCTTGGAAACTTGCCACCAAAGTACTAGAGTCTGGCTAACATCTTTGGCAGTTTTTCTTTCCCTTAGTACTATGAAAAACTGTAGTGAGCATCTCTCTGTGTGTGTGGGTTTGTATGTGTAAGTGTACAATTGTATGATTTTTAAAATTATCATACAGTAAAATTGGCTTTTTTCTTTTTGGTTTACAATTCTATGAATTTTAACATATGTATAGTTTTGTGTTATGCCTACCACAATCAGACACAAAACAGTTCTGTCACCCTAAAGAACTCCCTTGTGCTATCAACTTTTACTTCTACCCTCCCCCCACCAACTCTATCCCCTGGCAGCCACTGATCTGTTCTTCATCACCGTAATTTTGTCTTTTTAATAATGTCCTATGAATGGACTCATATAATACATAACATTTTGCGACTGGCTTTGTTTACCCAGTGTAATGCCTTTAGGGTTCCTCTAAGTTGTTGTGTATATCAAAGTTCATTCATTCATGTGTGATGAGTAGGATTCCATTCTATTGACATACCAGTTTGTTTAATCATTTGCCCATGTGTGATAGACAGATTGAGTGCCCTTCCAAAGATATTCACATCCTAATCCCTGGAACCTGTGATGTGTTGTGTTACATGGAAAGAAGGTATTAAGGTTGCAGATGGAGTTAAGGTTGCTAGTCAACTGACCTTAAGATGCAGAGTTATTATGGGTTAGCCAAGTGGGCCCGGTGTCATCACAAACATCCTTTAATGGGGAAGAGGGAGTCAGCTGAGTCAGAACTAAAGAGATAGCATTGTGAGAAAGACTCAACAGGTCACTGCTGACTTCAAAAATGGAAGGGGCCAGGAGCCAAAGATTGCAGAGTCTTTAGAAAGCTAGAAAAGGTCAAAATATTTATTCTTCCCTAGAGCCTCCAGAAAGGAATGCAGCCCTGTCAAAAACCTCGATTTTAGCCCTGTGAGACCCATTTCAGACTTCTGATCTCCAAGACTGTAAGATAATAAGTGTGCATTGTTTCTAGCCACTATCTGCAGTAATTTGCTACAGCAGTAATAGGAAACTGGTGCATCATTGAAGAACATTAAATTGTTTCCAGTTTGGGTGATTATGACTAGAACTGTTATAACATTTATGTATGGATTTTTGTGTGAACCTAAGATTTCATTTCTATAGAGAAAATACTCAGGAGTAAGATTGCTGGGTCACATGGTAAATATATGTTTAACTTATAAGAAACTGCCAAACTGTTTTCTAGACATTTTACATTCACCAGCAACATATGAGAGTTCTGGTTGCTTCACATTCTCTTCACGTAGTAACAAGATTATTTATTTTGGTCATTCTATAGTTGAGTAGTAGTTTTAATTTGCATTTCCCCAATGGCTATTGATGTTAAACAATGTGTTCATTGTAGCTCTATTTACAATAGCCAGGACATGGAAGCAACCTAAGTGTCCATCAACAGAAGAATGGATAAAGAAGATGTGGCACATATATACAATGGAATATTACTCAGCCATGAAAAGAAATGAAATTGAGTTATTTGTAGTGAGGCGGTTGGACTTAGAGTCTGTCATACAGAGTGAAGTAAGTAAGAAAGAGAAAAACAAATACCGTATGCTAACACATATATATGGAATCTAAGAAAAAAAAAAGGTCATGAAGAACCTAGGGGTAAAACAGGAATAAAGACATAGACCTACTAGAGAATGGACTTGAGGATATGGGGAGGGGGAAGGGTAAGCTGTGACAAAGTGAGAGAGTGGCATGGACATATATACACTACCAAATGTAAAATAGCTAGCTAGTGGGAAGCAGCTGCATAGCACAGGGAGATCAGCTCGGTGCTTTGTGACCGCCTAGAGGGGTGGGATAGAGAGGGTGGGAGGGAGGGAGACTCAAGAGGGAAGAGATATGGGAACATATGTATATGTATAACTGATTCACTTTGTTATAAAGCAGAAACTAACACACCATTGTAAATCAATTATACTCCAATAAAGATGTTTAAAAGGACCTCTCACTGCTGTGGCCTCTCCCGTCGTGGAGCACAGGCTCCAGACGCGCAGGCCCAGCGGCCATGGCTCACGGGCCCAGCCACTCCGTGGCACGCGGGACCCTCCCGGACCAGGGCACGAACCCGTGTCCCCTGCATTGACAGGCAGACTCTCAACCACTGCGCCACCAGGGAAGCCCCACCCCCCAAAAAATAACTTTTTAAATGTGCCTATCTGTGCCACCTTTTTATCCTCTTTAGTGATGTGTCTAAGTCTTTTGTTCATAAAAATTTGGGTCATTTTCTTATTGTTGAGTTTTGAGAGTTCTTTATATATATTCTGTATACAAGTCCTTTGTTGGACACGGGTCTATTTGTGTGTGTCTGTTTCTGAACTATCTATTTGTTCCATTGATCTATATGTCTATGCCTTGGTCAGTACTACATTGTGTTGATTACTATAACTTTCTAGGACATTTTGAAATTGGATAGTGTAATTCTTCCAACTTTACTCTCCTTTATCTCTATCTATCTATCATCTATCTATTTATCTATCTGTCATCTATATACCATTAGCTATTCTACTCCCTTTGCCTTTCCATATAAATTTTAAAATCTGTTTGTATATACCTACAAAAATATCCTGCTAGGATTTTGACTGGTATTGGTTAAATATATAGATCATTTGGGGGAAATTGACATCTTTACTATCTTTATTATCTCTCTCCATTTGTTTAGATTTTCTTTAAATTCTTTTATTAACATTTTTTAGTTTTCAGCATACAGATCCTGTATTTGGTATTTTTTTTTAAATTTCAGTTTCTAACTATACATTGTTAGTATATAGAAGTATAATTGAGTTTTTGCCTGTCTTGACTTTGTATATTGTGGCCTTGCTAGACTCACTTATTAGTTCTAGGGCTTTTGTGGATTTCCTGAAACATACTATATAGACTATCATGTCTGCAAATAGGGAAATTTTTAGTTCTTCGTTTATAATCTCTATGCCTTTTATTTATTTATTTCCTTTTTGCACTAGCTAAGATTTCCTGTTCAATGTTGAGTGGAAGTGGTAAGAGTGGACATCGTTGCCTAGATTCCAATTTAGGGGGAAAACATTCTGTCTCCTACCATTAAGTATAATATTAGCTGTAGGGTTTGTACATGCCCTTTATCAGGTTCAAGAAGTACCCTTCTATTCCTAGTATGCTGGTACTTTTTACATGAATAAATGTTATATTCAAATGTTTTTCTACATCTGTTGACAGCATCATGTAATTAAAAAAATATTCTTAGTATGGTGGATTACATCAATGGATTAATTTTCAAATACTGAATCAGCCCTGCATTTTCAAAATAAACTCCACTTGGTCTTGGTGTAGTGTTCTTTTTATATATTATTCGATTCTATCTGCTAATATTTTGAGGGTTTTGTGTCTATCATAAGAGATATTGGTCTGCATTTCTCTCTCTCTCGTAGTGTCTTTGTCTGGTTTTATTGTCAGGGTAATGCAGACCTCATAAAATGAGTTGGGAGGTATTTCCTCCTCTTCTCTTTTCTGGATGAGATTATGTAGAATTGCTATTATGCTTTTGTCAAATATTTGAAGAGAATATATCAGTGAAACCATATGGGTCTAGATATTTATTTTTCCAAAGGTTTAAAATTAAAAAAAAAATTATCATGTAATAAAATTGATTCATTTTCTTTTGATATATAGTTCTATGAATTTTTTATTGACATATAGTTGATTTATATTATATTAGTTTCAGGTGTACTACATAGTAATTCAGTATTTTTATAGATTATACCTCATTTAAAGTTATTAAAAAATAATGGCTATACTTCCCTTGCTGTACAATATATTCTTGTTGCTTATTTATTTTATACATATTAGTTCATATATCTTAATCCCCTACCTGTATCATGCCCCCCCTTCCCCTCTACCCACTGGTAATCACAAGTTTGTTCTTTATATCTCTGAGTCTGTTTTGTTATATTCATTTGTTGGTTTTATTTTTCAGATTCCACATATAAGTGATAACAGAGTATTTGTCTTTCTTTATCTGACTTATTTCACTAAGCATAATACACTGTAGGTCCATCCACATTGTTGCAAATGACAGATTCTCATTTTTTATGACTTAGTAATATTCCATTGTGTGTGTCTGTGTGTTTTATATATATATATATATATATATATATACATATATATATATATATCTTGTTTTTTTTTTTTGTGTATGTGGGCCTCTCACTGTTGTGGCCTCTCCCTCTGTGGAGCACAGGCTCTGGATGCGCAGGGCCAGCAGCCATGGCTCACAGGCCCAGCCGCTCCGCAGCATGTGGGCTGCTCCCAGACCG
>NW_006785406.1:4718082-4814219 GCF_000442215.2 Lipotes vexillifer | reverse complement strand
TTGTGGTATGTGGGCCTCTCACTGTTGTGGCCTCTCCCGTTGTGGAGCACAGGCTCCAGACGTGCAGGCTCAGCAGCCATGGCTCACGGGCCTAGCCACTCAGCATCATGTGGGATCTTCCCGGACTGGGGCATGAACCCACATCCCCTGCATCGGCAGGCAGACTCTCAACCACTGTGCCACCAGGGAAGCCCTATCACATCTTCTTCATCCATTAATCTGTTGATGGACACTTAGGTTGCTTACATATCTTGACTGCTATGAATAATGCTGCTATGAATATTGGGGTGCATGTATGTTTTTGAATTCATGTTTTTGTTTTCTTTGGATCAGTTCTATGAATTTAAAAGCAGTATGGGGGAGGAGCTTCAAGGTGACAGAAGAGTAAGACGTGGAGATCAACTTCCTCCCCACAAATACATCAGAAATACATCTAGTTGTGGAAGAACTCCTACAGAACACCTACTGAACACTGGCAGAGGACTTCAGACCTCCCAAAAGGCAAGAAACTCCCCACATACATGGGTAGGGCAAAAGAAAAAAGAAAAAACAGAGACAAAAGAATAGGGATGGGACCTTCACCAGTGGGAGGGAGCTGTGAAAGAGGAAAGGTTTCCACACACTAGGAAGGCCCTTCGCAGGAGGAGACTGCAGGTGGTGTAGGGGGGACCCTTCGGAGCCAAGGAAGAGAGTGCAGCAACAGGGGTGCGGAGGGCAAAGCAGAGAGATTCCCGCACAGAGGATCAGTGTCAACCAGCACTCACCAGCCGGAGAGGCTTGTCTGCTCACCAGCCAGGGCAGGCGGGGGCTGGGAGCTGAGGCTTGGGCTTCGGTGGTCAGACGCCAGGGAGAGGACGGGTTGGTTGCATTAACACAGCCTGAAGGGGGCTAGTGCGCCACAGCTAGCCAGGAGGGAATCCGGGAAAAAGTCTGGAGGTGCCAAAGAGGCAAGAGACTTTTTCTTGCCTCTTTGTTTCCTGGTGGGTGAGGAGAGGGGATTAAGAGCGACGCCGCTTAAAGGAGCTGGAGACGGGCGCGAGCAGTGGCTATCAGCGTCGACCCCAGAGACGGGCATGAGACGCTAAGGCTGCTGCTGCAGCCACCAAGAAGCCTGTGTGCAAGCACAAGTCACTATCCACACCTCCCCTCCTGGGAGCCTGTGCAGCCCGGCACTACCAGGGTCCCGTGATGGAGGGACAACTTCCCCGGGAGAACACACGGTGCACCTCAGGCTGTTGCAAAGTCATGCTGGCCTCTAGCGCCACAGGCTCACCCCACATCCGTACCCCTCCTTCCCCTCGGCCTGAGTGAGCCAGAGCCCCCTAATCAGCTGCTGCTTTTTTTTTTTTTATTAAAAGGATCTTTTTTTTTTTTAGATATTGGGGGTAGGAGTTTATTAATTAATTTATTTTTGCTGTGTTAGGTCTTCGTTTCTCTGCGAGGGCTTTCTCTAGTTGTGGCAAGCAGGGACCACTCTTCATCGTGGTGTGTGGGCCTCTCACTATCAGGGCCTCTCTTGTGGAGCACAGGCTCCAGACGCACAGGCTCAGTAGTTGTGGCTCACGGGCCTAGTTGCCCTGCGGCATGTGGGATCTTCCCAGACAAGGGGTCGAACCTGTGTCCCCTGCATTAGCAGGCAGATTCTCAATCACTGCACCACCAGGAAAGCCCCAGCTGCTTCTTTAACCCCGTCCTGTCTGAACGAAGAACAGACGCTCTCAGGCGACCTACATGCACAGGTGGGTCCAAATCCAAAGGTGAACCCCGGGAGCTGTGAGAACAAAGAAGAGAAAGGGAAATTTCTCCCAGCAGCCTAAGAAGCAGCGGATTAAATCTCTACAATCAACTTGATTACCCTGCATCTGTGGAATACCTGAATAGACAACGAATCATCCCAAATTGAGGAGGTGGACAATGGGAGCAACAATACATACATACGTTTTTCCTCTTTCTCTTTTTGTGAGTGTGTATGTGTATGCTTCTGTGTGTGATTTTGTCTGTATAGATTTGCTTTTACCATTTGTCCTAGGGTTCTGTCTGTCCATTTTTTTTTCTGTATAGTTTTTAGCACTTGTTGTCATTGAAGGATTTCTTTTTTGGTTTGGTTGCTCTGTTCTTTTTATCTTTCTGTTTTGGTTTTTTATCACTTAAAAATTTTTTTAACAATTATTTTTTCATTTTAATAACTTTGTTTTGTTTTACTTTCTTTTATTTTATTTTATCTTCTTCTTTCTTCCTTCCTCTCTCTCTCTCTCTCTCTCTCTCTTTTTTTTTTTTTGCAGTACACGGGCCTCTCACTGTTGCAGCCTCTCCCATTGTGGAGCACAGGCTCTGGATGCGCAGGCTTGGTGGCCATGGCTCATGGGCCCAGCGGCTCCATGGCATGTGGGATCTTCCTGGACCAGGGCACGAACCCGTGTCCACTGCATCGGCAGGCGGACTATCAACCACTGCACCACCAGAGAAGCCCCTTCCTTTCTTTTTTTTCCTCTCTTTTATTCTGAGCCCTGTGGATGACAGGCTGTTGGAGCTCCAGCCAGGCATCAGCACTGTGCCTCTGAGGTGGGAGAGCCAATTTCAGGACACTGGTCCACAAGAAACCTCCCAGCTCAATGTAATATCAAACAGCGAAAATCTCCCAGAGATCTCCATCTCAACACCAAGACCAAGGTCCACTCAATGACGAGCAAGCTACAGTGCTGGACACCCTATGCCAAACAACTAGCAAGACAGGAACACAACCCCATCCATTAGCAGAGAGGCTGGCTAAAATCATAATAAGGTCACAGACACCCCAAATCACACCACCAGACGTGGACCTGCCCACCAGAAAGACCACATCTAGGCTCATCCACCAGAGCACAGGCACTAGTCCCCTCCACCAGGAAGCCTATGCAACCCACTAAACCAACCTTAGCCACTGGGAACAGACACCAAAAACAACGGGAACTACGAACCTGCAGCCTGTTAAAAGGAGACCCTAAATACAGTAAGTTAAGCAAAATGAGAAGACAGAGAAACACACAGCAGATGAAGAAGCAAAGCAAAAACCCACCAGACCTAATAAATGAAGAGGAAATAGGCAGTCTACCTGAAAAAGAATTCAGAATAATGATAGTAAAGATGATCCAAAATCTTGGAAATAGAATGGACAAAATGCAAGAAACAGTTAGCAAGGACCTAGAAGAAATAAAGATGAAACAGACAATGATGAACAACACAATAAATGAAATGAAAAATACTCTAGATGGGATCAATAGCAGAATAACTGAGGCAGAAGAACGGATAAGTGACTTGGAAGATAAAATAGTGGAAATAACTACTGCAGAGTAGAATAAAGAAAAAAGAATGAAAAGAACTGAGGACAGTTCTAAGAGGGAACTTTATACCAATACAATCCTACCTTAAGAAACAAGAAACATCTCAAATCAACAACCTAACCTTACACCTAAGGCAATTAGAGAAAGAAGGACAAAAATCCCCAAAGCTAGCAGAAGGAAAGAAATCATAAAGATCAGATTAGAAATAAATGAAAAAGAAATGAAGGAAACGATAGGAAAGATAAATAAAATTAAACGTTGGTTCTTTGAGAAGATAAACAAAATTGATAAACCATTAGCCAGATTCATAAAGAAAAAAAGAGGGAAGACTGACTCAAATCAATAGAATTAGAAATGAAAAAGGAGAAGTAACAACTGACACTGCAAAAATACAAAAGATCATGGGACAACAAGCAACTCTATGCCAATAAAATGGACAACCTGGAAGAAATGAACAATCTCCTAGAAATGCACAACCTTCAGAGACTGAACCAGGAAGAAATAGAAAATATGAACAGATGAATCACAAGCAATGAAATTTAAACTGTGATTAAAAATCTTCCAACAAACAAAAGCCCAGGACCAGATGGCTTCACAGGTGAATTCTATCAAACATTTAGAGAAGAGCTAACACCTATCCTTCTCAAACTCTTCCAAAATATAGCAGGGGGAGGAAAACTCCCAAACTCATTCTACGAGGACACCATCACCCTGATACTAACACCAGAAAAAGATGTCACAGAAAAAGAAAACTACAGACCAATATCACTGATGAACATAGATGCAAAAATCCTCAACAAAGTACTAGCAAACAGAATCCAACAGCACATGAAAAGGATCATACGCCATGAGCAAGTGGGGTTTATCCCTGAAATGCAACGATTCTTCAATATATGCAAATCAATCAATGTGATACACCATATTAACAAATTGAAGGAGAAAACCATATGATCATCTCAATAGATGCAGAGAAAGCTTTCAGCAAAATTCAACACCCATTTATGATAAGAAAAAAACCTTCCAGAAAGTAGGCATACAGGGAACTTTCCTCAACATAATAAAGGCCATATATGAGAAACCAATAGCCAACATCATCCTCAGTGGTGAAAAACTGAAACCATTTCCACTAAGATCAGGAACAAAACAAGGTTGCCACTCTCACCACTATTATTCAACATAGTTTTGGAAGTTTTACCCACAGCAATCAGAGAAAAAGAAATAAAAGTAACTCAAACCAGAAAAGAAGAAATAAAGCTGTTACTGTTTGCTGATGACATGATACTATACATAGAGAATCCTAAAGATGCTACCAGAAAACTAGTAGAGCTAATCAATGAGTTTGGTAAAGTGGCAGGATACAAAATTAATGCACCAAGATCTCTGGCATTCCTATATACTAGTGATAAAAAATCTGAAAGTGAAATCAAGAAAACACTCCCATTTACCATTGCAACAAAAAGAATAAAATACCTAGGAATAAACCTACCTAAGGAGACAAAAGACCTGTATGCAGAAAATTATAAGACACTGATGAAAGAAATTAAAGATGATACAAATAGATGGAGAGATGTTCTTGGATTGGAAGAATCAACATTGTGAAAATGACTATACTACCCAAAGCAATCTTCAGATTCAATGCCATCTCTATCAAACAACCACTGGCATTTTTCACAGAACTAGAACAAAAAATTTTACAAATTGTATGGACACACAAAAGGCCCCGAATAGCCAAAGCAATCTTGAGAAAGAAAAATGGAGCTGGAGGAATCAGGCTCCCTGACTTCAGACTATACTACAAAGCAACAGTAATCAAGACAGTATAGTCCTGGCACAAAAAGAGAAATATAGATCAATGGAACAGGATAGAAAGCCCAGAGATAAACCCACACGCATATGGTCACCTTATCTTTGATAAAAAAGGAGTCAAGAATATACAATGGAGAAAAGACATCCTCTTCAATAAGTGGTGCTGGGAAAACTGGACAGCTACATGTAAAAGAAGGAAATTAGAACACTCCCTAACACCATACACATAAATAAACTCAAAATGGATGAAAGACCTAAATGTAAGGTCAGACACTATAAACTCTTAGGTGAAAGTATAGGCAGAAGACTCTATGACAGAAGACTCTATGACATAAATCACAGCAAGATCCTTTTTGACCCACCTCCTAGAGAAATGGAAATAAAAACAAAAATAAACAAATGGGACCTAATGAAACTTCAAAGCTTTTGCACAGCAAAGGGAACCATAAACAAGACAAAAAGACAACCCTCACCTCAGAATGGGAGAAAATGTTTGCAAATGAAGCAACTGACAAAGGATTAATCTCCTAAATTTACAAGCAGCTCATGCAGCTAAATATCAATAAAACAACAACCCAATACAAATATGGGCAGAAGACCTAAATAGATATTTCTCCAAAGAAGATATACAGATTGTCAACAAACACATGAAAGGATGCTCAACATCATTAATCATTAGAACAATGCAAATCAAAACTACAATGGGATATCATCTCATACTGGTCAGAATGGTGATCATCAAAAATTCCACAAACAATAAATGCTGGAGAGGGTGTGGAGAAAATGGAACCCTCTTGTAGTGTTGGTGGGAATGTAAATTGATACAGCTACTATGGAGAACAATATGGAGGTTCCTTAAAAAACTGAAATTAGAACTTACATATGACCCAGCAACCCCACTACTGGGCATATACCCTGAGAAAACCATACTTGAAAAAGAGTCATGTACCAAAATGTTCATTGCAGCTCTATTTACAATAGCCAGGATATGGAAGCAACCTAAGTGTCCATCAACAGATGAATGGATAAAGAAGATGTGACACATATATACAATGGAATACTACCCAGCCATAAAAGAAATGAAACTGAGTTATTTGTAGTGAGGTGGATGGACCTAGAGTCTGTCATACAGAGTGTGGTAAGTCAGAAAGATAAAAACAAATACTGCGTGCTAACACGTATATATATATATATATATATAAACTAAAATAAAAAAAAAAGAAAAAGAAAATGTCATGAAGAACCTAGGGACAAGACTGGAATAAAGACACAGACCTAGTAGAGAATGGAATTGAGGATACGGGGAGGTGGAAGGGTAAGCTGGTACAAAGTGAGAGAGTGGCATGGACATATATATACTACCAAACGTAAAATAGATAGCTAGTGGGAAGCAGCTGCATAGCACAGGGAGATCAGCTCGGTGCTTTGTGACCACCTAGAGTGTTGTGATTTTAAGGGTAGGAGGGAGGGAGATGCAAGAGGGAAGAGATATGGGAACATATGTATATGTATAACTGATTCTCTTTGTTATAAAGCAGAAACTAACACACCATTGTAAAGCAATTATACTCCAAGAAAGACGTTAAGAAAAAAAAGTATGTAATTTTTTTAAAGAATGTTTTAGAATATAAATTCAATTTATTTAACAGTTATTCAATAGTTATAGGGCTCTTCAGGTTATCTCTTTCATCTTGGGTGAGTTGTGGTAGTTTGTGGGTTTTGAGAAATTAATCCATTTCATTTAAATTGTTGAACTTTTGTTCCTAGTGTTGTTCACAGTATTCCCTTCTAATCCTTTTAATGCCTGTGGGTTCTGTAATGATATCCCCTTTTCCATCCCTGAAGTTTTCCTTCATCTGAGAATATCTTTATTTTACCTTTATTCCTGAAGTATATTTTCACTGGATATGGAATTCTGTGTTAACAGTTCTTTTCTTTCAGCACATTAAAACTGTTGTGCTTCTTTTTCCTGGATTCCATGGTTTCTGTTGAACAGTCTGCTGTCCTTTGAATCACTGTTCCCTATAGGTAGTGTGTCCTTTTATCTGGCTGCATTCAAGGTTTTTCTTTGATTTTAGTTTTCAGCATTCAAATTTTTATGTGCCTAGGTTTGGATTTCTTTCTTTCTTTCTTCTTTCTTTCTTTCTTTCTTTCTTTCTTTCTTTCTTTCTTTCTTCTTTCTTTCTTTCTTTCTTTCTTTCTTTCTTTCTTTCTTTCTTTCTTTCTATCTGGGGTTTTTCTAGCTTCTTGAATCTGTAGTTTTATGACTTCTGAAAAACTTGAGAAATACTCAGCCAATATTTCTTTAAATATTTTTTTCAGCACCATCCTCTTTTTCCTCTCCTGTGGGACTTAAATGATACATTTGTTAGTCATTTCTTCTTGTTTTTTTTTGTCCCACATGACCCCAAGTCTCTAAGTTTTTCAATCTATTTTCTCACTGTTGTACAGATTGAATAATTCCTATTGAGTAATTCCTATTGATCTATCTTCAAGACCACTGACTTTTCCTCTGCAGCCTTTATTCTGGTATTGAGTGTATCCCATGAGGTTTTAATTTTTTTAATTAATTAATTAAATTTTGGCTGCATTGGTGTACATGGGCTTTCTCTAGTTGAGGTGAAAGTGGGCTACTCTTTGTTGCAGTGTGCAGGCTTCTCACTGTCGTGGCTTCTATTGCTGCAGAACACGGGCTCTAGGCACGCAGGCTCAGTAGTTGTGACTCTTGGGCTCTAGACCACAGGCCCAACAGTTTTGGTGCACAGGCTTAGCTGCTTCACGGCACATGGGATCTTCCCGGACCAGGGCTCAAACCTGTGTCCCCAGCATTGGCAGGAGAACTTTCAACTACTGCGCCATGAGGGAAGTCCCTAGGTTTTGACTTTTTATTGAATATTTTGGTTCTGTAATTTCCACTTGGTTTTTCCATTGTTGAGAGTGTTCACAATTTCTTGTTCAAACATTTTTATAATATATGATTTAAGGATTGTCCAATAATTCCAGCATCTGAGTCATCTTATCATTGGTGTCTGATGATTATCTTTTCCCATGTGTGTTGAGGTTTTTCAGGTTTTTTGTATGTTAAGTAATTTTGAATTATATCCTGGACAATTTCAATGTTATAAGATGCTGGGTTTTGTTTAAATCCTATGGATAATATTGAGATATTTGTCTTAGTAGACACTTGGCCTCATTAGATTCAGGCTACAAATTCCAATCCACCTTCTGTGTACTGTGGTTGCAATATCACATTAGTTTTTAAAGCCTTTACAGTGTTATTGGGATCTATCTTGTGTGTGTGCCACTCATTTTGGAATATAGGTGAGAGTTCCTCTATTTACTCAATTCTCAAAAATCTTTGATATGCTAATCAAGGCCAGATCCAGAATACACAGGTCAGGGTGAGCCCAGGAGTTCATCAACAGATATATGGGGTTGCTTTCTGAGGTCCTCCCTCTCCACTATCTCTGAGATACTTACTGGTCTCTAGGGTTTCCCTCTTTCGTCCTCTGGCCAGAAATTGCCATTTATCCTACTATGTTGGAAGAACAGAGAGAAAGGGGGAAAAAGTCACTGGGGTTTGGATTGACCTGCCTTCTTGGACTTGCAGTTCCACTGAATTGAAAGGAAGGTTTCCTCCCTTAGAATGTTATCTCTTATAGTTTTCCTGTATTGTCATGCACCTGCCACTGGATTGCCTGGGAACAGGGGTAAGAGAGAACAAAAGGAGAGAATAACTGAAGAATTTACCCTACTCTCTCTGAGCTTTAGGAGGTCTCTTTTATGTTCCTTGCTCCCCAATTAGAAGGACTCTTATGGCTCTCTCTCTGTTTGCATCACAGTGCTCACATTTGTGTTTCTTCTGAATTTACTTTTGGGCTACAATCTCCTTCTCAATTTCAGCCTAGATGCTTCTGGAGAAGTTGGTCCCACTTATGACTCAGGATAGAGCAAGTGATTCAGGCCCAAAACAACCCACTCAACACATTTTCCTGGCCAAAATTGATTGGTTTAGAATTGGACATAAGACCCACTCAGAGCCAAGGAGATGGGATAAAATTTCTGCTGGAATTTAGAGAAACAGCACTAGTTTTTCCCCCTCTAGATTTAAACCTTCAGCCCTAGGAGCTGCTGGTAACTATGTTGGGACCATAGGAGAGAGGGTTCCCAGGAATGTCACCAACACCAAGGATGCAGAGCCAAGGAAGGGAGAGAGCAAGAGAGAGAAACCACATCCTGGTATCATTTAAGATCTGGATAAAATGTTATCTGAAAACAGTTAGATCTCCCAATGAACTGTTCAGTAACCGGAGCTAATATATGCCCTTTTATTGTTTACTGCACAATGAGTTGAATTTTCTGACACTTGCAAGGGAAATATTTCTCACTTTATCAGTACTATCATTCTGTATTTCCTCACATATTGAAAAACACTAATTAGTTATAACCTGTATTTCCTCTTAAAATATTTTTCTTTACATTTTCCTTATGGAAAGATGGATAACAATCTTGTTATCCATCTGTCAGTTTAAGTGATGAGATATCAATAAACCCTCCTATGATTGTGAACAGGTGTCAGGTATTATCAAATACCAAGAGCTTATAAAAAGACATTTCATCTGATGGTTTCTCCACTGTTCCTGATGGAATGTGTGTTGTTATGAGTGGAAGGTAGGGAGAGGTTGAAACAGAGATGAGTGTATAAAATTGCAATAATATACTACAAACTTTGGTTAAACTGTATCCATTTGAGGTAGCCCAGAGACAATTTTACCTTTTCTCTCATGAAGGGGTAAGCCTCATGATATGAATAAAATCTCCCAAGATGCTGTAAAACCTGACTGGTAGCTCTCATCTATGTGTTATCCTGGAGTCCAAGGAACTTGGACCCTCTTGGGGAGGGGTAGCCTGGATTGGTAACATAGTGCTTAAAGGTGGCTTAACAAATCAATGGAAGAACTGGAATTTGAGCTGCCTGATTCCAATGTCCTTCGTTCATCCTCAAGGCTACATGATCACTCAGAACACCACAACTTAGAGGCACCCATCTTAGCAAGACTTCCTGTTCACCAGCTGGGAGGTAACCATTTTGTCAGTGCTCATCTCCTCCTATGCTATAGATTATTGCATCAACATCATGGAGACCATTGTCTCCTCCACAGTGGCCAAAGAGACCATAATAGGTTAAATATGCCTGCACATTCCTTGTTACTCCTTCTACTAAGAGGCAGAGTCTAATTCTCACCCCCTTTTAATATTGGCTGACCTCAGTGACTTGCTTGACAAATAGAATGCAACAGAAGTGATCGTCTGGGACTTTTGGCAATAGGTCATAAAAAGCCTTGCAACTTCTGCTTGAGTCTTTTGAAAGACTCTCCCTCAAAGCCCTGAGATGCCATGTAAGAAGCCCAACTACACTGAGACTGCCATGTTGGAGAGGCCAATGAAGATGTTCTAGTTGACAATCCCAATTGGACCCAGACACCAAGACATCAGATGTGAGTGAAGTCATCTCTTGGCTGTTTCTTTGCTATTCTGTGAGATGTCCCAACACAGGAATCTTCTTACAGATTGAAGGATCTGTTCTAAGTGTTCTGGACCCTAGAACATACCTCAGTCATCTTCTGTCTGAGGTACTGGGTTTGTCTACCATTTACAGAAATCCCTTGAGCTCTCAGGGAAGCTCCCTCTGGTGGTTGTGCCACACTTTCTGTAATTTTACCTAATTCACAGCACCAGACTCCATCCATTTCTTTCTGGGATAACCTGGCTTCATTCTCGGTAAAAAGTGTTACAGTAGAGGTGCATGTGGTGGTCCCGTGGTAAAGTGCAGAATTCTTGGAAATACAGTGGTTTGGTGGTTTGGTGAGGTGGGGGCTGGGTCAGAGGGTTGCTTTGTTCTACCCTGATGAGTTCACAGGAACAAGGCAAAGCAAAACAAAATAAACATAAGCCACAAGTTTGGTTTTTCTCTGATCTCTCAGTTCTTGGGATGGGCAACTCAACATGGTCTCCAAGTCCTGGGAATTTCCAGAATTGAATGGTGTGCCAAAGAACATGCCACAGAAGCTCTCAGAAAACTGTCAGTCTTGTTGGAGAAAGGGTTCTCACACATACAGCAGAATATTTCATCAGGGGAAGAATCTTTCTTTCAGGGGAAGGCATGGTTAGACCCATGAATAAGACGCAATCCTAAATCTGAAAGGACTTTTAATTTTGGGGGGTGGCACAAGATATGCATCCAAGACAATCAAAACACAGTACAGGTCAGTGGGTGAGTGACTCAGTGTTAAAAAGTTGTGGGAGAGACAGCTATATCTGTCCTCAACTTGGAGAAAAGCTATTCTGAAAAGCACCTCACAAAGGGAATGCACTTTCTACTGCTGTTCTCAGATTGCCACTTTGCCCAGTTGATCTCTTTTTGATCTAGAGACAATCTGCCTGTGAGAATTTGAGTGTATGGGGTTTGCATTGAGTAACACGACAGGCACTCCTGCAGTCTGAGAGGACAGACCAGCAGCTGACAAAGAGGAAAGGAATCGATGTGTACTTCCTGGCTTGGCCCAGCAGGTCCTCTGAAGTGCTTACAAGCTATAAGATGAAAAAGTCCCAGGAGCCCTGAAAGCAGGAGAATGTCTTGTCCCTTTGAGACGGGGTATAATGAGTGGTTGAATACATGAGCTCTGGCTTCAGGCATCCTGAGTTTGAGTCTCTTCCTCCATCTATTAACTATGTGATCTTAGGCAAGTTAATTAACATCTCCGTATCTCTTCTGCAAAAAAAAAAGTGCATAAACATTCCTCCCTCATAGGGTTTCTTGAGGATTAAATTGGTTAATATAAATGTAGTTAGAAGAGCGCCTAGCACATAATAATCGCTCAGTGAATGCCAACTACTATATTATTATTCTGGCTGTTTCCTCTTTAAGGATATCTCTAAAGAACAAGCAATCTGTGATAAGTTTGCAGGCTAGCCTCTAATAAATGAAATGCTAATGAAGAGATGAGGTAACCTTTAGAAGCTTAAAGGAAGTAGTATTAAGACATGTTGAAAATAGTGTTGGCTTACCTGGCAAGTATGAAACTTATGGAACACACTCTCCCAAGAGGTTGTATAAGCCAAAACTGTAAATAGATTCAGGGAAAGATGAAATAAAGCTCTGAGTGGTAGGACCTAGATTTAGAACATGCTGAACTTCTGAGGGCACAGAAAGCAAATGCTGTTTCCCTAACATCCCTGTTGTTGCCTCCGTTGGAGAGAGCAGGCTGGATGAAACATGGGCTGGGCCTTGTGGGAAATCTGTTTATGTAGAGCTTGAAGAGGTGAGTGGTTTGATGGCTAAAGCATTCCAGAACTCACAGCTGGAGGCCCCACACCTGCTTGCCCAGAGAAGGTGCTTACTAAGATTTTGTTGAATAAAAGAGATCTCCCAATTCTGGGACCCATCCTGGGCACAAGGCAGTGAAAGGGACTTTTATTTTCAGGAGTTTGGGTTGTGGCGGCAGTATTTTGGATTGTCTAACCCACAGTTATCCCCCCTCACTTCTTCCTCACTGACATGGCCCTGAGTTTGTTCACATACTGGGGCACAGTATATCAAGCTGCAGGGCTTGCATCTTGATTATTCTAATCAACTGTGGTCATTCCATTCCTCTTCCCAGTGACTGGTTTAGTTGTGGTCACCTGACCTAGTCTGGCCAAGGTAATAGAAGAGGAATTCAGCTAAAAAGTTTAGGAAAGGATTTTTCTCTCAGATAAAAAAGGCATGCAAGTTGTTTTATTCTTTCCTACTTTCAATACTATTATGTGAGGATGTGATTTGTGGGCCTACTGCAGCCTCCTTGTAGCTATGAGGTAAACTGAAGAGAAGTTCAGTCTGAGTCCTGACATTCATGAGTGACTTAGGCAAGCTTAGGACAGCCTACTTCTAGACTTTGTATGTGAGATTACTAGTTATGCCCTATTGGTTTAAGTCACTTTTATTTGGGTATTCTGTTACTTGCAGACAAAAGCATCCTGATGTTATTACCATGTATGTTTTGTTTACCACCATCAACTAGTACAGTACTTGGCATATTGAGCCAGGAGCTCAATAACAGTTTATTGAATTAGTAAATGACAGCACTGTTTAATCACTGCTGAGTCTACTCTGTCCTGTTTCTGGTGGTGAGGTCCCAGGAGACTACCTGAGCCCCTGCTTAGGTAACCTGCCTGGAGTTGCAGTCACTTGAACACTGAGTCTTTTTTCACGCTTGTCAGTTCTTTCAGGATTGGAGTTATGCCCACAGTCAGTAGTGCCTCCCAGATCATCTTGAGCTCAACCTCTGCCCAAATTGTGAAAGGATGGCCTGCTTTCACATCTTCTGTGGCTGAGTTCCTCTGAAGAGGAACTATGTGTTACCTTCTGCTGAACTGCCCAGCCATAGACCACTTGCCTGGATTACCAAATTTTGTCTATTTTTTTCTTCCATCTATTCCCATATCTCTGGAGACTGCCTGTCTGGAGCACTCTCTCCACACCCCGCCCCAACTACCATTACCATCCCCTGTATCTTGTCCAGGACTCCAAGCACCTGTGGCTCCTGGCAGGTGCGACTGGTTCCCATCACCCAGCACCCCATGAACTGGTATGGTTTTGTCTATCAACAAACTTTCTGAACCCTGAAGTGCTTTCCTTCAATACACTCAGAAGCCATTTTTGTGTTCTAACAGAGTTTGGTCAGATGTTAATGAACAATGACAACAATCGCTTCTTCTGAAGACTAAGAATCTTCACCTGTGATTGTGAAATGTCAGGTAGAAGCTGAGCCAGAAAAGGAACAAGAAAATTCTCCTCTGCTCACTGTTCACTTCTAGGACTGAAGGAAGAGTCCAAGCCTTTTTGAAATCCCTGTACAAGGGATTTTATCCTCACTCTTCATAAAATCAAAAAAGTAAACTTTTTTTAAACATCGTTATTAGAGTATAATTGCTTTACAATGGTGTGTTAGTTTCTGCTTTATAACAAAGTGAATCATTTATACATATACATATGTCCCCATATCTCCTCCCTCTTGCATCTCCCTCCCTCCCACCCTCCCTATCCCACCCCTCTAGGTGGTCACAAAGCACCGAGCTGATCTCCCTGTGCTATGCAGCTTCTTCCCACTAGCTATTTTACATTTGGTAGTGTATATGTATATATACATATACATACATATATGTATATATAGTCCATGCCACTCTCTCACTTTGTCCTAGCTTACCCTTCCCCCTCTCCGTATCCTCAAGTCCATTCTCTAGTAGGTCTGTGGCTTTATTCCCATCTTGCCCCTAGGTTCTTCATGATCATTAAAAAAGTAAACTTATTTTTAATCTTACTAAGATTATTGAGAATTAGGAATAGTGGATATTTTTAGTAAATTATAAAATTACATGACCAGCCAAAAATGAAACCAGCCTAAATGCCCTTAGAATGGCAATTCAAATGTGGTATATTTATACAACAGAACACTAAACCAATGAGAATGAATGATCCACCATTCAACCATGTGGATGAATTTCAAAACATAATACCGAGTTAAAGAAGTCACATGCATATATATATTGTATGATTCTATTTGTTTAAAATTCAAAAACAGGCAAACCTAATGTATGGTATTAGAAGTCAGGATAGTGGTTACCCTTGTGAGAGTGGGAGGCTGTGACCAGAATGGAGCATGAGGTAGGCTATTAAGATTCTGATCAGGGCTTTCCTGGTGGCACAGTGGTTGAGAGTCCGCCTGCCGATGCAGGGGACATGGGTTCGTGTCCCGGTCTGGGAAGATCCCACATGCCGCGGAGCGGCTGGGCCCGTGAGCCCAGCTGAGCCTGTGCTTCGGAGCCTGTGCTCCTCAACGGGAGAAGCCACAACAGTGAGAGGCCCGCCTACTGCAAAAAAACAAAAATGATTCTGATCATGTTCTCCTTTTTGATCTGGGAGCTGGTTACATGGATGTGTTCAGTTTGCAAAATTCAGTGAGCTGTATGCTTATGATACATATGTACAGTTTTCTATACATGTTATACTTCAGTAACAAGTTCAAAAATATTACATGGCCATGGAAACAAGGTATGGATCAAAAAGCAAACAAAAATCCACAGAATCCTAGTGCCAAAAATGAAGCTCCTCATTTTACAGAGGAGCAGACTGAGTGCCCAGGAAGTCCAGTGAATCATCAGTGAGCCAATGGTCAAGTTAGACATGGTACCCATGTCTGATTCCAGCCTAAGGCTCTTTAATTGAGTGGGCATAAAGGAACTTAGATTATAGTCAAAGGTCTAGTGATATTTCCTTCTGTGAATCCTTATTTCTTTTTGTTGGCTATACTAAAGAATCAGAGCTGGGGGAAATGTTCAGGTATATTTATTACTAACAGATGCTTTGTTGTTTAACTGAGGTATACAGAAAACAGCACAGATGAACAGGACTGGCAGTTGCACAGCACCCCACACTCAGAAGAGCCCCAGCTTTGGTTTAATACCATATTGAAATTCTGACTAATTTTTAAACAAGGGACCCAGCATTTTCATTTTAACTGACTCCCAAATGTTATGTAGCCAGTCTTGTAGGTAAATGTTGATTTGTGTAATATAGATGGTATATAAGTCAAGAATTTGTAATCAAGATCCATTTTAAATGAGCTCGGGAAATTTGTTATCTAAAAGTAAGTCTCATATAACAACAAATCAGTTTTATACAAAGAATAATCCCCTAATTTATTTATATTACTGTTAAATTTCTGTACCATCAGTTGACTTAAAAGAGATCAAATGGAAAGTGAAATAATAAATAAGAATCTTGGAATAGTCTAATTTAAGAACTGGAAAGAGGTCTTAAAAATCATCTAATCCATCTGTCTTATTTTGCAGATGGAGAAAAGGAGGTCTAAAGAATGGAGTGATTTGCAAAGGAATTGAGTCAACTCTGTATGTGGAAGTCAATGAAAACTGATCAGTGTAGTGCAATATTTGAAGACTCAGTGATATTTGGAAATTCCTGGAAAGGCTTCTGGAGCACTTCTTTTTCTATCCGAGATAAAGCCTCTTAGCCAGGGCAAAACATTAAACTTTGCTTTATGAAGAATCATTTGCTGGAGAGAAAGCAACACATGGAAATTGATTACATTTTGTGTAAAATAATTACCTTAATGTAGAATTTCCTGTATGCAATGTTCACTTGGAAACAGAAGTGGCTGTCAGAATGGCTCTGCCTCAGTTTATTAGCATCAACTTGACCCAACTTAGTATTTGCCACATGCAGAAACCAGTGTCCAACAAAGACTCTGGCATCTGTCTTGGGCACTGGGCTTGCATCTCAGCCCACCTCTGCTTTGCTTCACTGAACAGATTTAGGTGGCTGGGTCATGACTGTGTTCTGCTTTACATCAATGACATTTCTGGACCCAGAGAAAATATGAATTAATTAAAGTTTTTAAGTAGCTAGTATGGGCTAGGAGTTCTGCTAGGTGACTGTGATAAAATAAACTCTGTTCCCAGGAAGTCCTCAGCCTGGTTAGGGAGGCAGGCATAGTTATAATTAAGACAGTGAGTGCTACAGTACACACATACAAAGGGAAGTGGGATAGTGGGGCTATCTGGTAGAGCCTGGCAGCAGAGTGGAGAGCAAAGAAGTGCTTCCAGAGTCTTAAAGGATGAGTAGAAGTTAGCCTGATGAGGGCCCAAGAGGGGGATGACATGGCAAGTGGGCAAAGAACTCCAGGGAGAGTGTGAACAAAGCCAGTGAATGGTTTTGAACAAAGAAGTGATTGGTGCTCCAGGAAGATGGGGGAGGGCAAGATGGCAGGCAGTGTTCCAGGGAAGCAAAGATGAGAGTATGACCTATGAGTGTTCCTAACTCCTTCTCAGAAAAGGTGCCTGAAAACAGTGGGGAGGTAAAGTTATCAGGACCTGGTCACCTATGAGTGTGGAGGGTAAGAGAAAAGACAAAGAGGCTCCATTTTGTAGCCAAGGTGGTGTGGGTACAGTGGAGACATCAGCTGAAACAGGCATTGCAGAAGGAGGACTTAAAGGGAAGGATGATACATTCTTAGAGATGCTGAGTTTGAGGTGCCTTTGGAACATCTAGTTGGATAACTTTCCCCATTTTAAAAAATAATTCTGCCTGGGCCTTTCAAACCACACTCCATCCTAAATTCTAAGAAGGTAAATTATTATGTGTCACTGCCAAGGCTTAATTTTACATAGTTTATGCTTATTGGGGGCCCCTTATACCGTCCATGTGTACAGCAGAGTTATATCCAAATTATAGAAATCAGCAGAGACTATTTCTCTCTAAAATCATTTATAGTAGACTATTTGCATGGGGCACTACTTTCTCTGTCCCTGTACCTCCATCATCTTACTCCAGCCTTTCTTCTGGTGGAGAGGGGAACTTTAAGCATAACACAGAATCAAAGTTAGGCTGTGAGAAAGCATCAATATTGACAAGAGGGAGATTTGTCTGTCTTGTTCTGCTTCACTCTGAAGAATTAAGGCCTTGGGCAATGAGATTTGTCAGCACAGCAACCGTGGAGACTGAAATAGGTGCACTGGGCCAGGAGCAGTGGAAAAGGAAGAAGGGAGAGAAGGCACAACTTCCAGACCCATGTGAGCAGACCTTAGGACCAAAGGGGAGCTGTAAAAACATTTCGACACCCCAGTGCTCTGTGTTCCAGATTTGCCTTGACTAAGACAGGGCTCCTTCTGGTGAAGGGCTATGCCTGCACACCTCACTGTGCAACACAGCAGAGTTCTAGTTGCTTTTATGTTGGTAAGGGCCATGATATTTGGGGATGTGTAATAATGATGAAAATTAGACACTACCATTTATTGACCATCTACTGTGTGCTGAACACCAGAGTAGGTGTGTAGCTTGACCAAGACTCATAGTCAGGGAAGTGGTGTCCAGACCAGAATCCAGGTCCCAGGGCTCCCTTTTCAGAGCCCTTTCCATTGTAATATATTTCTGGTCTAGTTTGGAGCTGTGTGTGCACATGAAGATGGAAAAGCTGTCAAGACTTCAAAGAATGAATCTTAGGTGGTGGAATTTCAGGCATATGATAAGAGTGGGACTTTGATTAGCTTTCTGAAAATAGTGCCAAATAAAAAGGCTGCTATAGAATGTTGTTGTTGGGAAGGTTCAAGATAACAAATGGCAAAGAGCCTGGTACAAAGTGGTGATTAATAAATGAAATATATGCACTCTAGAGGGCCTCTCACACTGCATACTTGAAGCCATCCTTCCGTACTGCTTTGTCTCATGAGAGCCATTAAACAGAATACTTACCACATTTTGATAGACTTTGGAGAGCTCATCCTCCTCAGCAATCCTGAAGAGGCCTGGTTTGGAGGCTCATAGGGAAGATTTGTGGCTGCTTCTGCTCAGCCCACAGGGTTCACCAGGTAGGTGCTGGACAACCTTCCTCGGTCTTAAGGTCCTATCATTCACTAGTGATATTTCCACCCAAGCCTGGGGCAGGAAGCTTGCTACCAGATGTAACTTTCCAATCCCAGACCACAGATGGTGCAGGGTTTTCTGACCCCTGGCATTGTGCAGGGACCTGTTCTGGCTCTGACTCAGCTTCCTGGCCAGGCATTAAAAGCCCTGCCCTTAAATTATATCTGAGACTAAATCCTGTGTGCTGCATAGCTTCAACGTTCACTTACTGAACTATCTAAAGTCTCCTTCTTTGCTTCTGGCTCCTGGGAATTACCCTTTCTTGTTTGTATGTATATTAAAGAGAAACCTTGATGAGAATTCTCAACTTAGGCCATCCACTGAGTAGCCCCAAGCCCACGAGAAGATTAGCAACCAATCCCAGACTTGTTTGAAACCAGACTTCCCTATAGGAGAGACAGGAAAAGAAAGATTTACATTCTGACTCTTTGGCCAAATTATTTTGCCATACAAGTTCTTTCAATTTCTACTTAGAGAAACCTGCTGACCTCACACCTGAGAAAAGTGATGCGGCTCTCCCTTCCAGGCAAGCAATAAGCCCACTTTTCTTTCAGAACATCTTTGTTGGTATTTGTTTCTTACTGTGCAACATATATCTATATTTTTTAACATCTTTACTGGAGTATAATTGCTGTGCAATGTTGTGTTAGTTTCTGCTGTATAACAAAGTGAATCAGCTATCAGCTATATGTGTACATATATCCCCATATACTCTCTCTCTTGCATCTCCCTCCCACCTTCCCTATCCCCCTCCTCTAGGTGGTCTCAGAGCACCCAGTTGATCTCCCTGTGCTATGCAGCTGCTTCCCACTAGCTATCTATTTTACATTTGGTAGTGTATATATGTCCATGCCACTCTCTCACTTCATCCCAGTTTACCCTTTCCCTCCCATGTCCTTAAGTCCATACTCTATGTCTACGTCTTTATTCCTATCCTGCCTCTAGGTTCATAAGACCCTTTTTTTTTTTAGATTCAATATATATGTGTTACCATATGTATTTGTTTTTCTCTTTCTGACTTACTTCATTCTGTATAAAAATAACTCAGTTTTGTTTCATTTTATGGCTAATATTCCATTGTATATATGTGCCACATTTTCTATATCCATTCATTGGACGATGGACACTTAGGTTGCTTCCATGTCCTGGCTATTGTAAATAGTGCTGCAATGAACATTGTGGTACATGTCTCTTTTTGAATAATGGTTTTCTCAGGGTATATGGCCAGTAGTGGGATTGCTGTGTCATATGGTAGTTCTATTTGTATTTTTTTAAGGAACCTCCATACTGTTCTCCACAGTGGGTGTATCAATTTACATTCCCACCTACAGTGCAAGAGGGTTCCCTTTTCTCCACACCCGCTACAGCATTTACTATTTGTAGATTTTTTGATGATGGCCATTCTGACCAGTGTGAGGTGATACCTCATTGTAGCTTTGATTTGTATTTCTCTAATGATTAGTGATGTTGAGCATCCTTTCATGTGTTTGTTGGCAATCTGTATATCTTCTTTGGAGAAATGTCTGTTTTTTAGGTCTTCTGCCCATTTTTGGATTGGGTTGTTTGTTTTGTTTGATACTGAGCTGCATGAGCTGCTTGTATGTATTGGAGATTAATCCTTTGTCAGTTGCTTCGTTTGAAAATATTTTCTCCCATTGTGAAGGTTGTCTTTTTGTCCTGTTTATGGTTTCCTTTGCTGTGCAAAGCTTTTAAGTTTAATTAAGACCCATTTGTTGTTTCTGTTTTTATTTCCATTTCTCTAGGAGGTGGGTCAAAAAGGATCTTGCTGTGATTTATGTCATAGAGTGTTCTATGTTTTCCTCTATGAGTTTTATAGTGTCTGGCCTTACACTTTTGTCTTTAATCCATTTTGAGTTTATTTTTGTGTATGGGGATAGGGAGTGTTCTAATTTCATTGTTTTTACATGTAGCTGTCTAGTTTTCCCAGCACCACTTATTGAAGAGGGTGTCTATTCTCCATTGTGTAGTCTTGCCTTCTTTATCAAAAATAAGGTGACCATATGTGCATGGGTTTCTCTTTGGGCATTCTATCCTGTTCCATTGATCTATACTTCTGTTTTTGTGCCAGTTAACATACTGTCTTGATTACTGTAGCTTTGTAGTATAGTCTGAAGTCAGGGAGCCTGATTCCTCCAGTTCCGTTTTTCTTCCTCAAGATTGCTCTTGCTATTAGGGGCCTTTTGTGTTTCCATACAAATTGTGATATTTTTTGTTCTAGTTCTGTGAAAAATGCCAGTGGTAGTTTGATAGGGATTGCATTGAATCTGTAGATTGCTTTGGGTAGTATAGTCATTTTCAAAATGTTGATTCTTCCAATCCAAGAACATGGTATATCTCTCCATCTGTTTGTATTGTCTTTAATTTCTTTCATCAGTGTCATACTTTTCTGCATACTTGTCTTTTGTCTCCTTAAGTAGGTTTATTCCTAGGTACTTTATTCTTTTTGTTGCAGTGGTAAATGGGAGTGTTTCCTTAATTTCACTTTCAGATTTTTCATCGTTAGTGTATAGGAATGCAAGAGATTTCTGTGCACTAATTTTGTATTCTGCTACTTAACCAAATTCATTGATTAGCCCTAGTAGATTTCTAGTAACATCTTTAGGATTCTGTATGTATAGTATCATGTCATCTGTAAACAGTGACAGTTTTACTTCTTCTTTTCTGATTTGGATTCCTTCTATTTCTTTTTCTTCTCTGACTGCTGTGGCTAAAACTTCCAAAACTATGTTGAATAATATTGGTGAGAGTGGGCAGCCTTGTCTTGTTCCTGATCTTAGTGGAAATGGTTTCATTTTTTTCACCATTGAGCACGATGTTGGCTGTGGGTTTGTCATATATGGCCTTTATTACGTTGAGGTAGGTTCCCTCTATGCTCACTTTCTGGAGGTTTTTTTTTATCATAAATCGGTGTTGAATTTTGTCAAAAGCTTTTTCTGCATATTTTGAGTTTGTCATATGGTTTTTATCCTTCAGTTTGTTAATATGGTGTATCACATTGATTGATTTGCATATACTGAAGAATCCTTGCATTCCTGGGATAAATCCCACTTGATCATGGTGTATGATCCTTTTAATGTGCTGTTGGATTTTGTTTGCTAATATTTTGTTGAGAATTTTTGCATCTATGTTCATCAGTGATATTGGCCTGTAGTTTTCCTTTTTTGTGACATCTTTGGTTTGCTATCAGGGTGATGGTGGGCCTCGTAGAATGATTTTTGGAGTGTTCCTCCCTCTGCTATATTTTGGGAAGAGTTTGAGAAGGATAGGTTTTAGCTGTTCTCTAAATGTTTGATAGAATTCGCCTGTGAAGCCATCTGATCCTGGGCTTTTGTCTGCTGGAAGATTTTTAATCACAGTTTCAATTTCAGTGCTTGTGATTGGACTGTTCATATTTTCTATTTCTTCCTGGTTCAGTCTCGGAATGTTGTGCATTTCTAAGAATTTGTCCATTTCTTCCAGGTTGTCCATATTATTGGCCTAGAGTTGCTTGTAGTAATCTCTCATGATCCTTTGTATTTCTGCAGTGTCAGTTGTTACGTCTCCTTTTTCATTTCTAATTTTATTGATTTGAGTCTTTTCCCTTTTTTCTTGATGAGTCCAGCTAATGGTTTATCAATTTCGTTTATCTTCTCAAAGAATCAGCTTTTAGTTTTATTGATCTTTGCTCTCATTTCCTTCATTTCCTTTTCATTTATTTCTGATCTGATATTTATGACTTCTTTCCTTCTGGTAACTTTGGGTTTTAGCTTGTTCTTCTTTCTCTAATTGCTTTAGGTGTAAGGTTAGGGTGTTTATTTGAGAAGTTTCTTTTTTCTTGAGGTAGGATATTATTGCTATAAACTTCCCTTTTAGAACAGATTTTGCTGCATTGCATAGGTTTTGGGCCATTGTGTTTTCATTGTCACTTGTTTCTAGGCATTTTTTGATTTCCTCTTTGATTTCTTCAGTGATCTCTTGGTTATTTAGTAGCATATTGTTTAACCTCCACATATTTGTATTTTTTACACTTTTTTTCCCTGTAATTGATATCTAGTCTCATAGCGTTGTGGTTGGAAAAGATACTTGATACGATTTCAATTTTATTATATATACTGAGGCTTAATTTGTGAGCAAAGATATGATCTATCCTGGAGAATGTTCCATGAGCACTTGAGAAGAAAGTGTATTCAGTTGTTTTGGATGGAATGTCCTATAAATATCAGTTAAGTCTATGTGGTCTAATGTGTCATTTAAAGCTTGTGTTCCCTTATTTATTTTCACTTGGGATGATCTGCCCATTGTTGAACGTGGGGTGTTAATGTCCCCTACTATTATTGTGTTACTGTTGATTTCCCCTTTTATGGCTGTTAGCAGTTGCCTTATGTATTGAGGTGCTTCTATGTTGGGTGCATAAATAATTACAATTGTTATATCTTCTTCTTGGATTGATCCCTTGATCATAACGTAGTGTCCTTCCTTGTCTCTTGTAACATCCTTTATTTTAAAGTCTATTTTGTCTGATATGAGTACTGCTACTCCAGCTTTCTTTTGATTTTCATTTGCATGGAATATCTTTTTCCATCCCCTCACTTTCAGTCTATGTGTGTCCCTAGGTCTGAAGTGGGTCTCTTGTAGACAGCATATATATAGGTCTAGTTTTTGTATCCATTCAGCAAGCCTGTGTCTTTTGGTGGGAGCATTTAATCCACTCACATTTAAGGATTTTTGCAGGATTTAAGGTAATTATCGATATGTATGTTCCCATTACCATTTTCTTAATTTGGGGGGAGTTTGTTTTTGTAGGTCCTTTTCTTCTCTTGTGTTTCCCACTTAGAGAAGTTCCTTTACCATTTGCTGTAGAGCTGGTTTGGTGGTGCTGAATTCTCTTAGCTTTTGCTTGTCTGTAAAGCTTTTGATTTCTCCATCGAACCTGAATGAGATCCTTGCTGGGTAGAGTAATCTTGGTTGTAGGTTCTTCCCTTTCATCACTTTAAGTATATCATGCCACTCCTTTCTGGCTTGCAGAGCTTCTTATGAGAATTCAGCTGTTAACCTTATGGGAGTTCCCTTGTATGTTATTTGTCATTTTTCCCTTGCTGCTTTCAATAATTTTTCTATGTCTTTAATTTTTTCCAATTTGATTACTATGTGTCTCGACATGTTTCTACTTCGATTTATCCTGTATGGGACACTCCACGCTTCCTAGACTTGGATGGCTATTTCCTTTCCCATGTTAGGGAAATTTTTGACTATAATCTCTTCAAATATTTTCTCGGGTCCTTTCTCTCTCTCTTCTCCTTCTGGGACCCCTATAATGCGAATGTTGTTGTGTTTAATGTTGTCCCAGAGGTCTCTTAGGCTGTCTTCATTTCTTTTCATTCTTTTTTCTTTATTCTGTTCCACAACAGTGAATTCCACCATTCTGTCTTCCAGGTCACTTATCTGTTCTTCTGCCTCAGTTATTCTGCTATTGATTCCTTCTAGTGCATTCTTCATTTCAGTTATTGTACTGTTCATCTCTGTTTGTTTGTTCTTTAATTCTTCTAGGTCCTTGTTAAACATTTCTTGCATCTTCTTGATCTTTGCCTCCATTCTTTTTCTGAGGTCCTGGATCATCCTCACTATCACGATTCTGAATTCTTTTTCTGGAAGATTGCCTATCTCCATTTCTTTTAGTTGTTTCTCTGGGGTTTTATCTTGTTCCTTCACCTGGTACATAGCCCTCTGCCTTTTCATCTTGTGTGTCTTTCTGTGAATGTGGTTTTTGTTCCACAGGCTGCAGGATTGTAGTTCTTCTTGCTTCTGCTGTCTGTCCTCTGGTGGATGAGGCTGTCTAAGAGGCTTTTGGAAGTTTCCTGATGGGAGGGACTGGTGGATGGTAGAGCTGTCCTCCACCATCTTGAAGGTGTCCTATAAATACCTTTTTATACTACCTATTCTGTATCCCCTTTGCCCCCTGCATGCACCTCAGTTGGTCATGGTTCTTTACCATGGTGGGGGGAACCAAACCTTCATTTTTGAAAGGTCTGAGCCTTTATCAGTCCTGCCTTGATTGGGTTGTTATAGTAGTTTTCCACTGACTTTAATCACAGGGCAGGGTAGTAGTAAGAGCTTCCCTAAGGTATCTCTTCTATTCCATAGGCTTTTATACAGCCATTGCAGAGTCTTTCCAATAAGCCTAGGGTAGTTGCTACTTCTTGTAATTAGCTCCAATTAGCTCCAAGCAGCATAATATCATCAATGTACTGGACCAGTGTGATGTCTTGCAGAAGGAAAAGGCAATCTAAGTCCCTTGGGAAAATTGGGAAGGGGCAGGCAGGGAAACTGGTACACTGAGAACCACCTGGCACACCATCCCTTCACAAGTTCAAGCGCCAAAGGAGCCACATATCTATTTTTAATTAAAAAATATTTGTAGAGTCCAGCCTTTCTGTATATTTGGAGTAGAACGTGGGGTGGGGCTGGTTTACACACTTGCTAAGCCTGCCACCGTGCCTAGAAGTCTGGGTAACTTCTGCATCTTTTAGAATGTTAGCTCACATTGTGATAAATCCACAGAAGCCCTTGAGGTCAGGGGAATATGGACACAAGGAGGGAGCACAAAAAGCATCGTTTCCTGGGGTGCAGAAAGGCTCTCAGCTGCCCTGGCCAAGGGCATTCCTTGCTCTTCAACCCAGAGTCTCAAAGGCAGGAGGGCCACTTTCTGTGTAGTCAGGAGTTTGGGTTCTCACCATCAGCAGCCATATGGGTTTGGGAACATTATCAGCTAGAGAACTCGCTGATCTGGAAAAGGAGACTTTTCAAAGGACATCCCAAAATATATTTTTTAAGCTTGTGGAAAAATGGAAGACTTTCTTCGTGTGCCAGCTGCTGATAAGCATTTTTGTTTAAAGATATACCGAGTAGAAAAATAGAATGTTCCAAGGGACATTTCAGTGGATAAAGGTTGGCTGTTCCAAGTGTCACTTGGAGGAAAAGTCACACTCAGTGACCGAGAGATAGTGCTCCAGCCGAGGTAAAGGGATCTGGTGGGCAGCAACAGTGACTCCTGCAATGCTTTATTCCAAAGCCTATTTCATGTAGTCTTTTCTTTTCAGAAAATTCAGCAGTTTCCTTAGAACATTATGCAGTTGATCTCTCCATTAGACTCTCAGTCTTGAAACATGCTCTGAAATATGCACTGAGGCAGAGCAAGTTTCTCTACCCAGTTTGTGCCACTACACTGGGCCTGATGTCTAGCACCTTTCTATTTGGAATTCAGTATTTTCGGTACAATAATAATAATGCAACATAGCACACACATATGTTTTCCTCTTCCTCAGACTAAGAAACTATGTAAACTAAAGTCTTATGCAAATCTCCAACATTTGTGGGCTTCTATGCAGGAGCACAAATGGAGGCCTATGTACCATATGTTGAAATATTTGAAAGGTATGAATCAAGTGAACAAACTGTTAAATAAAATAAGTTGTATCTCTTTGCATTGATACATATGTCTTTATAACATCCTGGAAGGCCAAATTTGAGTTTTTCTCTTTCAGATTTCTCGAGGTTCCCTGCTGTAACAAGATGGCAGTGGAGAGTAGGCCACCAACCTGTGGCTCCCCTTCCCTCCTCTTCCATCTCTTGTTGTAGGCTGTTTTGTGAGGGACCTTGTGCACAAGTACGATAGTCTGCTCAGGCTGCCATAACAAAATACCACAGGCTGGATGGATTAAGTAGCAGAAATTAATTTTCTCATAGTTCTGGAGGCTAGAAGTCCTGGGTCGAGGTGCTGGCTAATTCAGTTCTTGGTGAGTTTCCTTCCTGGCTTACAGGTGCTGCCTTCTTGCTGCATCCTTATGTGGCCTTTTCCCCGTAACACGTGGACAGAGGGAGCTCTCTTGTCTCTTCCTCTTCTTCTAAGGACATCAGCCCTGCTGTATTAAGGTCCTACCCTTATGACCTCACTTAATGTTTGCTACCTCCTTAAGGCCCCATCTTCAAATACAGTCACATAGGGGGTTAGGGCTTCAACATATGAATTTGAGGGGAATGCAACTCAGTCTGTAACAACAAGCTTGCTGACATTTCAGCCTGCATATCTAAGATCTATCTACAAAGACATTTTGAGTCATCCAACCAGGCCTTGAGCTGCTGATAACAAAACATGATCTACATGGATTTTTGAGGTCTCAGAACTTGAGCTAGATCAGTGCTGTCCAATGCAGTGATGGAAATATTCTGTATTTGGGCTGTCCATATCGTAGCCACTAGCCACTTCTGGCTATTGAGTACTCAAAATATGGTTAGTGTGACTGAGGAACTAAACTCTAAATTTTATTTAATTTTAATTAATTTAAATTTAATAGCTACATTTGACGAGTGGCTACCATATTCATTGCAGATCTAGAAGTTGGGGAGCAGGTTTTATGAAAGCATGTCTCCTGGCTTCACAGACTCATTGTCCAGAGGGTGTGGAGCAGATTCCATTTTTCAAACATGACCAAACCCACATATTTATCCCATCTCACATGCTCTTCTTACAGTGTTATTGACACACCTCTCTACCAAGAGTGGGGAATCTATGTGCCCCCTAGGCAAGGGATTGTGACTGCCTGGACCAAGGGAGTATGGTGGAAGTGATAATATGTGACTTCCAAAGCTAGGTCATAAAAAGGACACAGCTTCTGGCCACTTCACACTCTTTATCTCTCTCCCTTACACCTCCACCCCCCCCAAACTTTCAGAACTTTTGCTTTTAAAATTGTGGAAATGAGCAAAAAACACCCAAATGAGAACAAACTCAAGCTATTTAATTCAGAGCTTGTGTGGTGAGGAAGTCAGCCACCATCACCTGTGTTTTGTAGAGATCCAAAGCCAGGCAGAGGAGTGGGACAGCTCTGGGTAGAGAAAAGGGAAAGCCTCAGGTGTGCCTTGATTGGAAGTTGTTGGTCTGGAGAAGCTGCAGGCAGGCCAACTGGAAGTAGGGCATTTTGTGTGATTGATTAGGGGAGCAGATTTGGCTTTCTCTGGTTGGTCTTAAGTTGGAAATGGGGGCAAAAATTAGAGAAGCTCTCAGTTATTGATCAAGTCCTGGTCATTTGGGGCTTATTTCTACAGAAGTTGTAGTGGGCTTCCAGGGCTGGTTGCACACATTGTGGGTCAGGGTTCTATTTTCATATATCGTCTAGTCATTGTCATTTGTATGTTCAGCCTCAGAACCCAGCCACCATCTTGTGAGGAAGCTTCCCATGTGGAGAGGAACCAAGGTCTTCTGACAGCAGCCAAAACTAAATTGCCAGCTCTGTGAGTGAACACCTTGAAAATATATCCAAAGTCAAACCTTCAAATGACTACAGGCCCAGCTGACATCTGACTGGAACTTCATGAGAGACCTTGAACCAGAGTCACCCAGCTAACCTACTCCTCAATTCACAACCCACAGAAACCATGAAAGATGTAAATGCCTACTGTCATTTTAACCCACTGTTTTACAATTTTTTAATTCAGCCTTAGATAACTAATAAAGGACAGGAGTGCAGCAGAAAAGGGCCAATCCCAGAACCCTCAAAGCTGTGGGGCCCGGGACAGGGACCTCTTTTGCCTGGATCTAAGGGCAGTACTGGTGAAATGATATTGAATTTGTTTGTTTCAGTATCTAGGTGTTTTCTAGGGAAGGATGGGCTTATTTATACAAAAGAGGAATTTGAAGGACTGATTACGGTTCTTGAGATCAGGAGTTTTTTTTTTTTACAAAAGCTTTAGCAAAAGAGCCTTTCATCTGGAGTACACAAATAAACTAAAATAGAATGAGACAATTTATTTGTTTGAGGTGTGAACACACAAAAAGAGTACAGCTTTAGGCATAGTCACAATGGAAGGAGAGCTGCTTAAGCCGAGATGCTGCCTATCACTTTTCAAAAATGCCTGTGAAACCTCTTTCAGAATTGCCTACGAAGCTGGATTATGAGCTTCCCGTGAAACCAGACTCATCACTCAGACTGAGACTTGGTTTGTGATCCTAGACATCATTTTCCAGCGTGATTACCCAACCTACTCCACAGACATGGCTTAGAACTGTTTCTAAAACTCAAGTCTCCCCTCTGAGGACACTTGCTGTCAGAGTTATCTTTCTACAATACATCTCAGATCATGTGCTTTAGTGGCTCTTGGTTTTATAGACAATTAAGCCTCAACTTCTCAGCCAGATTTTCAAAACTTTCTACAATATACACCCCCCACCCAGCCTTCCAGTTTCATCATCCCAAAACACACATGTCCTCTCTACTTACCGGTGATGGGTACCATTTACTGAGCCTTTATCACGTTCATAACACTGTGCTGAGAGCTTTACATAATACCCCATTTTATCTTTATATGATTTTGTAAGGTAAATGTTATCTTTATAGTATAGATAATAATAAAACTGTGATCACTAACACTGTGTACAGTGCTTACAGTGTGCTAAGCCACTGTACAATAGAAATATAATGTGAGCCATATATGTAATTTAAAATTTCTAATGCTGCATCAGAAAGTAAAAAAATGCTGAAATTTATTTTAATAAAATATTTTATCAGTGAGCTTATAATCAGTATAAAAACTTACTAATATATTTCATTTTTTTTGGTATTAAGTCTTTGAAAGCCACCATGCACTTTATACTTACAATACCTCTCAATCTGGGCCCTAACTTTTCATTGAAAATACTTGATCTGTATTTAGATTTCATAAAAAGTACAGTGGAACAATAAGAATCACATACCCAAGTTGTTCCATACATACTTAAAAGGGTTTTAATACCTGAATCAGTACCAAAAAATCATTTATTTTTCTATTCTCATTCCTATTGACAAAACTACTTCAATTTAAACATTTTAATTTCAGTCAATTAAAAGTGAAGAAAATTTAAAAAATTTAGTTTCTAATTTGCACTAGTCACATACCAAGCACTCAGTGGTCACATGTGGCTGGCGGCTGCCATATTGGGCAGTACAAGTCAAGCACTTTACTGTCAACATGAACGTATGGGGTAGGTGCTGTCATTATCTTCATTTTACAGATAAGGAAACAGAGGCACAGAGAGGTAGGAACTTGCACTAGTACACACAGCTAATAAGCTGAAGCTCAGAATAAGACTTAGCTAATAAACGTTGGTGCCAGGATTTGAACTCAGGATTATGTCCAAAGCTTAAAATTTCATCCATGTGCTAATTTCCTCTATACACTTAATTTCTCACTATTATACTAAAATTCTTACTTTCTTATTTCTGATTCTTTGTATCAGACTGTTCCCTCTGTCTGTGGTGCCTTGCAAGTGTCATTCATTCACTCAGATAGTCATTCAGTCAATCACCTTTTCAAAAATATTGTCAGTTATTTTTCAGATGTCTCCCTTACAGCATAGAGCAGTGATCAAGACAGACGTAGCCCTGTTCTCCCAGAGATTATAGTTTAGAACAGCACTTCTCCAACTTTGGTCTCATGACCCTGTAACACTCTAAAAACTGAGGAGCGCAAGGGGCTTTTGATTATGTGGGTTACAGCTGTTGATATTTATTATATTAGAGATTAAAACTAGGAAACTTTAAAAGTATTAATTCGTCTAAAAATAACATAAAGAACCTATTACATGTAAACATAAATAATGTATAAGTATGAAAAGATAACTATATTTTCCAAAACAAAAAAATTGAGTGGCATTGTTTTATAATTTTGCTAATCTCTTTAATTTGTAACTTTTTAAAAGATAGCTGGATTCTCGTCTCTACTTCTGTCTTTACTTTGATGTGATATGTTATTTTGGTTGAGGTATATAAGGAAAATCTGGCCCCACCCAGATATGTAATTGGAAAGGAGTATCTTAAAAGCCTTTTCAGATAATTGTGGAAATTCTTCTTTGCTACTATATCAAAAATCAATAAGTGGTAATTTCTTTTTTTTCTTTTAATAAGTGTTAATTTCTTAAAGGTTAGCTCAATGTGTAATCTGAAACCGTATCAGTGGTAAATATATGAAATAAACTTTTCATATATTAAAATTCATTAGTTTAGCTTGCATTTTCAGTGGATCTTATATATGATTTTGTAACAACATTCATTGTTCACTTGGAAAACATTGATTCACTGAGTTATACTGTTCTTTCAAATGTTGACGCATTTCATTACACAATATAGAAAAAAATCACATTTATTAATATCAGCACTGATCACATCAGAAAAGTCTTTAAGTGTTGGAAATTTGTTGAGCTTGTGGTGACAAAATTTTTCCAAAATTCTAATTTTTATTTGAATGCTTGAACTTTACCACTGGCAACACATACTTTGAGTTGTTTTTCTTGAAGTGACAGAACTACTTTGTTCATTTTGAGAGAATGTTTACCAAATACCCAGGTCTCAATAAACATAGTTTAACTGCCTATTGTTCTTTCAAGTAAAAAATGAAAAAAAATCATCTAACTCAGCTCACAATCCTAACAGTCACACAAGCACTTTTCCTTGAGATGACCATCATACTTCAGTGGGCCGCAAGGGCTTTGAATACTTCCCATTTTGTTATGCAGAATATAAAATAGTTATATACTCAAGGGTCATGATTTAAAAAAATTAATCACTTTTACTGCTTAATCAAGGACATTCTTAAATAAAACTAGAATTTTTTTTTCTTCTGTGAATGGGTGGGTGAAGAATACAACGGCTAATGCTGTAGGTTGTTGTCACAGCCTTGATTCATCTTAAGGCACCAGCAGTTTCACCACCATTGCTTTTGTACCATCAGTGCAAATGTCAATTCAGTGGAAAAGGTAAATAGCAGTTTTACCATCAACCTAGTTTTAACCTTGTGAACCCCATGAAATAGCCTTGGGATCACAACGGTCTGGGGACTACACTTTGAAGACTAATCTTCTAGAAGGAAATATAATTACACAAGTACATGGGTAAGCTAACCAAGGGGTCAAGGAGGGCCTCATGGCTATTTAAGGTTAGACCAGAAATACATGTGTCAGTGACCCAGGTCACTGGGTAGGGTAGGGTAGGGGAAGAGAGTGTCAGGCAGAGGCAGTCGTTTACGTGAAAGCTGGAAAAGAGAGGCAGGCTGGAGAAACAAGTAGTGTTTGGCTGGAACTTGAACAATCACAGGGAAAGCAGTAGGTGAAGAGGCCAGAGAGCTGGGCAGGGCCAGCCTGTGAACAGGCCTGCAGTGTGTTGAGAGCATCATGTCACCTCTGTTTACTCCTGAAAATGTTTAACCTGAATCTAATCATGAGGAGACAACCAGAAAAATCCAATTTAAGATATACTCTGCCAAACAACCTGCCTGGACTCTTAAAAAAAATCCAGGTATTGAAAGACAGAAAAACGCTGAGGAACTGTTCTAAATTAAAGGAGACTAAAGAGACATGACACCTAAAAGCATTACATAATCCTTGATTGGATCTTGATTTTAAAAACCCACCACCAACAACAATAACTATAAATGACACTATTGGGATAATTAGGGGGATTTGAATTCAGATTGTATGTTAGATAATAATATTGTATCAAGGCTAAATTTTCCTAATATGATGATTGTATTATGGTTATGTAGGAGAATGCCTTTAAGGGTATTTAGGGGTGAAATATTAGGATGTCTGTGACTAATTCAACTCTCAAATGACTCATCCAAAACTATAAGTATATAGAAAAAGAAAGAGAAATAGAAAAGACCAACGTAGCAGTATGTTAATAATTGATGAATTTAGGTGCAGCGTATATGGGCATTTATTTTACTATTCTTGCAAATTTTCACTAGGTTTGAAAACTTTTCAAAATAAAATGTTGTAATATAAGGAGTTTGAGCTTTATCCTAGAATCAATGGAATCCATGGAAAGATGTTAACCAAGGGAATAGCATAATTAGAACTCTTAGGTTACAAGGGATCAAAAGCCAATTAGAAGAGCAAATTTACTGACTCATGTGATCAAATATGATGGGTGAGGCTGGTCTCTGGATTCCAGAATCTGAATCTCCTCAGAACCTACCACTCCACTTCCAACACTTTCTCTTTCCCCTGTTACTTTATAACATTGACCTCATTCTTTGCAACTGCAAACACAATTTCTCTGCCAGGAACTATGGCCTCAGGTGAATGTGAGTTTATTGCCTTACTGCCTGGGAATCCTCTGCTCCCACCTATTTGAGATTTACTAATCCTCAGGAAAACATTCTGATTGGTCTTATGGGGATCATACGTTCACCACTTTGACCAGTCATTGAGGCCATAGATGTGAACGATGATAATTTGTACCCCCTGGTCCTGGTCCTGCCCCTGGCCCTGTGAATCTGTTACTCCTCTTAGAAACAGATGCCAAGAAAGGATTAGATTTCCAAGAGATTTACTGAGGGGAATGCCAGCAAAAGATAAACTGGAAGGGAGCAGGAGTAGGCAGGGAGAGGCTTCAGGCTGTAATGTAGGCCTGATGCCTATGAAAGAAGAGAGGAAAGGAAGGATGAGCAGGAAGAGCCTCAGGTCACAGCACAGTTCTAAGAAAGCCTTCACCAAGCTAATAGAGAATTCCCAAGAAGATTGCCATCGGAAAAGTACTACATCAGGCAGGAATGTCCCAGCTCTAGACTCCCAGCATGCTCAGTCATTGACTGGGAGCAGCCTGGAGGAAACACGGTAGTGGCATGACACCATGGTGGATCCCAGGGTGCAGCAGCTGGAGCCTATCAGTCAATTATGTCCCACCTCCCCAGCAGGCTCTTTAGAAGGTCTGAACTGTATACCTTATGGTTGCTACAACCTGATGGTCAGAAAGGGAATGGGGGGAATGGAGAAAGAGGTGCTGGGCAGAAAAAGGATAAAAGCAATAGCTGTTACACTAGATTTCTCCACAAGGGAAATAATCTTACATTTTCTTTGTCCTTCAGTCCTCAGTTCTTTGAATCTCTATGTCCTTACACAGTAATCAAAGTTTAGTAATTAAATTTAGATTCTGAAGATGATTACAAAAGAAGAGGAATAAAACATTTTATGAAATAGCAGTGTGATCTTTCTCAGCCTAGATGGAGTGATTCCTTTGAGGGTAAAAACATGCATTTGATGTGTAAAGCCTAGTGTATTAAAATTTGCTTGTCTTATCACTCTAACTTCCTGTGATTTCTAATTAAACTTCAGGACACCTGTGAGGGTTCTTGTTTCTTATTTAATAGTTGTGTGAATTAGTGGCAGAACTAGAAATAGAAACTAGGTTTCATCCATGTTCTACCCTTGTTCCCTGCCTCAGTCTCATCACATAGATAACCAGGGCCAGAACACACAAAGGCTGGATTTTCACTGAAAGATGTTGAGATGAAGGACCTGAATTTGGTTTGGAATAGAAGAACTGTTCAAATGTAATGGGATGGTATAGCTGCAATGGAAAAGAGTATGGCTGTTCCTCAAAAAATTAAACATAGAATTACTTTATGATCCGACAGTTCCATTTCTGGACACATACCCAAAAGAATTGAAAGCAGGAACTTGAAGAGGTATTTGTACATCCATGTTCATAGCAGCATTATTCATAATAGCCAAATTGTGGAAGTGTCCATTGACTGATGAATGAATAAAGAAAATGTGGTATATACATTCAATGGAATATTATTCAGCCTTAAAAAGGAAATAAATTCTTTTTTCTAAAATAGAAACATAGTTGATTTATGATAGTATATTAGGTTTCAGGCATACAACATAGTAATTCAATATTTTATAGATTATACTCCATTTAAAGTTATAACAAAATAATGACTATATTTCCCTGTGCTGTACAATACATACATATTAGTTTGTATCTCTTAATCCTCTAACCCTGTCTTACTCTTCCCCACCATCCCTCTCCCCACTGGTAACCACTAGTTTGCTCTCTATATCTGTGAATCTGTTTCTATTTTGTTATATTCATTGTTTGTTTTATTTGTTAGATTCCACATATAAGTGATAACAGAGTATTTGTCTTTCTCTGTCTGACTTATTTCACTAAGCATAATACCCTCTAGGTCTATCCTCATTGTTGCAAATGGCAGAATTTCTTTTTTTATGGCTAAGTAATATTCCATCATATACGTATAACACATTTTCTTTATCCATTCATGTGTTGATGGGCATTTGGATTGCTTCCATATCTTGGTTATTGTGAATAATGCTACTGTGAACATTTGGGTCCATGTATCTTTCTGAACTACTGTTTTCGTTTTCTTCAAATATATACCCAGGAGTGGAATTGCTGGGTCATATGGTAATTCTAATTTTAGTTTTTTGAGGAACCTCCATACTGTTTTCCATAGTGGTTTCACCAATTTACAATCCCATCAACAGTGCACTACGGTTCTTTTGTGTCCACATCCTCACCAACGTTTGTTATTTGTAGACTTTTTGATGATAGCCATTCTGACAGGTATGAAGTGTTATCTCATTGTGGTTTTGATTTGCATTTCTCTGAGGATTTTTTCTTGTGCCTGTATATCTTCTTTGGAAAAGTGTCTATTCAGGTCTTCTTCCCTTTTTTTTTTTTTTTTTCTCTACGCGGGCCTCTCACTATTGTGGCCTCTCCCGTGGTGGAGCACAGGCTCCAGACACGCAGGCTCAACAGCCATGGCTCACGGGCCCAGCCGCTCCGTGGCATGTGGGATCCTCCCGGACCAGGGCATGAATCCGTGTCCCCTGCATCAGCAGGCAGACGCTCAACCACTGTGCCACCAGAGAAGCCCTTCTTCCCATTTTTAATTGGGTTGTTTATTATTTGATATTGAGTTGTTTTAGATGTTTATATATTTTGGATATTAACCCCTTATTAGTCATACATTTGCAAATATTTTCTCCCACTCAGTAGGGTTGTCTTTTTATTTCGTCAATGGTTTCCTTTGCTGTGCAAAAGCTTCTAAGTTTAATTAGGTTCCATTTGTTTATTTTTGCTTTTGTTTCTTTTGCCTTAGGAGACAGATCCAAAAAAAATATTGCTATGATTTATATCAAAGAGTGTACTGCCTATGTTATCATCTAGGAACTTTATTGTTTCAGGTCTTACATTTAGGCTTTAATCCATTTTGAGTTTATTTTTGTATATGCTGTGAGGACATGTTCCAATTTCATTCTTTCATATATAGCTGTTCAGTTTTCTCAGCACCATTTGTTGAAGAAACTGCTTTTTCTCCATTATATATTCTTGCCTCCTTAAAAAGGAAGGAATTTCTGACATATGCTACCACACAGATGAACTTTGAGGACATTGTGCTAAGTGAAATAAGCCAGTCACAAAAAGACAAATACTGTATGATTCCACTTATATGAGTCACCTAGAGTAGTCAAATTCATAGAGATGGAAAGTAGAATGCTAGTTGTCAGGAGCCATGGGGAGGGGAGAATAAAAAAATGAAATGGGATGACTTTGGAAAGCCATTTGGGAGGATCAACTAAAGATGAACTTAATATATTCTAGAACCCAGCAATCACACTTATTGGTATATGCCCAAGATAACTGAGTGCATTTGTTCATCAAAAGACAGGGGCAAGGATATTTATAGCAACACTATTCATCTGGCCAGAAACATTCAGATGTCCATCCATGGGAGGATAGGTAAGTATTCGTACAGTGGAATACTATACAGCAATGGAAATGAACAAACTACTGCTACACACAGCATGAATGACTCTCACACACATGAAGCTGAGCAAAAGTGATTCCATTATAAAGATGGTAAAGTACTCTCTGGTGTCAAAAGTCAGAATAGTGGTTAATTCTGGGGAGGAGGTGGAGTAGCAACTGGAGGCAAGCATGAAGGTGGCTCCTGGATGCCAGTAGTGACCTGTTTTCTCATCTGGATGGTGGTCACATGGGTGTGTTCACCTTGTGAAATTTAATTGAACTTTACATGTATCATTTGAGTACTCTTTTGCATGTATACCTCAAGTTTTAAAAGTTTGTTAAAATGATTGGTCAGGAGTAATTAGGCTTCTAGAGTCACCATAGAGTTTGAAATTAGTCTTTACATATTTAATGCTCAGAATTGATATAGTGGATAGTTTTGGGCCAAACTGTGGGAAGACAGAGAGCTTTTCTCCATAAAGCATGTATTGTTGTCTGACTATGTAGGAGTTAGTGGCAGACCCTTAGCATTTTAAAAATATGCTTCGTGTTAAAAACACTTATGTACATTCACTCCTCACAACAAACCTGAGAGTAGCAATTGCTACTATCGCTACCTTCCAGGTGAGAAGTCCAGCACTCAGAAAACCCAGTGACCTACAAAGGTGTCTCAGCTAGCAAGCAGTGGGGTCAGAATTAAGCCCAGGTAAGCTGTACCCAAGCTTGTACTGGCTCATCCTCCCTGCTCTGCCTCCAAGTATCTTTTAGTATCTGACAATGCTCCTCATTCACATGACATTGTACCTGGAGAGTGTGGTTCTGAAGAAATTATGTATATATTTCTATCGTAGAGAAAAAATTCTATAATTTTCCTTGGTGTTTACCAATTAGATTTAAATTTTGATTGTTTTAATTCAGTACTTTGTTAGAATGTCAATACATTAAGGAGTTATTTTATTTAGGCTTTTACATTACAAAAAAAGTGTAAACGACATTAAAGGAACTTGAGATATTAAGTCTTCCATAATTTTGCTATCCCATTTAAATGGTAGTATCCCTTCTTCTAGATCAGCTCTTGTGTGTTTATTTTTCCCACTTTTTCCACTCAACAATACATATCTTAGAGTCTTTAAAACTATATTTATAGAAATAACTTTTTATAAGAGAGTAAAAAATTGCAAACTGAAAAAACATGAAGAAAAAATGAAAATTGCACAACTGAGCAAGAACCAGCACTAACAACTTATTGTGATATATGTGTGTGTGTGTATATATATATATATATATATATATATATATATATATATATATATACACACATATATCCCTACTTTTTAAAGATTCTTTTTCCATATAGGTCATTACAGAGTATTGAGTAGAGTTCCCTGTGCTATACAGTAGGTACTTATTAGTTAGTTATTTTATATATAGTAGTGTGTATATATCAATCCCAATCTCCCAATTTACCCCTCCCTCCCTCCTTTCCCACCCTGGTAACCATAGGTTTGTTTTCTACATCTGTGACTCAATTTCTGTTTTGTAAATAAGTTCATTTGTACCATTTTTAAAGATTCCACATATAAATGATATTATATGATATTTGTCTTTGTCTGAATTACTTCACTCAGTATGACAATCTCTAGGTCCATTCATGTTGCTGCACAGGGCATTATTTCATTTTTTTTATGGCTGAGTAATATTCCATTGTGCATATGCACCACATCTTTATCCACTCCTCTGTCAATGGACATTTAGGTTGATCCATGTCTTGGCTATTGTAAATAATGCTGCAATAAACATTGGGGTGCATGTATATTTTTGAATCATGGTTTTCTCTGGGTATATGCCCAGGAGTGGGATTGCAGGATGATATGGTAGTTCTATATTTAGTTTTTTAAAGAACTTCCATACTGTTCTCCATAATGGTTGTATCAATTTACATTCCCACCAACAGTGTAGGAGGGTTCCCTTTTCTCCACACCCTCTCCAGCTGTTTCTAGATTTTTTTGATGATCATTCTGACCACTGTGAGGTGATACCTCATTGTAGTTTTGATTGCATTTCTCTATTAATTAGTGATGTTGAACATCTTATCATGTGCTTTTTGGCCATCTGTCTGTCTTCTTTGGAGGAATATCTATTTAGGTCTTCTGCCCATTTTTTGATTGGGTTGTTTGTTTTTCTGACATAGAGCTGCATGAGGTGATTATATATTTTGGAGATTAATCCCTTGTCAGTTGCTTCATTTGAAAATATTTTCTCCCATTCTATTGGTTGTTTTTTCATTTCGTTTATGTTTCCTTTCCTGTGCAAAATCTTTTAAATTTAATTAGGTCCCATTTATTTGTTTTTATTTTCATTACTCTAGGAGGTGGATCAAAAAATATATGGTTGCAATTTATGTCAAAGAATGTTCTGCCTATGTTTTCCTGTAAGAATTTTATAGTGTCTGGCCTTACATTTAGGTCTTTAACTCATTTTTTATGTTTGCAGGACATTTATTTATTTATTTATTAAAAAAAATTTTTTAAACATCTTTATTGGGGTATAATTGCTTTACAATGGTGTGTTAGTTTCTACTTTATAACAAAGTAAATCAGTTATACATATACATATGTTCCCATATCTCTTTACTCTTGCATCTCCCTCCCTCCCACCCTACATATCCCACCTATCCAGGAGGTCACAAAGCACCGGGCTGATATTCCTGTGCTATGCGGCTGCTTCCCACTAGCTATCTAACTTACGTTTGGTAGTGTATATATGTACATGTTTCTCTCTCACTTTGTCACAGCTCACACTTCCCCCTCCCCATATCCTCAAGTCCATTCTCCAGTAGGTCGGTGTCTTTATTCCTGTCTTACCCCTAGGTTCTTCATGACATTTTTTTTCTCTTAAATTCCATATATATGTGCTAGCATATGGTATTTGTCTTTCTCTTTCTGACTTACTTCACTCTGTATGACAAACTCTAGGTCTATCCACCTCATTACAAATAGCTCAATTTCGTTTCTTTTTATGGTTGAGTAATATTCCATTGTATATATGTGCCACATCTTCTTTATCCATTCATCTGATGATGGGCACTTAGGTTGTTTCCATCTCCGGGCTATTGTAAATAGAGCTGCAATGAACATTTTGGTACATGACTCTTTTTCATGTATGGTTTTCTCAGGGTATATGCCCAGTAGTGGGAATGCTGGGTCATACGGTAGTTCTATTTGTAGCTTTTTAAAGAAGCTTCATACTGTTCTCCATAGTGGCTGAAACAATTCATATTCCCACCAGCAGTGCAGGAGTGTTCCCTTTTCTCCACACCCTCTCCAGCATTTATGGTTTCTAGATTTTTTAATGATGGCCATTCTGACTAGTGTGAGATGATATCTCATTGTAGTTTTGATTTGCATTTCTCTAATGATTAATGATGTTGAGCATTCTTTCATGTGTTTGTTGGCAATCTGTATATCTTCTTTGGAGAAATGTCTGTTTAGGTCTTCTGCCCATTTTTGGATTGGGTTGTTTGTTTTTTTGTTATTGAGCTGCATGAGCTGCTTGTAAATTTTGGAAATTAATCCTTTGTCAGTTGATTCATTTGCAAATATTTTCTCCCATTCTGAGGGTTGTCTTTTGGTCTTGTTTATGGTTTCCTTTGCTGTGCAAAAGCTTTTAAGTTTCATTAGGTCCCATTTGTTTATTTCTGTTTTTATTTCCATTTCTCTAGGAGGTGGGTCAAAAAGGATCTTGCTGTGATTTATGTCATAGAGTGTTCTGCCTATGTTTTCCTCTAAGAGTTTGATATTTTCTGGCCTTACATTTAGGTCTTTAATCATTTTGAGCTTATTTTTGTGTATGGTGTTAGGGAGTGATCTAATCTCATACTTTTAAATGTACCTGTCCAGTTTTCCCAGCACCACTTATAAAGAGGCTGTCCTTTCTCCACTGTACATTCCTGCCTCCTTTATCAAAGATAAGGTGACCATATGTGCATGGGTTTATCTCTGGGCTTTCTATCCTGTTCCATTGATCTATCATTCTGTTTTTGTGCCAGTACCATACTGTCTTGATTACTGTAGCTTTGTAGTATAGTCTGAAGTCAGGGAACCTGATTCCTCCAGCTCCGTTTTTCATTCTCAAGATTGCTTTGGCTATTCGGGGCCTTGTGTGGTTCCATACAAATTGTGAATTTTTTTGTTCTAGTTCTGTGAAAAATGCCAGTGGTAGTTTGATGGGGATTGCATTGAATCTGTAGATTGCTTTGGGTAGTAGATTCATTTTCACAATGTAGATTCTTCCAATCCAAGAACATGGTATATCTCTCCATCTATTTGTATCATCTTTAATTTCTTTCATCAGTGTCTTATAATTTTCTGAGTACAGGTCTTTTGTCTCCTTAGGTAGGTTTATTCCTAGATGATTTTTCTTTTTGTTGCAATGGTAAATGGGAGTGTTTTCTTGATTTCACTTTCAGATTTTTCATCATTAGTGTATAGGAATGCAAGAGATTTCTGTGCATTAATTTTGTATCCTGCAACTTTACGAAATTTATTGATTAGCTCTAGTAGTTTTCTGGTAGCATCTTTAGGATTCTCTATGTATAGTATCATGTCATCTGCAAACAGTGACAGCTTTACTTCTTCTTCTCCGACTCGGATTCCCTTTATTTCCTTTTCTTCTCTGATTGCTGTGGCTAAAACTTCCAAAACTATGTTTATAAGAGTGGTGAGAGTGGGCAACCTTGTCTTGTTCCTGATCTTAGTGGAAATTCTTTCAGGTTTTCACCATTGAGGATGATGTTGGCTGTGGGTTTGTCATATATGGCCTTTATTATGCTGAGGAAAGTTCCCTCTACGCCTACTTTCTGCAGGGTTTTTATCATAAATGGGTGGTGAATTTTGTCAAAAGCTTTCTCTGCATCTATTGAGATGATCATATGGTTTTCCTCCTTCAATTTGTTGATACGGTTTATCACATTGATTGATTTGCGTATATTGAAGAATCCTTGCATTCCTGGAATAAACCCCACTTGATCATGGTGTATGATCCTTTTAATGTGCTGTTGGATTCTGTTTGCTAATATTTTGTTGAGGATTTTTGCATCTATGTTCATCAGTGATATTGGCCTGTAGTTTTCTTTCTTTGTTACATCCTTGTCTGGTTTTGTTTTCAAGGTGATGGTGGCCTCGTAGAATGAGTTTGGGAGTGTTTCTCCCTCTGCTATATTTTGGAAGAGCTTGAGAAGGATAGGTGTTAGCTCTTCTCTAAATGTTTGATATAATTCGCCTGTGAAGCCATCTGGTCCTGGGCATTTGTTTGTTGGAAGATATTTAATCTCAGTCTCAATTTCAGTGCTTGTGATTGGTCTGTTTATATTTTCTACTTCTTCCTGGTTCAGTGTCAGAAGGTTTTGCTGCTTTTCTAAGAATTTGTCCATTTCTTCCAGTTTGTCCATTTTTTTGGCATAGAGTTGCTTGTCGTAATCTCTCATGATCTTTGTATTTCTTCAGTGTCAGTTGTTACGTCTCCTTTTTCATTTCTAATTCTATTGATTTGAGTCTTCTCCCTTTTTTGTTTGATGCATCTGGCCAATGGTTTATCTATTTTGTTTATCTTCTCAAATAATCAGCTTTGAGTTTTATTGATCTTTGCTATCATTTCCTTCATTCTTTTTCATTTATTTCTGTTCTGATTTTTATGATTTCTTTCCTTCTGCTAACTGGGGTTTTTTTGTTCTTCTTTCTCTCTTTAGGTGCAAGTTTAGGTTGTTTATTCAAGATGTTTCCTGTTTTTAAGGTGGGCTTGTATTGCGATATACTTCCCTCTTAGAACTGCTTTTGCTGCATCCCGTAGCGTTTGGGTCGTCGTTTCTCCATTGTCATTTGTTTCTAGGTATTTTTTAATTTCCTCTTTGATTTCTTCAGTGATCACTTCGTTATTAAGTAGCGTATTGTTTACCTTCCATGTGTTTGTATTTTTTTCAGATCTTTTCCTGTAATTGATATCTAGTCCCATGGCGTTGTGGTCAGAAAAGTTACTTGATACCATTTCAATTGTCTTAAATTTACCAAGGATCGATTTGTGACCAAAGATATGATCTATCCTGGAGAATGTTCCATGAGCATTTGAGAAAAATGTGTATTCTGTTGTTTTTGGATGGAGTGTCCTATAAATATCAGTTAAGTCCATGGTTCTCCTGTTTAATGTGTATCATTTAAAGCTTGTGTTTCCTTATTTATTTTCATTTTGGATGTTCTGTCCATTGGTGAATGTGGGGTGTTAAAGTCCCCTACTATGAATGTGTTACTGTCGATTTCCCCTTTTATGGCTGTTAGTATTTGCCTTATGTATTGAGGTGCTCCTATGTTGGGTGCATAAATATTTACAATTGTTATATCTTCTTGGATCAATCTCTTGATCATTATGTAAGTGTACTTCTTTGTCTCTTCTAATAGTCTTTATTTTAAAGTTCATTTTGTCTGATATGAGAATTGCTACTCCAGATTTCTTTTGGTTTCCATTTGCATGGAATATCTTTTTCCATCCCCTTACTTTCAGTCTGTATGTGTCTCTTGGTCTGAAGTGGGTCTCTTTTCGACAGCATATATATGGGTCTTGTTTTTGTATCCATTCAGCCAATCTGTGTCTTTTGGTGGGAGCATTTAGTCCATTTACATTTAAGGTAATTATCGATATGTATGTTCATATTCCCATTTTCTTAATTGTTTTGTGTTTGTTATTATAGGTCTTTTCCTTCTCTTGTGTTTCTTGCCTAGAGAAGTTCCTTTAGCATTTGTTGTAAAGCTTGTTTGGTGGTGCTGAACTCTCTCAACTTTTGCTTGTCTGTAAAGGTTTTAATTTCTCCATCAAATCTGAATGAGATCCTTGCTGGGTAGAGTAATCTTGGTTGCAGGTTTTTCTCCTTCATCACTTTCAGTATGTCCTGCCACTCCCTTCTGGCTTGCAGTTTCTGCTGAGAGATCAGCTGTTAACCTTATGGGGATTCCCTTGTGTGTTATTTCTTGTTTTTCCCTTGCTGCTTTTAATATGCTTTGTTGTATTAATTTTTTACAGTTTGATTAATATGTGTCTTGGCATATTTCTCCTTGAATTTATCCTGTATGGCACTCTCTGTGCTTCCTGGACTTGATTAACTATTTCCTTTCCCATATTAGGGAAGTTTTCAACTATAATCTCTTGAAATATTTTCTCAGTCCCTTTCTTTTTCTCTTCTTCTTCTGGAACTCCTATAATTCAAATGTTGCTGCCTTTTTTGTTGTCCCAGAGGTCTATGAGACTGTCCTCAGTTCTTTTCATTATTTTTTCTTTATTCTGTTCTGCAGTAGTTATTTCCACTATTTTACCTTCCAGGTCACTTATCCGTTCTTCTGCCTCAGTTATTCTGCTATTGATCTCATCTAGACTATTTTTAATTTCATTTATTGTGTTGTTCATCACTGTTTGTTTCATCTTTAGTTCTTCTAGGTCCTTGATAAATGTTTCTTGTATCTTGTCCATTCTATTTCCAAGATTTTGGATCATCTTTACTATCATTATTCTGAATTCTTTTTCAGATAGACTGCCTATTTCCTCTTCGTTTCTTAGGTCTGGTGGGTTTTTATCTTGCTCCTTCAACTGCTGTGTGTTTTTCTGTCTTCTCATTTTGCTTATCTTACTGTGTTTGGGGTCTCCTTTTTGCAGGCTGCAGGTTCCTAGTTCCTGTTGTTTTTGGTGTCTGTCCCCAGTGGTTAAGGTTGGATCAGTGGGTTGTGTAGGCTTCCTGGTGGAGGGGACTAGTGCCTGTGTTCTGGTGGATGAGGCTGGATCTTGTCTCTCTGGTGGTCAGGTCCACGTCTGGTGGTGTGTTTTGGGGTGTCTGTGGACTTATTATGATTTTAGGCAGCCTCTCTGCTAATGGGTGGGTTGTATTCCTGTCTTGCTAGTTGTTTGGCATAGGGTGTCCTGCACTGTAGCTTGCTAGTCGTTGAGTGACGCTGGGTCATGGTGTTGAGATGGAGATCTCTGGGAGATTTTTGCCGTTTGATATTATGTGGAGCTGGGAGGTCTCTTGTTGACCAGTGTCCTGAAGTTGGCTCTCCCTCCTCAGAGGCACAGCACTGACTCCTGGCTGCAGCACCAACAGCCTTTCATGCACACGGCTCAGTATATAAGGGAGGAAAAGTAGAGAGAAAGAATTTAAAAAGAGGAAAAGGGGAAAAAATCATAAATCTTGCTCTCAGAGTCCACCTCCTCAATTTGGGATGATTCGTTGTCTATTCATGTTTTCCACTGATGCAGGGTACATCTAGTTGATTGTGGAACTTTAATCCACTGCTTCTGAGGCTGATGGGAGAGATATCCCTTTCTCTTCTTTGTTCTCACAGCTCCCAGGGGCTCAGCTTTGGATTTGGCCCTGCCTCTGCGTGTACGTCGCTGAAGGGTGTCTGTTTCTTGCTCAGACAGGATGGGGTTAAAGGAGCCGCTGATTCGGGGGCTCTGGCTCACTCAGGCCGGGGGGGAGGGAGGGGCGTGGAGTGCGGGGCGAGCCTGCGGCACGTTGCACCAGCCTTAGGCCCGCCGTGCGTTCTCCCGGGGAAGTTGTCCCTGGATCCCGGGAACCTGCCAGTGGCGTGTTGCACAGGCTCCCTGGAAGAGGGGTGTGGATAGTGACATGTGCTCGCACACAGGCCCCTTGGTGGCGGCAGCAGCAGCCTTAGCGTCTCCTGCCCGTCTCTGGTGTCCGCGCTTTTAGCCGCGGTTTGCGCCCGCCTCTGGAGTTCCTTTAAGAAGGGATCTTAATCCCCTCTCCTCGCGCAGCAGGAAAGAAAGCGGGAAGAAAAAGTCTCTTGCCTCTTCGGCAGCTCCAGACCTTTTCCCGGACTCCCTCCCTGCTAGCCGTGGTGCACTAACCCTTTCAGGCTGTGTTCACGCAGCCAACCCCAGTCCTCTCCCTGTGCTCCGACCAAAGCCCGAGCCTCAGCTTGCAGCCTCGGCTGCCCCGGCGGGTGAGCAGACAAGCCTCTTGGGCTGGTGAGTGCCAGTCGGCACCGATCCTCTGTGCGGGAATCTCCCCACTTTGCCCTCCGCATCCCTGTTGCTGTGCTCCCCTCCACCACCCGCAGTCTCCACCCATGAAGAGCCTTCCTAGTGTGTGGAAACCTTTCCTCCTTCACAGCTTCCTCCCACTGGTGCAGGTCCCGTACCTATTCTTTTGTCTCTGTTTTTTATTTTTTTTTCTTTTGCCCTACCCAGGTACGTGTGGAGTTTCTTGCCTTTTGGGAGGTCTGAGGTCTTCTTCCAGCATTCAGTAGGTGTTCTGTAGGAGTTGCTCCACGTGTAGATGTATTTCTGGTGTATCTGTGGGGAGGAAGGTGATCTCCGGGTCTTACTCTTCTGCCACCTTCCCCTGCCTCTTTAATTCATTTTGAGTTTATTTTGTGTTTGGTGTTAGAGAGTGTTGTAATTTTACTCTTTTACATGTAGCTGTCCAGTTTTCCCAGCACCACTTATTGAAGAGACTGTCTTTTGTCCATTGTATATTCTTACCCCCTTTGTCATAGATGAGTTGACCATTGTATATGAGTTTATCTCTGGACTTTCTATTCTGTTTCATTGACCTATATTTCTGTTTTTGTGCCAGAACCAAACTGTTTTGATTACTGTAGCTTTGTAGTATAGTCTGAAGTCAGGGAGCCTTATTCCTCTAGCTCCATTTTTCTTTCTCAAGATTGTTTTGGCTATTCAGGGTCTTTTGTGTGAAACCATAATTTTAATGGGCACATCACAGCTATTGGATAAAAATATTTAAAAGGAGACTTCCCTGCATAATTTCTTCATTCTTAATGTTCTCTCTAGTCTATTATGTATATAAATACAGTATAGCTTTTTACATAATTTCAAAGATTATAAGCTTTTTAAGGGCAAAATGCATTTGGAATAAAGTATAGAACCAGGCCTGAATCACAATGATGCTCACCAAAGGTGTTGACCAAATTTGGGGACAACCTGGTGACAGTTTTGGGTTGTGGGTATCTATTACTTCTGGGTTAAAGAATATATGAAAACTGATATTTATTTATAAAGATAAAAGAATCTTTACATATCAAAGCAAATAGTCTTTGGCTGATGATAGGAAATAATAATATATACTTGAATGTGTCCCAAATACCTTCAGCTTTACATATATACCCACTGGGCCACTTGCCAGATATTTGTCTGTCATGAAATTTCTTTGTGGCATTCCCATGGTGGGTGTGGGTACTGGTGCTGGCATGGTTGCTGGGCTGCCACAGGCAATACAGAACTCTCCAGTTCCTGCCCTCACCCCTTCACTGTAATTGCTTTAAGTTTCCCCAAGGCTCTGGGTCAAAACCAGAGAGAAGAGGAATTCCCTCTCTTTCCTATTCCAAGGAAAGTAAAATATCCTCCTAGCTTTCCTTTATCCCAACATTAGTATCAGGAAGAACAACCATTCTATTTAGGAAAAATCTTTACCCCTCTCATTAGAGAGAGATTTTATTCTCTTGGCCCCAAGAAAGCAATAGCAAATTAGTTCAATCTTGGCCTGTCTCCCATCGTCTGATTCATTCTTTCTTATCTAGGAATTTTGGAGTGACAGATGCCCCAAAAGTGTAAATTGGTCAAGTTGATCTCACCTAAAATTAAAAAACAAAAATGTGTTGGAGCAAAGAGCCATGACTTGTGTTCCAATCAGTTTCAGGCTGCTCACTTGGGAATACTGAGGAAGAGAGGGAGACAAAAATTGTAAAATCAGGTTGCTGCTTGCTGTCTAAATAACAACCTCTTTGCCATTCTCCACTCGTTTAAATTCACCATAATGAGGAATGCCCTCTGACTTGAAAGCAAAGATGCAGTTAAAATAGCTGGCTATATTATTATTTTCCAAACAAGTTATGTTCACTAAATGATAAAGAGAGTTAATGTTCAGCTTCATGGCTATTTATTTTAGACCTAAAATGATGCAGACAAGTGCTCAGAAACATGAAGACTCTGGAGGGTGTTGTGTATTCAGTTCCACAGTTAATAAATTATGAGTGTTATGTATATTGTGAGTTTAGCAGTTAAATGGGTCTCAATATAAAACTGTATCTTGTTGATGGAAATAAACAAATACAGAGCTACTTCATTAAACTTAATGATTATTGATGACATTGTAAATATGAATAAGGTTTTATTAGAATTGTGTACACTATAAAAGTGACCCAGAACCTCTTACCTTCTAAGATTATCCTGCACTTGCCATGTTTGCCTGAGAATGAAAAAAAGAATCTTCGATTATGGGAATGCACCCTATTGTGAATGGAGAGAACTCTATGCTTGCTTTCAACTACCTATGGTATCCTTTATTTCTTCCCCCAGTTCTCCCCTCTCCTCTGAACTCTTTCACTCCTAATATTTATAAGGCCCTGGAATTCATTATTTCCTTGGTGTATACCAGAATTATGTGCTCTGTGCATATCTGTGCAACAGGGGAGGAAAGAGCTGGAGGAAAACACATGAGGAGTGTTGAAAAGCAGTCTGGAGGAAGTAAAATGAAAGTGTTCCACAGACATTAATATGGTAATACAAAGGAGAAGCATGTTCGATAGTGTTTAAAAAATCATAGAGCCTAATTTAATTGAAAAGAGATTAGATCATTGCCAAAATGGGCACATATTTATAATGTGTGTATCCTCAAATGAAAAAGAATAAATGGTTTAGCTGGGTCAAATGTAATTTCTGATTAGACCCCTGCCGAGCTCTCCAACAAGTTACAATTTGAAAGGAAACCCAGTAAATTTGGAGTTTGGTTGAGTTTAAAACCTGATTTTCCAATTCATTTATACTTAGAGATGTTGTTGTTTTTTCTCTTCTCCGATTTCAAATAGAACAGCAACTGTGGACTGAAACTAATGGTAAAAGTAACAGTGAGGTTATAACAATGAAGTTTCCCCGTTAAGAAACAAGATTCCCTGGTCTTTGAATAGAATATAAATAATGTCAGAGTAATAGAGTGAGTAACATCTCTTCTCAATACCTAAATCGATTGCCAAAATCCTGAGATGAAAGTTTTCTTGAGATAAAGAACTAAGCCTTTGAAATATCTGTCCTAGTTATCTCTTGGGTTAGAAGTCCAGTCACCGATCCCTACTTCTGGAAAATGCCCTCCTCCATGATCTACATAATGGCACAGCCCTGGTTGATTAAACTGGTGCACCTGGGTTACCTGATCAATTTGGAACTAAGACTGAGAGCAAGCAGGATTAAGGATGGTGAAACCAGTAATGTGTGGACTCAGAAGCCACTAGCAGTAGCTGTTAAACTGTGTGGACTACAGAACATAAAAAGCTGGGAAACAGAATGGGAGAGAATTTGGGGGCTTCACCAGAGCATTCTGGAGCAGTCTCACATTCTGGTGTGTTCCTGAAATCCAGCAAGTTTTGCCTTTTGGTTCCGTGATGACCACTGTCATCTTTATAATAAACTTTTTCAGCTAAAATTAAATCCAAGGGGCTTCTCTTACTTCCAACCAAGAAAGGCCCTAGACAACTTTTGGAAATGGAATTTTATAATTATTTACTTAAAGCTAAAACCATTCCTATTTTAAATGTTAAGTTCAGACAAGCTTGATATGAGCACTAATATTAATTTTGATGTTTTAAAATGATGGTAGATAATTTAAAACATTATGTTCTTCTACAAAACAATAAAATAACAAACTAGTCAAAAATAAAGAAGGAAACTTTGTGTCTTTCCTTAAAAACTAATTGGTACTTTTAAGAAAATTTCATATTCATGAGTCTTTCCTAACATCTTCAAAGAGACTTGGCCATTCCCTACTTCTGTAGCAAAGTGTATTGCTATCATAAATGTATAATTATGCATAGCAATTAACTATCATTCCCTGCAATATATTGCAGCTCTACTCAGCTCTAATATTGAGAATATGAGGTTGAAGAGGCTACAGGCCCAGTCCTCAAGGGAAGACAAACATAACATGTCACATGGGACTCTCCCTATTGCTTCAATGTGTCTACATATTAGAGACAAGGCAAGGACTATCTCCACAGGAACTGCTGCGAGATAGCAAAGTCAACCCTGTGATTCCTAGTCTTTCATCTAAATTCGATGTAAATAAGATAAGCTTAGATCACTTTTTTGTTTTTTTTAAAAACATTTCTTTGAAGTTAATTTATAGGAGTAGAGAGCTTTATGGCTATTCCCCTCCATTCCCCATTAGGGAGAAAAAGGAAATTCCTACTACCTCCCCTTAAGACAAGTTGGAGCTGTGGGGACCAGGAGGACAAGAAATACGTCCCCTGGACTTAAGACTTAGAATAAATGAGACTGTTCTAAGTCTCATTTGGAGGGTGGTGGAGGAAACAGCAATGACCTTTAAAAAGAGAGATGGTCATAATGGGAATGTCCAACACTTCCAGAGTTTGCTAGGGCAAGGGTACAGAAGTGTACTGGTAGGCAAAGCAGCCTCTGCAGAAGGGCAGCCAAGCCAGAGTCATCCTGAAAGGATCCAGTGTCAGAGAGCTGACCTGCAGGGTGAGGGAACCTGAGCTATTCTGCTGGAACGCAGAAGCTGGAGTGAAGAGGTTCACAGAATAGTAAATGTTATATTAGTGTTAGACTAGTTAGTGAGGTCGTATCCACAAAGATCACTGAAGAATCTACAACGTGTTCATGATACAGCCAGCATTTCAGTGTGGGCATTCAATAGCCAAATGAGAGCTACAAATAGCACCAGTTAGATAAATAGAACTTTGCCTCTTTTATTCTCATCCCTTTCCCTGACCCCAGTCTTGGAGGTGCTATAAGCGGAAACAGAATTGGATGAAAGATGGAAATGCCGATATTGAACTTGACTACAGTTGGGCTGCAGCCTGCAGGCCTGCAAGCCTTGTAATTGCCCAGCCTTGAGACTGAAGAAAGAACCCAGAGACATCGACAGAGACATCAATGGTTTATTGGATAGAGAATCTTACCCGCCCACAGCAAAGGTTCTGGAGTGATACCCCACCACGAACAGTCGATGGCAAGAAGGACATGGCAGCAATCTTCTACTCAGGGGAGGAGGCTACTGTTTATAGAGGGAATTGATGTCAGGTTGGCTCACAGTTAGCAAGCAAACCAGCAACTGGGGCCGTGGGAAGCACGTAAGCAGTTACTGATTAAGCCCTATAATTAAGAGGATTGGATAGTCATGTGAATGAAGCAGGACCTGGTCAAGCAGGGGATGTACAGAGAGCAAGAAAACAACCATCTTAAATGACCTGACCATTTAACTGCATTTCTTAATGTCTGAAAACAAGACTACTCTTTGTTGCCTGAAGATATTAAAAGTAATAAATATGGCCCAAATGTTACCAGGAAGAAGGGAGATCTGCCAATGTTTAAAAGCATTCGTGGGAGAAAAAGTCAAATTCAACTCATTCAATAGACCTGTCAAACAAGTAAACAGATAATTAAAGAGAATGGATTAAGTGTTGCTATACAGGTGAGTATGGGCTGTCATGGAGAAAACATGAGAAACACCTGAGTCTCAGGGGAGCAGGGAATGCTTCCCAGAATCAGTGAGTTGAAATAACAAGTAGGAGTTTTCCAGGTAAAAAGAATGAAAGATTGGAGGTGAAGGGCAGCTGGGCAAAAGGAGGGGCAGGTACAAATTTCTAGAGGCAAGAGAAACAACAGCCCATTTTGGAAATTACAATTAAGTATGTTTTGAATATAGACTCTGATGGGTGAGCAGTGCAAGGCCATGAAGTATATACTGTGGTAAGGAGCTTGCATGTAATACTGGAGTCTGTGGGAATCCATGAAGGGGCATTTTTAAGCAAGGAAGGAATATTGTGAAAGGTCATTCTAGCTGCTGTGTTCTGAGACACCTGGAGCTGGGCCCGACCTGTTAAGGAGCTGTAACAGTAATCAAGGTGAAGGATGCCAGTATTTTGAACTAGAACTAAGGTGATGACAGTGAGAATGAAGAGAAGGTAACAGATACCAGTGCTCTTTAAGGAGTATCAACTGAAAACCTTGGGGATGGACTGAATGAAGGAGTAAGTAGAAGGAAGGTTTAAGTATACATGTTTCCAGCATGGACAACCAGATTTATTCAATCATTTAATAATTTATTTTTTAGCACTTCCAAAAGGTCAAGCACTCTTAGGAGTGTTGGGATACAGATGTTATAGTAATTGGCAAGGTAACTGGATTGCATGGGAAATTGAAAGAGTGAGCATAAACAGCTCTTTTTAAATAATTTGAAGGCTCTGAGGGGATAAAAGAGCGAGTAGTTAGTCGAGAAAGAAGAAAGTTGGGAACAGGTTTTAGATTTTTAAGGATGGTAATGACTTGTATGTGTTGAAATGCTGATGGAAAGAGATTGGAAACAAAGTGGGGAGATGAAGTCCTGGGGGAGCGGGGAGGGGAGGAACACAGGTGAGGTACTGATCTTTAGAAGGACCATTCCATTGGAAACAGCTGTGGGAAGAAAATATGGGCACAGATGTAGGCTAATTTGTATGGGGAAAGCCTAGGAGATGGATGGAGTTCGATCATCTGCTGAGAGTGAGGGCAGGGAAGAGTGGATAAATACAGGAACTCATGAAATGACGCATTAACAAAATCTACCCTTTTTGTGAAAATTACACTATTTAGTCTGAATAAATAAATTTTATGGATAAACTGAATAAGGAAATGAAAAGAAAAATCACACAAATATTCAAAAAATTATCAAGTGTTCAGTTTACTAATAACATAATGAATAGTAACAGAAACTAAAACAACCATGAAATACTGTTCCCCTTTATCAGATTGATAAAGGTTAAAAAGATGAGAATGCTCAGTGTTCCTGAGGATTTAGGGAAAACTTATTGGTAGGACTATAAAGGGCACTACCATTTGGAGAGCAATTTGGAAAATGTGTGAGAATTAAAATTTGTGTATGCTTTGACCTGAGAATACTACTTCTAAAAATTTATTCTAAGGAATTGATTGAATAAAAGCATACAGACATATGTGTAAAGATGTTCACAGGAGCATTATTTGTAATAATGAGAAGTAGAAAACAAATGAAATGTCTAATGATGAATCCTGATATTTATCATATATCCATGCAGTTATTAAAATAATAATAGAGAGCTACAGTGATTGACATGGAAAGATGACCACAGTATACTAAGTGGAAAAGCTGGTTAAAATATAATAGCTTATTTTCTCAGAGTTGTAAAAAAAATATATGCCTAGAAAAACACTGAAAGTAATTATTTCTTGGAGAAAATGTTCCAATGGCTTTTTTTCCTCTAAATATCTTTGTATTGAGTTTTTTTACACCTGACATATATTACTGTTTATGAAACAATAAAGCTAATGCCATTTTTGTTCTACAAAAATTAAAAGTAAAAACGTGCCAATTAGGGAAAATTTTCAGTCACACCACTCCTTTGGGGTGAATCATGAAATGACTGTTTAATGTGCATTTTCTGGCTCTCTCTCCTATGTTTTGTGTGCTATAAAATGTAGTTGCTAACCTATTGACATACAAGATGGGGTTCTGGCCAGACGAAAAATGAAGGTTTTCATCATTGCAGTCGCTGGTTAGGCCTCAGTTTCAAGGAAGACAAAGCCAAACTAAACCAGAGAAATTGTTGAGCCCAACCAAAACCTATTTATAAACTGCCTGGTGGTGTATGGAAAGGTCTGTCATGGTTGACCTGCTGCTGATGTGACTTGTGTTCCCACCAAAGGTAGATTTGCCAGCTATGGTTTCTAAGCTGGACTTTCCTCAGCAACACAAGAGGCTTCATTTGGAGTTGGAATATGTCACTGGCATAGATTATGGCTCTTGCCACCTCATTTTATAAACCCTGTAAGTCTTCACCAATAGAGTCACAATTTCCAATTGCAGGCATTTCTAATTTTGGTGTTGTAACTTTATAAAACAAATAACTAATATACTTTATTAATGTGGTATCTTGGTTGAGCATGAGATTTTAAGGGCTTGCTTTTCCACAAATTCATTTGATAGGTCACCAAAATTTATACTTTTAGCAACTTCATTTTGAATTAATATAATTCAAAGTGACATCAATAACTTGGCAAATGCAAGGTTGCAAATACTTTTTGATAATTTTTAATTCTGAGAAAAGTTAAATATCTTTCTGTTGATGCTTATGGAGGAATTTTTTTAAAAAGATTGAACTCTTCATACAAGTTAGTTTCATCTAAGTCTGAATTTATTTTTAAACGTAAATTTATACAATGGCATTCTAATATTTCCTCTGACATTTTCTGTAACTTGTGGAAACTGAAAATGGCTTCATGATTTGTATATAATTCAAAATGGATAAAGACTATGTACATAAATATATACAATGGAATATTACTCAGCCATAAAAAGAACAAAATAATGCCTGCAAAATGCCTGCAAAATAATGCCATTTGCAGGAACCTGGATGGATCTAGAGATTATCATACTAAGTAAGTCAGACAGAGAAAGACAAATATATGATATCACTCATATTTGACATCTACATTTAAAAAATGATATAAATGAACCTATTCACAAAACAGGAACAGACTCACAGATTTCGAAAACAAACTTATGGTTACCAAAGGGGAAACATGGAGGGGAGGGATAAATTAGGAGTTTGGGATTAACATATACACACTAAAATATAGATATATTTTATCTATATGTAAAATAGATAACCAAAAAGGACCTACTCTATAGCACAATACTCAATATTTCTGCAATATCCTATATGGGAAAAGAATCTGAAAAAGTATGAATATATTTATGTGTATAACTGAATCACTTTGCTGTACAACTGAAATTAATACAACATTGTAAATTATACTCCAGTAAAATTTTTAAATGCTTGTTTATGTATTCTATTGCTGTATTTTCATTTACAAAGAAAAATTAATTTTAAAAGTATTTTCCTCATTAATAATTAGCTCATTTGAAGCATCATATAAAAACAGTTTTCTTTACCATAAAATGCAACAATTTTAAATTTAATTTCTATTTCTAAGCCTGTGGATATTTGTTTCCCAATGTTACAGCAGTTTTCAAAACCAGAGACTCTAAATAGTCAAATAACTCCCTAATGTGCTTTATTGCAATGTCCACTTTGTATGTTTTTATTTTATAATAATTTACTGACAAAGTTTACTGCCTGAGTGCCAGCAGTTCTTGTCATGGTGCTTAGTCTGGAGAGTTAACATTTGTGCAAATGATGTAAACATGGGCTCTGGAGATTGACAGGTAAGCTGTTCTCCCACTGAAAGTCCTGGTGCTATCCCATGTGAAACCCTTCCTCTCCTGGGCCACCGCCACTGCTACCGCTTCTGCTATTTCTGCTGTCACTGCCAACATTCTGGGCCCCAGTCCCTTGGCCCTGGACTCGTCTTTGGGGTCCCACAGCAGGTGTGGACAATGCACAGGCCAACTGGTCTGTGCTCTCATTGCTTGCTGCTTGCCATGCTCGTGGACCTGAGCTCACACATACACACAAGACACCTAGTGTATCTCCTCTGTGCACATACATGTTCCATTGTTCCTTCTGATTTCACTTACAAAACACAAGATCAAAGAGCAAATTATTAAGAAATTCATGATGGTGACAGCAGAGTATTAAGCCAAACATAGGGCCTATTCAAAGAGCTGCGTCCTCTGCAACTGGCCCTGCAGCTGGCCCCACCCACAACAAAAACCCATGCAGCCCAACAGGGAGGCAGTACCAGGGTTGAGGACCTTGCTGTAGGTTAGTTTTGTCTGATTTAGAATTTCATGTGAATGGAATAAATCTGTAATTTCAGAGCACTTTTTAAATGTAAGCTAGCTTTATTGAAGTATAATTTATATACAAGTAAAATCCATTCATTTGAATGCACAGAATGTATTTTGTCTATGAGTTTTGACAAAAACACAGAATTTGGTAACTAACACCACCACAGTCAAGATATAGAACAGTTCCATTATATCCCCAAGCCCACCCCACTCCCCAATGTCTCTCATGGAGACTAGAGTTGATAGAACAGAGATCTACTGTTTGGAAACGATGAGTTCAGATTAATGCAACAATCCTCAGCATGATATGGAAATTGATTTGGGAGTTTAAGGAAAAAGAAGGTGACCAAATTAGTGAGATCTGGTATACAGAAGTGGTGGTCTGTTAATGGTAAGAGAAAGTGTATAAGGAGTTGATCAAATACATTTTTAAAATTTAGGGCCATTGTGTATTTTGAATATTCTGACTATATAAGGATCTAGAGTTTTCTGAAATACTGGAGTTGTCTCTCATTTAGATTCAAATTGACACTATTGAATTGACTTCTGACTGTTACCTCTGAAATTACTTCCTTCTGTGTAACTCAAAATAGCATAAGGGGAGGGGTGTATGGACAGAACTGTACACACACACACACACACACACACACACCCACAGGTATGTGTGTGCACGTGCAATCTGTGTGCCACAGCCTGAGGCAGGTGGGGATACCTTATCACAGAGGAAGTTTGTCATAGGTGCACTTTTTACTTCAACCTGGAGAAAATCCTCAAGGTGTTATAGATTGATTTGTTGTCTTGATGAGTTGAAATGCTCACAAGTGCATCGATTAGGTATTTGAAGGCATCACATAGTCTAGCTAAAAGAAGAAGAAAAGTGAGATAAACCATAACTCTACAAGACAAGAAAAATAAATCAATGTAGAGGATGTATTTGGGGCAGCAGCTTCAACACTTGATTGCATGAAATGGCAGGTGGCAAAGGTAAGCCACAAATGTCCAGAACAATATTTTTCCTATTATTCTACTGTGTAGGCCCACTGAATGGGGTCTACATTTTTTTTTTAAGATGCTGGGGGTAGGAGTTTAGTAATTTATTTATTTATTTTTGTTGTGTTGGGTCTTCGTTTCTGTGCAAGGGCTTTCTCTAGTTGTGGCAAGCAGGGGCCACTCTTCATCGCGGTGCACGGGCCTCTCACTATCACGGCCTCTCTTGTTGCGGAGCACAAGCTCCAGACGCACAGGCTCAGTAGTTGTGGCTCATGGGCCTAGTTGCTCTGTGGCATGTGGGATCCTCCCAGACCAGGGCTCGAACCCGTGTCCCCTGCATTAGCAGGCAGATTCTCAACCACTGCACCACCAGTGAAGCCCTGGGGTCTACATTTTACACAGCTAAACCTGAGAACCCTGGCTGCCCAAGCAGCATATTGGAGTGGGCCAAAACATTTCACATCAGTTCTCTGCAAATTCCCAGAATTGAATATACCCAAGAAAAATTTGGTGTCTATATGTACACAGAAACTCATATTCCCAATCTATTATTTAAATAGGCATTCTGTAGATTTTTATGGTGTGTTTATGAGGTGGTGTGTGAATAAAAATTAAATAGGCATGTGTTTTTGTTATAAGGGCCTGAAACTTGATTAAATAATCAAGGCTTTGACTATTGAACCTTGATGTTGTCCTTCTATTTTTCTGCTCAATGATGCTTAGATTTTGGATTGCTGACTGGTGTGAGGCAATTTTCAATGTAGAGAATGTTTGCTTCTAGATAGAGTGGGATTATCTTGAGGGACATAACTGCAGAAAAAAAAGACACTGGGACTTGAGGTTTGGGAAGGCAGGAAAAGAATGCATCTAGAGGCAAAGCGAGTGCTGGATAAATGTTCATGGGGGATGGCAAGCACAATCAAAGAATAACATCAGAAATACTTCTTAGACATTACCTTGTAAAAGACTGAATTGAGATAGGGTATATATTAGTTTGATATTCAACTTCAAGTGCTCTATATTTTTCTTTTAAGGCATACATATATGTATGCACTGTAGTTTGTAATTTGATTTCTGAAAGTAACTGAGATACAACCCTTTGTAATCCATGAATACATGGGCTGTGAACCATGCCTGGAGGCTCTTAGAATGACTTCACCAAGTAATGACATATCAATTTTAACTTTGGTTTTTATGGCAGATTTTATGGAGAAGGAAAAAATAACTGTATTTATTAAACTGACAGTGACTAGAATTATCACTGATCGAGTTTCTTGAAATGCAAGCACTGCTACCACTTTAACACATGTGCCTTTTGTCTAGGATTCTTTTGTCATGATATAAGGACTATCTGCCTTTATAATTTATTTATTTGGGTTCAGATAAATCCAGAGGATGTGAGGCAGCATTCAACCTGAGTGTGATCTAAGTCTACAGACACTAAAACCAGGCCAAAATAGGATTTATCACAGCATCTAGTATGTTCTTGAATGTTCTGTTAAGCCCTTCTATTTAAGAAGAGTAGAAAGGAAATAGAAAAAGAGGGAAGGAAGAAACCAATATTTAATGAATATCTATTATGTTTGGTCAAAATTGTTCTCAGAGTCAATGCAGTGACATCCACCCACACTGGATGGATTGCCATGAGTGAGAGTAAAATGAGAGATCTTCCCTGTGTGTCTAGGAGGTTTGGAAACACCCAAAATAGCAATCACAGTTATCCAGCAGTCATCTCAAGGTTATAAAAATACAAAGTGATTGGATATTTTTGAGCAGAAATTACTTCCATTGTAACCCTCTTTTAGGGAGAGATGGGGTGAACAGAAAGGAGCATTTTTAAAAGGAGAGTAAGAGGCAAACATTGTCAGGGCACATGGAAACACCATACAAGAAGTAGAAACTTGAAGATCAAAAAGTCTTTTTTTGAAAAGAAGAGAGGAGGTCTTGGCTAAGTGGCTCTGAGGTGTGCTGCTTCCAGAGCAAGAGTTGCCCACAATGAGTTTGGTACATATGAAGATGTGCCATCCAGCTCCTTCAGGGTCTGCCTCCACTGCAGAGAGCTGCCGGTCCAATGTCATGACCTTTTCGGGGCAGGCAGTGACGAGTGAGGCAGGAGGGCAAAGGCCTGGTATCTTTTTTTTTTTTTTTGTGGTACGCAGGCCTCTCACTGTTGTGGCCTCTCCCGTGGTGGAGCACAGGCTCCGGACACGCAGGCCCAGCGGCCATGGCTCACGGGCCCAGCTGCTCCGCGGCATGTGGGATCTTCCCGGACCAGGTCAGGAACCCATGTCCCCTGCATCGGCAGGAGGACTCTCAACCACTGCGCCACCAGGGAAGCCCAAAGGCCTGCTATCTTGACCCCGCACTGGACCATGCAGATGGGTAGGACGTGCTCCAAGCTCCCTGCTCGGTGGGCTAAGGCTTTGCTAGGTCTGTCTCATAGTTTACCTTCTCACTTTAACCCAACCTGCTTCCTCCCCCTTCCTTTCACAGGTTTGATTTCTAACAAATACAGTGCACCCCAAATTGTCTCAGCATTACTTCCTGAGAACCCAACCTGCAACGGTGAGTATCTCAGATTACTTTAGTGGACAGACACCTCTCAGGATGTCTCAATAGTCAAGATACATGTTACTTGAAACACTTCTCAGAGAATACCTTTGCTCTAATTTCATGCTCACAAATTAATTTTCTGCTATCTGATTTCCACGTGGTTTCACTAAAAGGAAAGAATGCCATCTTAAGCATCTAGTTTATTTGACAGTTATATTTTTTATTATAAATGAGTAAATTAGCCTTTTGATAAACTCAATCTCTGCAAACCTTATTAATATGAGTCTGTTCCTGGGACATGTTCTCATTCTCAGAGTGCCCACAAAATCAGTGTCCTGACCATATAAGATTCAGGACCAAAATCTGATAGCAAGATCAATGTTACGGTAGTGGACATCTGTTATTTTGTCTTTCTGGAAACCTATCCTCTGAGAAAGACTTTTTTTTTTTTTTTTTGAGAAATACTTCTGCCTTTCATTCTTTGGATTCTTTTGGTTCTCTCAAACATCACCACCACCACCACCACCATCACAGGGATAGACCTGCACCCCAAGCTTGGCTGATGAAGCTCCCTCTTCTGGAAATTTGACTCTCCAGTGGAGATGTGCACAGAGCAGAAGGTAGTTGGAGCTGAGTCATCTGATGGCAATGCTCAAGAGATTGTCCTTGGATTCCTAATACTGTGTTTCCTAAAACTGTCCTAGTTTGTATATTCCCAAGCTCTTTGTTCAGCTCTCTGTTCAATTTGTAAATGACTCCAGCAGACTTCTAACAAATGCCTTTTACCTTCTCAGGTTAGTCAATGTATTAGTCAGGTCTAAGAAAACAGAAACTACTTAAGTGTCCTGGAATCATACACAGGGGGTTGTTACAAGGTGAGAGAGGATCTGTGAAGCCAACCCCAAACTGGGAAACAGCCCAGAGGTTAGCCATAGTAAGAAGTTACTCTCACCCTTAGCTTGGAGGGACGAAGGTTGTTATCAGAGCCCAGGGGCCTGAGTTACCTGGAAGAAGCTGAAACCACAGAAGACCTGTTTAACATGAACTAGAGCAGTGAAGGAGACCCAGCTGCAGTAGGAGCAGCTGCTGGAGAAAGAGAGGAAGAGGAGGAATACCCTGGCTTCTCCCTTCCTCCTGCCCTCCTAACTCCCACCAGCACCTTGCATTAGCCACAGCCAGCTGGCTGGGAACCTGGGAATTGAAGCCTACCAGGTTAGCCCAACTACGATACAGAGCCCAGGGCCAGTACTGTCAGGATACCCTTCAGTCACCTACATGGAAAACCTCCAAATGATATAGCCATTTGGGGGACCTTCAACAGCAGGCAGCCTATATTCCTTAGATGGTCATTTCGACCATGAATTGTGCACCTTACAGGAATGGTAATTATATAAACCAAGTACTGTGCCAAGCACTGTTTACATTCTTTATTATAAAGCATTTCTAAATACCCAATATAAACCCACTTAGCTCCAGGGAATTGGCATTAAGAGGGGCTGATTTTAAATCACATCTATTCAAGACTTTTCATACACCACCCAATAAAAGGTGAATTTAGCCCTATTCTGTTAATAATTCCAAACTGAACATATATGTGCCATAAGAATAAGGTATACAAGACCTCATTAATTGAGCTCTAGAGAATGGAGAATGAAGAACAAATTGTCATAACCTTAAAGAGTACATTTGTTTATGCTATTTTGTAGGGGAAAAAAAACAAATAAAGCTGGAAAGTTACTGAATAATGGTATGTTTGAAAAATATCAATTACTCTGCACAAATCCCTCTGGAAAATGAAATGAATTGGATTCCTGTTTTCATTGTTGTTGTTTTACCTCTAATGCAGGTTTCCTTTGTGTTTTCTTGAAAGGAGACTGTTTCACAGTAGGGCATGTGTTCACTTACTTTTATAAATAACCAGTAGAAAAATTATACCTTTTATGGCAAAAATATTTTTGGCAGGTGTTCCAAAGCAAGTTGCTTGTGATGTTGTCTCCCCAGCATGTTGGCATAATAACTATACAATTTTTTAAATTGCTATGGCTATAGATTTCCAATTTCATTCTTGCCTATGGAAAATTACAAAAGACAACAGATAATTTTAAAAGAAAAACAAGCCTACCTATCACTTTTTTTTTTTTCTGCTGTATGCGGGCCTCTCACTGCTGTGGCCTTCCCCATTGTGGAGCACAGGCTCTGGACGCGCAGGTTCAGTGGCCATGGCTCATGGGCCCAGCCGCTCCGTGACATGTGGGATCTTCCAGGACCGGGGCATAAACCCGTGTCCCCTGCATTGGCAGGCAGACTCTCAACCACTGCTCCACGAGGGAAGCCCCTACCTATCACTTTTGATTTGTGGAGAAAACAATAAGAATAACTCATTTAACAGTAACAGGGATTTAAAATGTGCTCTAAAAGAAATTGGGTTCAAATGTCAAGTTTGATTCAAAGCTATCTCGTAAAGTATAAATAATTTAAGGGCACCATGGCATAACACCCACACTCCACTGAGAACTAAATAAACATGATTTTCACTGAAAATTTGTAAAAAGTGCTAAGATCTAGCTTGGATGCAATGATGAAAATTACCTAATGGCAAACCCAGACAAAATGGTGGTAATTTAGTTTAGTGCACCTAAGGAATCCTAATAGTTGGTGACCTCCACACTGCCCTGGTTTCCAGTTTTACCAAAAGAGAGTCTGAGAAGAATTTGAAGTTTCAGAGATTTATAATCGTTCCAGTTTCCAAACATAGTATTATGGGAAAAGGAACAAATAAAAGTTGACTTTACAATGTATAAGATTAGGACTTTTCTTGAAGGTTGTGGAGATACTTGTACTGCAAATAAAAGTTAGAAAATTTGCAAATTTGAAAAATCTCTTAAGACTAAATTAAGATCCCAAAGTGAAAATATTCTAGTAGTTTATCAAGTCAATCACAAAGGTCCATTTTCCAAAGTACTGGACTGCAAATGATGAGTTTCAAGAAAGTAAAGATGCTGAGATATATCCCAACCCCTTCCTCCTGTCTCTTACAACATTGCTTTTATTCATTTCACATATCCATACCTTATTATCACTCAGTACCTTGTTTCTAATATTACTTCAAACAGTTATCTATTAGATCAACTAAGAATAAGAAAAATAAAGCATGCTATTTTAGCTTCATTTATTCCTTCTTTGATGTTCTTCCTTTTTTTATGTAGATCCAAGTGTCTGACTCACACCGTTTTCATCTTTCTGAAGAACTTCTTTTAACATTTCTTACAGTGTAGGTGATCTGGCAATACATTTCCAAATAAGTTTGTCTGAGAGAGTCTTTATCTCTTTTTTGCTTTTGAAGGATAATTTCACTGGATATAGAATTCTACATGGGTGATTTTTTTTCCAACACTTTAAATATTTGATTCCACTCTTTCTTGCTTGCATAGTTTCGGATAACAAATCCACTGTAGTTCTTATACTTGTTCCTCTATAGGCAAAGTGTTTTCCCCCTTTGGCTTATTTGAATATTTTTGGTTTTCTGCACTTTAAATGTGATATGCATAGGAGGAGATTTTTAAAAAATTTGTTGACAGTACAATTTTAATGACTCCTTTTGTGAATTTTGTTTTTAAACTCTTGGAAGATTTTCACTTATGTGATTTGTTCCTAACATTCCAAAACTGGCATGAATTTTAATTATCCTCAGATTTCATGTCTGAACAAAACATACAAGGGTACAGATAAGCATTTAAAAAAATCATTAACTTATTTAAGACATTTCATTATATTTTCATACACTGAGTATGGAGAAAAATTATCAGTAACTTGTTTTATTACATGTTGGCAATTTATTTTTTGTTTTCATTTTTTTAATTTAATTTTTATTTTATACTTGGGTATAATTGATTTACAATGTTTTGTTAGCTTCAGGTGTACAGCAAAGTGATTCAGTTATACATATACATATATCCATTCTTTTCCAGATTCTTTTCACAAATAGGTTATTACAGAATATTGAGTAGAGATCCCTTTGCTATACTGTAGGTCCTTGTTGATTATCTATTTTATGTATAGTAGTGTGTATATGTTAGTCCCGAACTCCTAATTTATCCCACTCCCACCTTTCCCTTTGGTAATCATAAGTTTGTTATCGAAGTCTGTGAGTCTGTTTCTGTTTTGTAAGTAAGTTCATTTGTATCATTTTTTTAAGATTCCATATATGTGATATCATATGATATTTGTCTTTCTCTGACTGACTTAATTTACTTAGTATGATAATCTCCAGGTCCATTCATGTTGCTGTAAATGGCATTATTTCATTCCTTATTTTATGGCAGAGTAATATTCCATTGTATATATGTACCACATCTTCTTTATCTTCTGTCGATGGACATTATGGTGCTTCCATGTCTTGGCTATTGTAAATAATGCTGCAGTGAACATTAGGGTGCATGTATCTTTTCAAATTACAGTTTTCTCCAGGAGTGGGATTGCTGGATCATATGGTAGTTCTATATTTAGTTTTCTAAAGAACCTCCATACTGTTCTCCAGAGTGGTTATACCAATTTACATTCCCACCAACAAGGTAGGAGAGTTCCCTTTTCTCCACACCCTCTCCAGAATTGTTTGTAGACTTTTTGATGATGGCCATGCTGACTGGTGTGAGGTGATACCTCATTGTGTTTTGATTTGCATTTTGATAATAATTAGTGATGCTGAGCATCATTTCACATGCTTTTGGCTATCTGCCTGTCTTCTTTGGAGAGATGTCTATTTAGCTTTTCTGCCCACTTTTTGATTGGCTTGTTTGTTTTTTTCTGGTATTGGGTTGCATGAGCTATTTGTATATTTTGGAGATTAATCCCTTGTTGGTCATATTATTTGCAAATATTTTTCCCAGTCTGTGGGTTGTCTTTTTTGTTTGTTTGTTTATGGCTTCCTTTGCTGTGCAATATCTTTTAAGTTTAATTAGGTCCAATTTGTTTATTTTTGTTTTTATTTTCATTACTCTAGGAGGTGGATCAAAAAAGATATTGCTGTGATTTATGTCAAAGAGTGTTCTGCCTATGTTTTCCTCTAAGAGTTTTATAGTGTCTGGCGTTACATTTAGGTCTTTAATCCATTTTGAATTTATTTTTGTGTATGGTGTTAGGGAGTGTTCTAATTTCATTCTTTTCCATATAGCTGTCCAGTTTTCCCAGCACCACTTATTGAAGAGACTGTCTGTTCTTCATTGTATAGTCTTGCCTTCTTTGTCATAGATTAGGTGACCATAGGTGTGTGGGTTTATCTCTAGATTTTCTATCCTGTTCCATTGATCTATATTTCTGTTTTTGTGCCAGTGCTATACTGTTTTGATTACTGTAGCTTTGTAGCATAGTCTGAAGTCAGGGAGCCTGATTCCTCCAGCTCTGTATTCCTTTCTCAGGATTGCTATGGCTATTCAGGGTCTTGTATGTTTCCACACAAACTGTAAAAGTTTTTGTTCTAGTTCTGTGAAAAATGCCATTGGTAATTTGATAGGGATTGAATTGAATCTGTAGATTGCCTTAGGTAGTATAGTCATTTTGACAATATGGATTCTTCTAATCCAAGAACATGGTATATATTTCCATATTTGTGTCATCTTAATTTCTTTTATCAGCGTCTTATAGTTTTCAGAGTACAGGTCTTTTGCCTCCTTAGGAAGGTTTATTCCTAGGAATTTTATTCTTTTTGATGTAATAGTAAATGAGATTGTTCCCTTAATTTCTCTTTCTGACCTTTCATTGTTAACATATAAGGATGCAAGAGATTCTGTGTATTAATTTTGTATCCTGCAACCTTACTGAATTCATTGATGGGCTCTAGTAGTTTTCTGGTAGTATCTTTAGGATTTTCTATGTATAGTATCATGTCCTCTGCAAACTGTGACAGTTTTACTTCTTATTTCCCAACTTGGATTCCTTTTATTTCTTTTTCTTCTCTGATTGCTGTGGCTAGGACTTCCAAAACTATGTTGAATCAAAGTGGCAAGAGTGGACATCCTTGTCTTTTTTCTGATCTTAGAGAAAATGCTTTCAGGTTTTCACCATTGAGAATGATGTTAGCTGTGAGTTTTTCATATATTGCCTTTATTATGTTGAGGTAAGTTCCCTCTATGCCAACTTTCTGGAGAGTTTTTATCATAAATGGGTGCTGAATTTTGTCAAAAGCTTTTTCTGCATCTATTGAGATGATCATATGGTTTTATTTCTTCAGTTTGTTATTGTAGTGTATCACAATGATTGATATGTGGATATTGAAAAATCCTTGCCCCCCGGGATAAATCCCACTTGATCATGGTTTATGATCCTTTTCGTATAGTATTGGATTTTGTTTGCTAGTATTTTTTTGAGGATTTTTCAGTCTGTGTTCATCAGTGTTATGAACTATAACTATAATAGTTATAATTTTCTTTTTTTGTGGTATCTTTGTGTGATTTGGTATCAGGGTGATGGTGGCCTCATAGAATGAGTTTGGGAGTGTTCCTTCCTCTGCAAGTTTTTGGAATAGTTTCAGATGTATAGGTTTTAACTCTTCTCTACATGTTTGATAGAATTTTCCTGTGAAGCCATCTGGTCCTGGACTTGTGTCTGTTAGAAGTTTTTAAATCACAGTTTCAATTTCAATAGTTGTGATTGGTCTGTTCACACTTTCTATTTCTTCCTGGTTCAGCCTTGCAAGATTGTACTATTCTAAGAATTTGTCCATTTGTTCTAGGTTATCCATTTTATTGGCATAGAGTTGTTTGTAGTAGTCTCTCTTGATCCTTTGTATTTCTGTGGTGTCAGTTTTAACATCTCCATTTTTGTTTCTGATTTTATTGATTTGAGCCTGTTCCTTTTTTTCGTGTTGAGTCTGGCTAAAGGTTTATCAATTTTTTATCTTTTCAAAGAACCAGATTTTAGTCTCATTGATCTTTTCTATTTTTTTGGTCTCTATTTTATTTATCTGCTCTGATTTTATGATTTGTTTCCTTCTACTAACTTCGGGTTTTGTATTTCTTCTTTCTCTAGTAGTTTTAGGTTTGCACTTCCCTCTTAGAACTGCTTTTGCTGTACCCCATAGGTTTTATATCATCATACTTTCTTTTTCATTTGTCTCTAGGTATTTTTTGATTGCTTCTTTGATTTCTTCAGTGATCCATTGGTTGTTTATTAACATATTGTTTAGCCTCCATGTGCTTGTGTTTCTTACAGATTTTTTTCTTGTAGTTGATTTCTAATCTCATAGCACTGTGGTCAGAAAAGATGCTTGATATAATTTCAATTTTCTTAAATTTACCAAGGTTTGCTTTGTGACCCAGCATGTGATCTGTCCTAGAGATTGTTCCATGTGCACTTGAGCAGAGTGTGTGGAATGTTCTATAAATATCTATTTACTCCATCTGGTCTCTTGTGTCATTTAAAGCTTGTGTTCCTTTATTGATTTTCTGTCTGGATGATCCTTCCACTGATGAAAATGGAGTGTTAAAGTCCCTCACTATTATTATGTCACTGTCAACTTCTTTTATGGCTGTTAGCATTTGCCTTATATATTGAGGTGTTCCTATGTTGGGTGCATATATATTTACAGTTGTTATATTTTCTTGGATTGATCACTTGATCATTATGTAGTATCCTTCTTTGTCTCTTGTAACAGTCTTTATTTTAAAGTCTATTTTTTTTATTATTTTTTTTTGTGGTTACGTGGGCCTCTCACTGTTGTGGCCTCTTCAGTTATGGAGCACAGGCTCTGGATGCACAGGCTCAGCAGCCATGGTTCACAGGCCCAGCCACTCCGCGGCATGTGGGATCTTCCCAGACTGGAGCACGAACCTGTGTCCCCTGCATCGGCAGGTGGACTCTCAACCACTGCGCCACCAGGGAAGCCCAAGTCTATTTTTTTTTTATATGAGTATTGATACCCCACATTTCTTCTGATTTCCATTTGCATGGAATATCTTTTTCTATCCCCTCACTTTCCGTCTGTATTTTGTCCCTAGATCTGAAGCGGGGCTCTTGTAAATAAGATATATATGAGCCTTGTTTTGTTTTGTATCCATTCAGCCAGCCTATGTCTTTTGGTTGGAGCATTTAATCCATTTACATTTAAAGTAGTCATCAACATGTATGTTCTTATTGCCATTTTGTTAATTATTTTGTGTCAGTTTTTGTAGGTCTGTTTTCTTCCCTTCCTCTTTTGTTCTCTTGTCTTGTGATTTGATGTCTAAATTTAGAGTTTTGTTTGGATTGTTTTTTGTGTGTTTGCATGTATCTACTGTAGATTTTTGGTTTGTTGTTCCCATGAGGTTTTGATATAGCAGTATATATATATGTATATATATATATATATATACATACATGGTTGTTTTAAGTTGCTGATTTTTAATTTCAAATACATTTCCAGTATCCTGCATTTGTGCTCTCCTCTTCTCATGATTGCTGGTTTTGATATCATATTTGTGTTTGGATGATTTCCTACCTTTACTGTATGTTTGCCTTTACCAGTGAGCTTTCCCATTTGTAATTTTCTTCTTTCTAGTTGTGGTCTTTTCTGCCTAGAGAAGTTCCTTTAGCATTTGACTCAAAGCTGGTTTGGTGTTGCTGAATTCTCTAGCTTTTGCTTCCCTGTAAATCTTTTGATTTCTCCATTGAATCTGAATGAGAGACTTGATGGGTAGAGTATTCTGGGTTATAGGTTTCTCCCTTTCATTACTTTAAATATATCATGCCCCTCTCTTTTGGCCTGCAGAGTTTCTGCTAGAAATCAACTGATAACCTTATGGGAGTTCCCTTGTATGTTATTTGATGATTTTCCCTTTTTGCTTTCAGTATTTTCTCTTTGTCTTTAATTTTTGTCAATTTGATTAATATGTTTCTCTATGTGTTCTTCCTTGGGTTTATCCTGTATGGGACTCTCTGTGCTTCCTGGACTAGAGTGAGTGTTTCATTTCTCATGTTAAGGAAGTTTTTGGCTATTATCTCTTCAAATATTTTCTCAGGCCCTTTCTCTCTCTTCTCCTTCTGGGACCCCTATAATGTGAATGTTGGTGTGTTTAATGTGTCCCAGACATCTCTTAGACTGTCCTCATTATTTTTTTTTCATTCTTTTTTCTTTATTCTGTTCCTCAGGAGTGATTTTCACCAATCTGTCTTTCAGCTCACCTATTCATTCTTTTGCCTCATTTATTCTGCTATTGATTCCTTTTAGTGTATTTTTCATTTCAGTTATTGTATTATTCATCTCTGTTTGTTCTTTAAATCCTCTAGGTTTTGTAAAACATTTCTTGTATCTTCTCAGTCTGTGCCTCCATTCTTTTCTGAGATCTTGGATCATCTTTACTATCATTACTCTGAATTCTTTTTCAGACAGATTATCTATCTCCACTTCACTTAGTTATTCTTCTAGGGTTTTATCTTGTTCCTTCATCTGAAACATATTTCTCTGCCATCTCATTTTGTCTAATTTTCTGTGTTTGTGGTCTCTGTTTCTCAGGCTGCAGGTTTGTAGTTTCTCTTGCCTCTGGTGTCTGCCCCTGGTGGGTGAGTTTGGTCCAGGGGCCTGTGCAGGCTTCCTGGTGGGAGGGACTGGGTACCTACCCACTGGTGGGTGGAGCTGGGTCTGGTGAACAGGGCTGTGTCAAGAGGTGTGTTTAGAGGCAGCTGTGTGCTCAGGATGACTTTAGGCAGCCTATCTGCTGATGAGTTTGTCCTGAGGCCTTCCAGCACTGGAGCCTGAAGCCTGTTTGGGGGAGAGGTAGATCTTACTGCCAAAATGGCAACCTCTAGGAGAGCTCACACTGATGAATATTCCCTGGGGCCTCTGTCACCAGTGTCCTTGCCCCCACAGTGAGCCACAGTTGACCCCTGCCTACCCAGAAGACCCTCCAATTTCCACAGGTAGGACTGGCCCAGGCTCCTATGGAGTCACTGCTTTGACCTGTGTCCCAGTGCACGTGAAAACTTGTGTGCGCCCTCCAAGAATGGAATCTCTGTTTCCTCCAGTCCTGTGGAACTCCTGCACTCAAGCCCACTGGCCTCCAAAGCCAAATCCTCTGGGGCCTCTCCTCCAGATACCAGACCTTCAGGCTGAGGAGGCTGATGTGGGGCTCAGAACTCTCACTCCTGTAGGAGAACCTATATGATATAGTTATTTTCCAGTTTGTGGGTTGCTCACCCAGCAGGTATGGGATTTGATTATATTGTGAAAGAAAGTCTCCTACCATCTCATTGTGGCTTCCTCTTTGTCTTTGGTTGTAGAATATCTTTTTTGGTAAGTTTGAGTCTTTTTTTGTTGATGGTTGTTCCTCAGTTAGTTGTTCATCAGTTAGTTGTGACTTTTGTGTTTTCTTGAGGAGGTGAGCTCAAGTTCTTGTACTCTGCCATCTGGTCTCCTCCCCTTAGCCAGAAGGAGTTTTTAGAGGGTATTTATTCTATGTGGTGTTCTCTGAGCTTTCTGGATTTGAGATTTTGTGTCTGTCATTAATTCTGGAAAATTTCATGCTATTTATCACTTCAAATATTTCTTCTGTTTCATTTTCTTCTGCTCCATCTTCCCCTTCTGATATCTTTCAAAATTGTCCCACAGTTAATGAATATCAATTTCTTTTTTTTTCTTTTTGCATTACAGTTTAGAAAGTTTCTATTGCCCTATCTTCACACTTAATGATTCTTTCTTTGGTTGTATATAGTCTGCTCATGAGCCTATCAAATATATTCTTCATTTCTGTTACAGTATTTTTTTAATCTCTAGCATTTTCTTTTGATTCTTTCTTAGAGTTTCCATCTCTCTGCTTACAATAACCATCTGTTCTTGCATGTTGTCTAATTTTTCCTTTAAAGCCCTTAACATATAATTCATAGTTATTTTTTAATTCCCTATCTGATAATTCCAAAATATGTACCGTACCTGAGTCTGGTTCTGATACTTGCTTTGTCTCTTCAGGCTCTGGGTTATTTTCTTACTTTTTAGCATGGCTTGTATTTTGTTGTTGTTTTGGTGGTGGAGTTCCTGGAGATAAAACTCACAATAGTGTAGAGAAGCCCTAATACCATGCCTTCCAGGTGTTGCTCACTTTAATGCTATTTCACATTCAGCCTCCAACAATTCATCAAAATGGCAGGGTAAGTGTTCCTACCACTTCATGGGTCTAGCGGCTGATGCTCCAGATAAGGGGCTCTCAGCTGTGATTCTCTGTATTTGCCTGTCTCTCTAGATTTCAAGGTGGCAGTGTGCTTTGTGACTTTAATTCACTTTTGGGTGCAAGAATAGTCATTGGTTTTCAGTTTCTTGAGCTTTTTCCTTATTGTAAGGATGAGACAACTTCCAAGCTCTTTACATGTCAAAGCTAAAACTAGAAGACCTTTCTGTGATTATTTCTAAGAAAATGTTACATCCTCCTTTCCAATCCCCTCCCTCTCTCAGGGAGGTAGTTATCATCCCAGAATCCCTGTCCAGGGTTAATCATTATTCAAAGTCGTGTTTGTTCTATCTATCCATCCATGGTTTTAGATCTTTATTGTCAATATGTTCTCTATGAACAATTGTATCATTTATTTTTTGATTTGTAACAAAACTTGGTGGCTTAGTATTATTTCTCAAAATTCTGTACGTCAGCTGGGCAATTTTTATTTCTGGGGTAGTGAGTAAATCTCTAATTTGCTTCACAAATATGTCTGGCAGTTGGCTCAATGTCAGCTGGTATGAGAAATTACTTGATCAAGTGTTTCTCATCATCCAACAGAATGACCCTGTGCTCATTCACATTGTTGTGGTTACAGGGCTCCCAAGAGCAGAAACAAAGGGCAAAGCATGATGCCCAAGCACCTTTTAAGTCTCTGCTTGTGGCAAGTTTGCTACTATCCTTTTAGCCAGAGCAAGTCATATAGCTTAGTCAGTGTGGGAGAGGACTTTACATGGATACAGAGGGGAATTATCATGTCCATTTTGGCAAACAATGTCCCTAAATATATTAGAGCATTAATGTTTTTAAAATGTTACATATATGGCAGGATAAATCCATTTATTTTTGCAATGTGCTTTTGTCACTCAGAACTCTTTTTATGCTTTAACTCTACTGACAGTTTGAACCAGGAAATTCTTTTTTGTGAAGGGCTGACCTGTGCATTGTAGGATGTTTAGCAGCATCCTCTACTCATTAGATGCCAGTAGCAAGATTCCAATAGGGACACTGAAAAATGCCTCCAGACATTGCTCAGTGTCTGTGGGGAGCAAATTGCCCTTGTTGAGAACCACTGCAATCTAAAGGTATATATCTAGAAGCTGAAATTTCTGGGTTGTTGGAAAGGTGCATCTTCCAATTTACTAGATATCATAGATTGAATATTTGTGTCCACTCAAAATTCATGTGTTGAAAACTATTCCCCACTGTGATGGTATTTGGAGGTGGGGTCTTCATGAGGTAATTAGGACATGAGGATGGAACACCAAAGAATGTATTAGTACCCTTGGAAAAGAGACTCCAGAAACCTCCTTCACCCCTTCTGCCATGTGAGGACACATGGAAAAGACAGCCATCTGTGAACCAGGAAGTGGACTATAACCAAGCAGTGAATCTGCCAGTGCCTTGATCTTGGACTCTGCATCCTCCAGAACTATGAGAAGTAAATGTTGGTTGTTTAAGCCACCCAGTCTATGGTATTTTTGTTATAATAGCCCAAATAGAACAGACTAATAAAATAGATCTTATCAAATTGCTTTCCAAAAGCTATGATAATTCACATTCCCAAAATCAGTGTGTGAGAGTTTGTGTCCCTTAACAGCCTTGCCATTACTTGGTTTTACCAAAAAGTTTTAACTTACATAAATCTGATGGGTATGAAATTGCTTCTTACTGTTGTTTTATTTTTTATTCCCTGAAGCTGAACTTCTTTATTTATTGGGAATTCAACTTTTACCCTCTGTGAATTGCCTTTTCATATCCTTTTCCACTGTTCTATTAGATTGTTTTTAATTATTAGCCCATAGTTCTTGATATGTTTTATATACAGATTGTTTTTCAATTATGTGCATTGCAAATATCTTCTCTCTGTCTATAGCTTAACAAAGTCTAAATTGAGCAGTGTTTCTACTCTCCTCCCGAACACTTTAGAAACTCTTAATTCTAATATACAATGTCTTTGAGGTCCTGCATTTTCTTTGAATTTTTATTTTAACATTCACTATTGAATATTACTTTTTCAGTCAATACTTCTCTAGATTTACTCACATGTTTACCAGTTCCTTCACTCTCTTGTCTCTTGCATTCTACTTCTCCCTTTTTTATATCCTTTAAAAGAACTTTCAGCTAGGACTTTTCACCCTTAATAGGAGCAGAATTCAAGGTTAATAATTAATTTTTCTCTTTTTTTTTTTTTGAGAAAACGGATGTAGATAATCTCTCTTCTCTCATTGATTGTTTTTAAGAATTCCTTTGTCTTTAGTATTCTGAAGTTTTTCCATAATGGTTCTAGGTGGCATGTATGTATATTTTAAACTTACCCTTCTCCAGATATGGTACACTTCCTCATTCTGAGAACTTGGGTTTTTCTTCTATTATAAAAAATTATCTACCATCATTTCTTCTAATGATACATCTCTCAATTCTCCCTTTGAGGGACTCCTTTTTCTTGTATGTTGGACTTGCTTAGTTTATCTTCCATGTCTGTAAACTTCTCTGATGTTTTTTTTTTGTTTTTGTTTTTTGCATTACGCGGTCCTCTCACTGTTGTGGCCTCTCCCGTTGTGGAGCGCAGGCTCAGCGGCCATGGATCACGGGCCCAGCCGCTCTGCGGCATGTGGGATCTTCCCGGACCGGGGCACGAACCCGTGTCCCCTGCATCGGCAGGTGGACTCTCAACCACTGCACCACCAGGGAAGCCCTTCTCTGATGTTTTTTAAACCAATGTGTGGAACTCATAAAATGCATAATTGAACACATAGAACTTGAAAAAATGTGTATATGCATGTACATACATATACACACCCATATAACCACAACATAGATCAATATATAGAGTATAGCCTTTGTGCCCCTTCCCAATCAATAGTGCATTTTGCCTACAAAAGTAACTTCTCTTTGTCTTCTATCAACATTTTTAGTTTTGCCTGTTCTTGACCTTCATATAGTTAGAAATACATAATATGTCCTCCTTAGGATCTAGCTTATTTCACTCAACATATTCTTTCATTCATTCTCTTATATTTTTATCTTTCTTTCTCTCTATGCTACGCCCTAATTTTCTCAGATTTATTTTCCAGTTTACTACTTTTTTTCATTATACTTAATTTGCTGCTTAATCTATCTAATGTGTTTTTAATTACAATGATTCCATTTTTCATTTCTAGAAATTTGTCTTGTTTACTTTCAAATTATTTTTATGTTCTGTTATTACATTTTATCTCATTTAATTATTTCAAGCATACTTTTTCATAGTCTCTTTTAGATTCTATTGTTTGAGTTCTTAGGGAGCTAATTTTCTTTGTGGCTTTTACTATGATAGAGATCATGGCAGATCATTACCTCTTAACATTAGTAATTGTTAATTGTGAACCATTTTATGTTTCCATCCTCCATGGAATTCCCTAATATCCTAGACACTTTAAATGTCCATACAAAAGGGTTTTTCATTTGTTTCTGCTAAAGGAAAACAAAGTTTTCACTGGTTTCATTGAAAATTTTTACATTAATTTAATCTACTTTGGATTCCTACACTCCAAGAAGAGTATACATTTAGGTTTCCTAACCATTATTTGGCATAGACTTTCAGTTTTGACTGCTGAATCAAAGAAATAATTTTACCCAGAAACTCCAGGAGACAGCAAGTTACACTGGACTGAGGAAGAGACTGTTTATAAATCCTCTTACAAGGAGATAAAGATGCAGTTCTATTTCTCCACCTCATCCAAGCCCCAGCCACATCTCCTGTCTCAGGTGGGTGCTAAAATAGAGCTTTGGAACAATAAGACCAATATATAGTTCTCATACCCCTCTGTTTCTAGAAATTGTGGAATTAACTGTATTTTGAACTTTGCTTTGTATTAAAATTTGTTTTGTATAATTGGACATTTCAGTTCACTTGAGCCTCTAGGTTGCTGCAGCCCCAGCTAATACCACATGATGCAAAAGGATCCATAAAATTGTGACTGATTCTAACTGGTGGTGGTGGTGGTGGTTTTAAGGCTCTGTTGTTATAAAGAAATGGATAGCCTCAGTGACAAAATTACTTCTGTCATCTCCAGACTTTCTGTAAAATCTGGTTAAATGTTACCATCAAGATGCTATCATCACTGGAAAGAATTGAGAGGGGGTATTGTCCCCTTACCCGCCACTTGCAGGGAGACAGTATAGGGGAGAGCAGCCAGAGGGATGTCCTTAAAACGTGACTCACAATGAAGTGGACAGAGGTGTGTATAAAGAACAGAGCAGCAGTTCACATTCAGATGGTAACCAATGTAAATCCCTGAAGAGGCACACTGAGGAGCTTCAAAGTACCTATCGAGAGGAATCTGGCAAAAACTAGATTATACCATTACATGAGTTGGAGGCATGAGCTATAGTGATTTGTGCATTAAAAATATAACTTCATGGCCCAGTGGAGACTCACCTGGAAGTAGTGCTGACTCATAAAGCCAGATGTGAATGGGGCCAAAATCTAGAGAAAAACACCAGAACCAAGGGTATTAGCTCCAAGTGTGTGTGTGTGTGCGTGCGTGTGTGTGCATGTAGTTTCTGAAAAGAGAGAACAGTCAATGCTCACTCTCAAAACTGCACACAGGAGAAACAAGAAGGGGCTTACTTATACCTATTAAATTTGGCAACTAGATTTATCTACTCATGCTAGAATAGTTGGAGTAGATAGATAAGTTCCCTTTCTCCCCTGAAATTATTTGATTCTAATGCTTCTGTTTATCACTGTCCTTTTGATTCATGTCATAGACACTTCTCTGTTTTATACTATTCTCTGCCTCAGGGGAAATAAGAATTTCGCTGTCTGTGTTCTGAAGACCGGGTAACCCACTTGCTTTTAACAGCTTGATTTCTTTCTCGTGCTGTTACCTCAGGGAAATTTTATTTTATTTTAAAATTTTTATTGGAGTATAGTTGATTTACAATGTTGTGTTACTTTCTGCTATATAGAAAAGTGAATCAGTTATACATATACATATATCCACTCTTTTTAAGATTCTTTTCCCATATAGGTCATTACAGAGTATTGAGTAGAGTTCCCTGTGCTATACAGTAGGTCCTTATTAGTTATCTATTTTATATATAGTAATGTGTGCATGTCAATCCCAGTATCCTATTTATTCCCTCCCCCCTTCCTCCCTGGTAACCATAAGGTTTTTTTCTACATCTGTAACTCTATTTCTGTTTTGTAAGTAAGTTCATTTATACCTTATTTTTCCTTTTTAGATTCCACGTATAAGTGATATCATATGATATTTGTCCTTCTCTGTCTGACTTACTTCATTCAGTATGACAGTCTCTAGGTCCATCCACATTGCTGCAAATGGCATTGTTTTGCTCTTTTTTATGGCTGAGAAATTTTCCATTGTATATATGTACCACATCTTCTTTATCCCTTCCTCTGTTGATGGATATTTAAGTTGCTTCCATGTCCTGTCTATTGTAAATAGTGTTGCAATGCACATTGTGGTGCATGTATCTTTTTGAATTATGGTTTTCTCTGAGTATATGCACAGAAGTGGGATTGCTGGATCATATGGTAATTCTATTTTTATATTTTTTAAGGAACCTTCATACTGTTCTCCATAGTAGCTGTACCAATTTACATTCCCACCAACAGTGTAGGAGGGTTCCCTTTTCTCCACACCCTCTCCAGCATTTATTGTTTGTAGATTTTTTTGATGATGGCCATTCTGACCAGTGTGAAGTGATACCTCATTATAGGTTTGATTTGCATTCTCCAGTAATTAGTGCTAGTGAGCATCTTTTCATGTGCTTTTTGACCATCTATCTGTCTTCTTTGGAGAAATGTCTATTTAGGTCTTCCACCCATTTTTTCATTGAGTTGTTTGTTTTTTGATATTGAGGTGCATGTGCTATTTGTATGTTTTGGAGATTAATCTCTTGTTGGATACTTCGTTTGGAAATATTTTCTCCCATTCTTTGAGTTGTCTTTTCATTTTGTTTATGGTTTCCTTTGTTGTGCAGAAGCTTTTAATTTTAATTAGGTCCCATTTGTTTATTTTTGTTTTTATTTTCACTACTCTAGGAGGTGGATCAGAAAAGATCTTGCTGTGACTTACGTCATAGAGTGTTCTGCCTCTGTTTTCCTCTAAGAGTTTTATATTATCCAGCCTTACATTTAAGTCTTTAAACCACTCTGAGTTTCTTTCTTTCTTTCTTTCTTTCTTTCTTTCTTTCTTTATTTATTTATTTATTTGCGGTACGCGGGCCTCTCACTGCTGTGGCCTCTCCCATTGCAGAACACAGGCTCCGGATGCACAGGCTCAGCAGCCATGGCTCACGGGCCCAGCCGCTCCACAGCATGTGGGATCTTCCTGGACCAGGGCACAAACCCATGTCCCCTGCATCAGCAGGCAGACTCCCAACCACTGCACCACCAGGGAAGCCCCTGAGTTTATTTCTGTGTATGGTGTTAGGGAGTTTTCTAATTTCATTCTTTTACATGTAGCTGTTCAATTTTTCCAGCACCACTTATTAAAGAGATAGTCTTTTCTCCATTGTACATTCTTGCCTCCTGTCATGGAGTAATTGACCATAGGTGTGTGGGTTTATCTCTGGACTTTCTATCCTGTTCCATTGATCTATATTTTTGTGCCAGTACCGTACTTTTTTTTTAAACATCTTTATTGGAGTATAATTGCTTTATAACGGTGTGTTAGTTTCCGCTTTATTTTTTTTTGACTTCTTAATAGTTAGAATATTTTATTTTTGTAATCAGGAAAGTTAAGGAATGTACAAAGACGTTTCTTAAAGACAATGGTTGATTGCTTTTCTTCATCTTTACCTAGGACACAACGAGAAGAAATGGGCTTCATTGGTACTATCATTACGTTAGGTTAGAGATGAGCAAGAACGTCTCCATGAGAACTGCTGTGTTGCAGAATGGGCTCCATCCATCAGTGCGGATGCCTTCTGCTGTAAGCAGAAAACTCCACTTAAACTGCCCTTCCTGGTTGAGGAGTTTATGGGAGAGTGTAGAGGTGAGCTGAGCTTTGGGTCTGGCTTAATCCCTGGCGAGGCCATGCACCTGGTCTGTTTGCTGTCTCTGAGTCACCAGGGCTCTTCTGAGGCAGTCCTCAGCTCAGTGGGGCTACAGTGTTAACAGGAGACGAGGCTGACTGATGTGCATCCCCCTGAGGAGGAGCTATGTGATGGATGGAAGCCTGCTTAGGGAGCCCAGAATCACAGCATGCCGGGGAGTTCGGGGTCCTGAAGGGGCAGCTCTGTCCAGCTCCGGCTGCTGAGTTCATAGCTTTTTCTCTATTAGATCAACACCAATGAAGCTGTTCTCTTTGGCTTTCCTTTTCTAAACAGTATGCAGGTCAGCATCCTTCTATCAGCACATCCTTTATTCAGAAATCAGGTTATGATCCGTTAGTCACTGCTTTATTGCATTCCAGTCTTGTGGATGTATACTAGACACTCTCATTAAATTGGGGGCATTTACCAAGTCTTGTCTAAAATAAATTTACAAGCTGTTCATTGGATATGCTTACTCATTCATTACGTTTTCAAAAGATAACTTTAAAAGTTCTCTCATTATGAATTAATACGTATTCACAGTAGAATATCTGGAAAATTCAGAAAAGCCCCAAATAAAAGGTACTTTTGATCTCAGCAGCTTGCTGCATGGCAGCTGACATGGCGGCATCTCCCAGTGTTGCCTGTGCAGACAGGGCAAGCTGATGGTCCAGTATTGACGCTGGAGTCCTACAACCTGGTTGCAGCCCCCTGCTCTTAGTGAAGGGCCTGCATCTTTCAGGGCTTCAGTTTCCTCATCGTAACAGAATCCACACCTACCTCACAGAACAGGGATGAGGATTACCTATTTGTGTACAGCTGAGATTTTCTAATCCATGGTCCCCAGAAATGAACTGGTTAGCTGGTTAAAAGTTATGTGAGGGACTTCTGTGGTGGTGCAGTGGTCAAGAATCTACCTGCCAATGAGGGGGACACGGGCTCGAGCCCTGGTCCGTGAAGATCCCGCGTGCCACGGAGCAACTAAGCCTGTGCGCCACAACTACTGAGCCTGCACTCTAGAGCACACGAGCCACAGCTACTGAGCCCGCGAGCCACAACTACTGAGCTGGTGCACCCAGAGCCCATGCTCTGCAGCAAGAAAAGCCACCGCAATGAGAAGCCCGTGCACCACGACAAAGAGCAGCCCCTGCTCACCACAACTAGAGAAAGCCTGCACACAGCAACAAAGACACAACACAGCCAAAAATAAATTTTTTTTAAAAAAAAGTTATGTGATGTTTTAAGGCTTTTGATAGACATTGCCAGTGAGTCCTCCAGAAAGGTTTTACGAGCATGCAGCCCTATTATTACTAGTTTTAAAAAATTTTTCTTTAAACATCTTTATTGGAGTAAAGTTGCTTTACAATGGTGTGTTACTTTCTGCTTTATAACAAAGTGCATCAGTTATACATATACATATGTTCCCATATCTCTTCCCTCTTGCATCTCCCTCCCTCCCAGACTCCCTATCCCACCCTTCTAGGAGGTCACAAAGCACCGAGCTAATCTCCCTGTGCTATGCGGCTGCTTCCCACTAGCTATCTATTTTATGTTTGGTAGTGTATATATGTCCATGCCACTCTCTCACTTTGTCACAGCTTACCCTTCCCTCTCCCCATATCTTCAAGTCCATTCTCTAGGAGATCTGTGTCTTTATTCCCGTCTTGGCCATAGGTTCTTCATGAACTATTTTTTTCTCTTAGATTCCATATATGTGTGTTAGCTTACGGTATCTGTTTTTCTTTCTGACTTACTTCACTCTGTATGACAGACTCTAGGTCCATCCACCTCACTACAAATAACTCAATTTTGTTTCTTTTTATGACTGAGTAATATTCCATTGTATATATGTGCCACATCTTCTTTATCCATTCATCTGTTGATGGACACTTAGGTTGCTTCCATGTCATGGCTATTGTAAATAGAGCTGCAATGAACATTTGGGTACATGACTCCTTGAATTCTGGTTTTCTCAGGACATATGCACAGTAGTAGGATTGCTGTGTCATATGGTAGTTTTATTTTTAGTTTTTTAAGGAACCTCCATTCTGTTCTCCATAGTGGCTGTATCAATTTACATTCCCACCAACAGTGCAACAGTGTTCCCTTTTCTCCACACCCTCTCCAGCATTTATTGTTTGTAGATTTTTTGATGATGGCCATTCTGACTGGTGTGAAATGATATCTCATTGTAGTTTTTTTTTTTTTGCTGTACGTGGACCTCTCACAGTTGTAGCCTCTCCCATTGTGGAGCACAGGCTCTGGACGTTCAGGCTCAGAGGCCATGGCTCACGGGACCACCTGCTCTGCAGCATGTGGGATCCTCCTGGAATGGGGCACAAACATGAATCCCCTGCATCAGCAGGCAGACTCTCAACCACTGCGCCACCAGGGAAGCACATCATTGTAGTTTTGATTTGCATTTCTCTAATGATTAATGATGTTGAGCATCCTTTCATGTGTTTGTTGGCAATCTGTATATCTTCTTTAGACAAATGTCTATTTAGGTCTTCTGTCCATATCTGGAATGGGTTGTTTATTTTTTGATATTGAGCTGCATGAGCTGCTTGTATATATTGGAGATTAATCCTTTGTCATTTGCTTCATTTGCAAATATTTTCTCCATTCTGAGGGTTGTCTTTTGGTCTCTTTATGGTTTCCTTTGCTGTGGAAAAGATTTTAAGTTTCATTAGGTCCCATTTGTTTATTTTTGTTTTTATTTCCATTTCACTAGGGGCTGGGTCAAAAAGGATCTTGCTGTGATTTATGACATACAGTGTTCTGCCTATGTTTTCCTCTAAAAGTTTGATAGTGTCTGGCTTTACATTTAGGTCTTTAATCCATTTTGAGTTTATTGTTGTATATGGTGTTACAGAGTGTTCAAATTTTATACTTGTATATGTACCTGTCCAGTTTTCCCAGCACCATTTATTGAAGAGGCTGTCATTTCTCGACTGTATATTCTTGTCTACTTTATCAAAGATAAGGTGACCATATGTGTGTGGGTTTATCTCTGGGCTTTCTATCCTGTTCCATTGATCTATCTGTTTTTGTGCCAGTACCATACTGTCTTGATTACTGTAGCTTTGTAGTATAGTCTGAAGTCAGGGAGCCTGATTCCTCCAGCTCCGTTTTTCTTTCTCAAGATTGCTTTGGCTGTTCGGGGTCTTTTGTATTTCCATACAAATTGTGAAATTTTTTGTTCTAGTTCTGTGAAAAATGCCAGTGGTAGTTTGAGGGATTGCACTGAATCTGTAGATTGCTTTGGGTAGTAGAGTCATTTTCACAATGTTGATTCTTCCAATCCAAGAACATGGTATATCTCTCCATCTATTTGTGTCATCTTTAATTGGTTTCATCAGTGTCTTGTAATTTTCTGTATACAGGTCTTTTGTCTCCTTAGGTAGGTTTATTCCTAGAGGTTTTATTCATTTTGTTGCAATGGTAAATGGGAGGGTTTCCTTATATCACTGTCAGAATTTTCATCATTAGTGTATAGGAATGCTAGAGATTCCTGTGCATTAATTTTGTACCCTACTACTGTACCAAGTTCATTGATTAGCTCTGGCAGTTTTCTGGTAGCACCTTTAGGATTCTCTATGTATAGTAACATGTCATCTGCAAACAGTGACAGCTTTACTTCTTCTTTTCCGATTTGGATTCCTTTTATTTCTTTTTCTTCAATGATTTCTGTGGCTAAAACTTTGAAAACTATGTTGAATAATAGAGGTGAGTGTGGGTAACCTTTTCTTGTTCCTAATGTTAGTGGAAATGGTTGCCGTTTTTCAGCATTGAGGACGATGTTGGCTGTGGGTTTGTCATATATGGCCTTTATTATGTTGAGGAAAGTTCCCTCTATGCCTACTTTCTGGAGGGTTTCTATCATAAATTGGTGTTGAATTTTGTCAAAGACTTTTTCTGCATCTCTTGAGATGATAATATGGGTTTTCTACTTCAATTTCTTAATATGGTGTATCACATTGACTCATATGCATATATTGAAGAATCCTTGCATTCCTGGGATAAATCCCACTTGATCATAGTGTATGATCCTTTTATGTACTGTTGGATTCTGGTTGCTTTTTTTTTTTTCTTTTTGTGGTACACAGGCGTCTCACTCTTGTGGCCTCTCCCATTGTGGAGCACAGGCTCCAGATGCCCAGGCTCAGCAGCCATGGCTCACGGTCCCAGTCACTCCGTGGCATGTGGGATCTTCCAAGACCGGGGCATGAGCCCATCTCCCCTGCATCGGGAGGTGGACTCTCAACCACTGAACCACCAGGGAAGCCCTGTTTGATAGTATTTTGTTGAGGATTTTTTCCCTCTATGTTCATCAGCGATATTGGCCTGTAGTTGTCTTTCTTTGTGATATTTTTGTCTGGTGTTGGTATCAGGGTGATGGTGGCCTCGTAGAATGAGTTTGGGAGTGTTCCTCCCTCTGCTATATTTTAGAAGAGTTTGACAAGGATAGGTGTTAGCTCTTCTCTAAATGTTTCATAGAATTCGCCTGTGAGTCCATCTGGTCCCGGGCTTTTGTTTGTTGGAAGATTTTTAATCACAGTTACAATTTCAGTGCTTGTGATTGGACTGTTCATATTTTCTATTTCTCCCTGGTTCAGTCTCTGAAGGTTGTGCATTTCTAAGAATTTGTCCATTTCTTCCAGTTGTCCATTTTATTGGCATAGAGTTGCTTGTAGTAATCTCTCATGATCCTTTGCATTTCTGCACTGTCAGTTGTTACTTCTCCTTTTTCATTTCTAATTGTATTGATTTGAGTCTTCTCTCTTGTTTTTCTTGATGAGTCTGCCTAATGGTTTATCAATTTTGTTTATCTTCTCAAAGAACCAGCTTTTAGTTTTACTGATCTTTGCTATTGTTTCCTTCAAATCTTTTACATTTATTTCTCACCTGATCTTTATGTTTTCTTTGCTTCTGCTAAATTTGGGTTATTTTTGTTCTTCTTTCTCTAATTGCTTTAGGTGTAAGGTTAGGTTGTTGATTTGTTTCTTCTTTCTTTTTTTTTTTAACATCTTTATTGGAGTACAATTGCTTTACAATGGTGTGTTAGTTTCTGCTTTACAACCAAACGAATCAGTTATATATATATACATATGTTCCCATTATCTCTTCTATCTTGCGTCTCCCTCCCTCCTACCCTCCCTATCCCACCACTCCAGGTGATCACAGAGCACCAAGCTGATCTCCCTGTGCTATGCGGCTGCTTCCCACTAGCTATCTACCTTACGTTTGGTAGTGTATATATGTCCATGCCACTCTCTGGCTTTGTCACAGCTTACCCTTCTCACTCCCCATATCTTCAAGTCCATTCTTTAGTAGGTCTGTGTCTTTATTCCTGTCTTACCCCTAGGTTTTCCATGACATTTTTTTCCTTAATATCCATATATATGTGTTAGCATATGGTATTTGTCTCTCTCTTTCTGACTTACTTCACTCTGTATGACAGACTCTAGATCTATCCACCTCATTACAAATAGCTCAATTTCGTTTCTTTTTATGGCTGAGTAATACTCCATTGTATATATGTGCCATATCTTCTTTATCCATTCATCTGATCATAGACACTTAGGTTGTTTCCATCTCTGGGCTATTGTAAATAGAGCTGCAATGAACATTTTGGTACATGAGTCTTTTTGAATTATGGTTTTCTGAGGGTATATGCCCAGTAGTGGGATTGCTGGGTCATATGATAGTTCTATTTGTAGTTTTCTAAAGGAGGCTCCATACTGTTCTCCATAGTGGCTGAACCAATTCACATTCCCACCAGCAGTGCAAGAGGGTTCCCTTTTCTCCACACCCTCTCCAGCATTTATCGTTTCTAGATTTTTTTATGATGGCCATTCTGACTGGTGTGAGATGATATCTCATTGTAGTTTTGATTTGCATTTCTCTAATGATTAATGATGTTGATCATTCTATCATATGTTTGTTGTCAGTCTGTATATCTTCTTTGGAGAAATGTGCATTTAGGCCTTCTGCCCGTTTTTGGATTTGTTTGTTTTTTTTGTTATTGAGCTGCATGAGCTGATTATAAATTTTGGAGATTAATCCTTTGGCAGTTGTTTCATTGGCAAATATTTTCTCCCATTCTGAGTGTTGTCTTTTGGTCTTGTTTATGGTTTCCTTTGCTGTGCAAAAGCTTTGAAGTTTCATTAGGTCCCATTTGTTTATTTTTGTTGTTATTTCCATTTATCTAAGACGTGGGTCAAAAAGGATCTTGCTCTTAATTATGTCATAGAGTATTCTGCCTATGTTTTCCTCTAAGAGTTTGATAGTTTCTGGCCTTACATTACGTCTTTAATCCATTTTGAGCTTGTTTTTGTGTATGGTGTTAGGGAGTGATCTAGCCTCATACTTTTACATGTACCTGTCCAGTTTCCCCAGCACCACTTATTAAAGAGGCTGTCCTTTGTCCACTGTACATTCTATCCTCTTTTATCAAAGATAAGGTGACCATATGTGCATGGGTTTATCTCTGGGCTTTCTATCCTGTTCCATTGATCTATATTTCTGTTTTTATGCCAGTACCATACTGTCTTGATTACTGTAGCTTTGTAGTATAGTCTGAAGTCAGGAGGCCTGATTCCTCCAGCTCCGTTTTTCATTCTCAAGATTGTTTTGGCTATTTGGGGTCTTTTGTGTTTCCACACAAATTGTGAAATTTTTTGTTCTAGTTCTGTGAAAAATGCCAGTGGTAGTTTGATAGGGATTGCATTGAATCTGTAGATTGCTTTGGGTAGTAGTGTCATTTTCACAATGTTGATTCTTCCAATACAAGAATATGGTATATCTCTCCATCTATTTGTATCATCTTTAATTTCTTTCATCGGTGTCTTATAATTTCTCCATACAGGTCTTTTGTCTCCTTAGGTAGGTTTATTCCTAGATATTTTATTCTTTTATTTGCGATGGTAAATAGAAGTGTTTACTTGATTTAAATTTCAGATTTTTCAACATTAGTGTATAGATTCCTGTGCATTAATTTTGTGTCTTGCTACTTTCCTAAATTCATTGATTAGCTGTAGTAGTTTTCTGGTAGCATATTTAGGATTCTCTGTGTATAGTATCATGTAATCTGCAAACAGTGACAGCTTTACTTCTTTTCTGATTTAGATTCCTTTTATTTTTTTTTTCTTATCTGATTGCTGTGGCTAAAACTTCCACAACTATGTTGAATAAGAGTGGTGAGAGTGGGCAACCTTGTCTTCTTCCTGATCTTGTGGAAATGCTTCAGTGTTTCAACACTGAGGATGTTGTTGGCTGTGGGTTTGTAATATATTGCCTTTATTATGTTGAGGAAAGTTCCCTCTCTGCCTACTTTCTGCAGGGATTTTATAATAAATCGGTGTTGAATTTTGTCAAAAGCTTTCTCTGCATCTATCGAGATGATCATATGGTTTCTCTCCTTCAAATTTTTCATATGGTGTATCACGTTGATTGATTTGCGTATATTGAAGAATTCTTGCGTTCCTGGAATAAACCCCACTTGATCATGGTGTATGATCCTTTTAATGTGCTGTTGGATTCTGTTTGCTAGTACTTGTTGAGGATTTTTGTATCTATGTTCATCTGTGATATTGGCCTTTAGTTTTCTTTGTGACACCTTTGTCTGGTTTACGTATCAGGGTGATGGTGGCCTTGTAGAATGAGTTTGGGAGTTTTCCTCCCTCTGCTATATTTTGGAAGAGTTTGAGAAGGATAGGTGTTAGCTCTTCTCTAATTGTTTGATAGAATTCACCTGTGAGTCCATCTGGTCCTGGGCTTTTGTTTGTTTGAAGATTTCAAATCACAGTCTCAATTTCAGTGCTTGTGATTGGACTGTTCATATTTTCTATTTCTTCCTGATTCAGTCTGGCACGTTGTGCATTTCTAAGAATTTGTCCATTTCTTCCAGGTTGTCCATTTTATTGGCATAGAGTTGCTAGTAGTAATCTCTCATGATCTTTTGTATTTCTGCAGTGTCAGTTGTTACTTCTCCTTTTTCATTTCTAATTCTATTGATTTGAGTCTTCTCCCTTTTTTTCTTGATGAGTCTGGCTAATGGTTTATCAATTTTGTTTATCTTCTCAAAGAACCAGCTTTGAGTTGTATTGATCTTTGCCATTGTTTCCATCATTTCTTTTTCATTTATTTCTGATCTGATTTTTATGATTTCTTTCCTTCTGCTAACTTTGGGGTTTTTTTGTTCTTCTTTTTCTAATTGCTTTAGGTGCAAAGTTAGGTTGTTTATTCGAGATATTTCCTGTTTCTTAAGGTAGGATTGTATTGCTATAAACTTCCATCTTAGAACTGCTTTTGCTGCATGCCATAGGTTTTGGGTTGCCGTGTCTCCATTGTCACTTGTTTCTCATATTTTTAAATTTCCTGTTTGATGTCTTCAGTGATCACTTCGTTATTAAGTAGTGTAATGTATAGCCTCCATGTGTTTGTATTTTTTTTTTTTTTTTTTTTTGCAGTACGCGGGCCTCTCACTGTTGTGGCCTCTCCCGTTGCGGAGCACAGGCTCCAGACGCGCAGGCTCAGCGGCCATGGCTCACGGGCCCAGCCGCTCCGTGGCACATGGGATCTTCCCAGACTGGGGCACAAACCCATGTCCCCTGCATCGGCAGGCGGACTCTCAACCACTGCGCCACCAGGGAAGCCCCATGTGTTTGTATTTTTTACAGACCTTTTCCTGTAATTGATATGTAGTCTTATAGTGTTGTGGTTGGAAAAGATACTTGATACAATTTCAATTTTCTTCAATTTACGAAGGCTTGATTTGTGACCCAGGATATAATCTATCCTGGAGAATGTTCCATGAGCACTTGAGAAAAATGTGTATTCTGTTGTTTTTGGATGGAGTGTCCTATAAATATCTATTAAGTCTGTATTGTTTAATGTATCATTTAAAGCTTGTGTTTCCATATTTATTTTCACTTTGGATGATCTGTCCATTGGTGAAAGTGGGGTGTTAAACTACCCTACTATGAATGTGTTACTGTCGATTTCCCCTTTTATAGCTGTTAGTATTTGCCTTATGTATTGAGGTGCTCCTATGTTGGGTACATAAATATTTACAATTGTTATATCTTCTTCTTGGATCGATCCCTTGATCATTATGTAGTGTCCTTCTTTGTCTCTTCTAATAGTCTTTATTTTAAAGTCTATTTTGTCTGATATGAGAATAGCTACTCCAGCTTTCTTTTGGTTTCCATTTGCAAGGAATATCTTTTTCCATACCCTCACTTTCAGTCTGTATGTGTCTCTAGGTCTGAAGTGGGTCTCTTGTAGACAGCATATATATGGGTCTTGTGTTTGTATCCATGCAGCCAATCTGTGTCTTTTGGTGGGAGCATTCAGTCTATTTACATTTAACATAATTATCGAAATGTATGTTCCTATTCCCATTTTCTTAATTGTTTTGCATTTGTTATTGTAGGTCTTTTCCTTCTCTTGTGTTTCTTGCCTACAGAATTTCCTTTAGCATTTGTTGTAAAGCTGGTTTGGTGGTGCTGAACTCTCTAAACTTTTGCTTGTCTCTAAAGGTTTTAATTTCTCCGTCAAATCTGAATGAGATCCTTGCTGGGTAGAGTAATCTTGGTTGCAGGTTTTTCTCCTTCATCACTTTAAATATGTCCTGCCACTCCCTTCTGTCTTGCAGAGTTTCTGCTGAAAGATCAGCTGTTAACATTATGAGGATTCTCCTGTGTGTTATTTGTTGTTTTTCCCTTGCTCCTTTTAAAATGCTTTCTTTGTATTTAATTTTTGACAGCTTGATTAATATGTGTCTTAGCATGTTTCTCCTTGGATTTATCCTGTATGGGACTCTCTGTGCTTCTGGACTTGATTAACTATTTCCTTTCCCATATTAAGGAAATTTTCCACTATAATTTCTTGAAATATTTTCTCAGTCCCTTTCTTTTTCTCTTCGTCTTCTGGAACCCCTATAATTCGAATTTTGGTGCATTTAATGTTGTCCCAGCAGTCTCTGAGACTGTCCTCAGTTCTTTTCATTCTTTTTCTTTATTCTGCTCTGCAGTAGTTGTTTCCACTATTTTATCTTCCAGGTCACTTATCCGTTCTTCTGCCTCAGTTATTCTGCTATTGATCCCATCTAGAGTATTTTTCATGTCATTTATTGTGTCGTTCATCATTGCTTGTTTCATCTTTAGTTCTTGTATGTCCTTGTTAAATATTTCTTGCATTTTGTCTATTCTTTTTCAAACAGTTTGGATCATTTTTACTATCATTATTCTGAACTCTTTTTCAGGTAGACTGCCTATTTCCTCTTTATTTGTTAGGTCTCATGGGTTTTTGCCTTGCTCCTTCATCTGCTGTGTGTTTTTTTGTCTTCTCATTTTGCTCATCTTACTGTGTTTGGGGTCTCCGTTTTGCAGGCTGCAGGTTTGTAGTCCCCATTATTTTTGGTGTCTGTCCCTAGTGGCTAAAGTTGCTTCATTGGATTGTTTAGGCTTCCTGGTGGAGCGGACTAGTGCCTGAGTTCTGGTGGATTAATCTGGATCTTGTATTTCTGGTAAGCTGGTCCACATCTGGTGGTGTGTTTTGGGGTTTCTGTGGCCTTATTATGATTTTAGGCAGCCTCTCTGCTAATGGATGTGGTTGTGTTCCTGTCTTGCTAGTTGTTTGTCATGGGGTGTCCAGCTCTTTAGCTTGATGGTCGTTGAGTGAAGCTGGGAGCTGGTGTTGAGGTGGAGATCTCTGGGAGATTATTGCCATTTGATATTATGTGGAGCTGTGAGGTCTCTGGTGGACCAGTGTCCTGAAGTTGGCTCTCCTTTCTCAGAGGCACAGCACTGACTCCTGGCTGCAGCACCAAGAGCCTTTCATCCACATGGCTCAGAATAAAAGGGATAAAAAGTAGAAAGAATGAAAGAATCAAAGAGAGAGACAGAGAGAGAGACACAGAGAGAGAGAGAGAGAGAGAGAAGGAAAGAAAGAAAGAAAGAAAGAAAGAAAGAAAGAAAGAAAGAAAGAAAGAAAGAAAGAAAGAAAGGAGGGAGGGAGGGAGGGAGGGAGGGAAGAAGGTAGGAAGGCAGGAAGGCAGGAAGGATGGAAGGAAGGAAAGAAAGAAAAAGATAAAAGAAAATAAAGTAAGATAAAATGAAATAAAGTTTTTAAAATAAAAAATAATTACTAAGAAAAAATTTTTTTTCAATTTTATTTAAAAAAAAAAGAAAAATAAAAAATAAAAAGAAAAAAAAACAACAACGGCGGATGAAACCCTAGGGCAAATGGTGGAAGCAAAGCTATACAGACAAAATCTCACACAGAAGCATACACATACACACTCACAAAAAGAGGAAAAGGGGAAAAAGTAATAAATCTTGCTCTCAAAGTCCACCTCCTCAATTTGGGATGATTCATTGTCTATTCATGTATTCCACAGATGCAGGGTACATCAAGTTGATTGTGGAGCTTTAATCCACTGCTTCTGAGGCTGCTGGGAGAGATTTCCCTTTCTTTTCTTTATTCTCACAGCTCCCAGGGCTCAGCTTTTGACTTGGCCCTGCCTCTGCATGTAGGTCCCCAGAGGGCATCTGTTCTTCGCTCAGACAGGATAGGGTTAAAGGAGCAGCCGCTTCGGGGACTCTGGCTAACTGAGGCCAGGGGTAGGGAGGGGTAAGGAATGCAGGGCGAGCCTGCGGTGGCAGAGGCCAGCGTGACGTTGCACCAGCCTGAGGCACGCTGTGTGTTCTCCCAGGGAAGTTGTCCTTGGATCCAGGGACTCTGGCAGTGGCTAGCTGAACAGGCTCCCTGGAAGGGCGGTGTGGATAGTGACCTGTGCTCGCACACTGGCTTCTTGTTGGGGCAGCAGCAGCCTTAGCATCTCATGCCTGTCTCTGTAGTCCGTGCTTTTAGCTGTGTCTCGCACCTGTCTCTGGAGCTCCTTTAAGCAGCTTTCTTAATCCACTCTCCTCGCGCACCAGGAAACAAAGAGGAAAGAAAAAGTCTCCTGCCTCTTCGGCAGGTCCAGACTTTTCCCAGGACTCTTGTATTTAATTTTTGATAGTTTGATTAATCTTTGCTGTGGCGTGTTTCTCCTTGGATTTATCCTGTATGGGACTCTCTGTGCTTCCTGGACTTGATTAACTCTTTCCTTTCCCATATTAGGGAAATTTTCAACAATAATCTCTTCAAGTATTTTCTCAGTCCTTTTCTTTTTCTCTTCTTCTTCTGGGACCCCTATAATTCGGGTGTTGGTGCATTTAATATTGTCCCAGTGGTCTCTGAGACTGTCCTCAATTCTTTTCATCCTCTTTCTTTATTCTGCTCTGCAGTAGTTATTTCCACTATTTTGTCTCCTAGATCACTTATCCGTTCTTCTGCCTCAGTTATTCTGCTATTGGTACCTTCTAGAGAATTTTTAATTTCATTTATTTTGTTGTTCATCACTGTTTGTTTGCTCTTTAGTTCTTCTAGGTCTTTGTTAAACGTTTCTTGTATTTTCTCTATTCCATTTCCAAGATTTTGGATCATCTTTACTCTCATTATTCTGAATTCTTTTTCAGGTAGACTGCCTGTTTTCTTTTCATTTGTTAGGTATGGTGGGTTTTTGCCTTGCTCCTTCATCTGCTGTGTGTTTTTCTGTCTTCTCATTTTGCTTAACTTACTGTGTTTGGGGTCTCCTTTTCGCAGGCTGCAGGTTTGTAGTTCCCTTTGGTTTTGGTGTCCACCCCCAGTGGCTAAGGTTGGTTCAGTGGGTTGTGTAGGCTTCCTGGTGGAGGGGGCTAGTGCCTGTTTTCTGGTGGATGAGCCTGGACCTTGCTGTTCTGGTGGGCAGGTCCACGTCTGGTGGTGTGTTTTGGAGTGTCTGTGGACTTATTATGATTTTAGGCAGCCTCTATGTTAATGGATGGGCTTGTGTTCCTGTCTTGCTAGTTGTTTGGCATAGGATGTCCAGCACTGTAGCTTGATGGTCGTTGAGTGAAGCTGGGTCTTGGCGTTGAGATGGAGATCTCTGGGAGATTTTTGCTGTTTGATATTACGTGAAGCTGGGAGGTCTCTTGTGGACCAGTGTCATGAACTTTGCTCTCCCACCTCAGAGGCACAGCCCTGACTCCTGGCTGGAGCATCAAGAGCCTTTCATCCACAGAATAAAAGAGAGAAAAAATATAAAGAAAGAAAGAAGATAAAATATAATAAAATAAAGTAAAATACAGATATTAAAATAAAAAATAAATATTAAGAAAAAAATTTTTAAGTTAAAAAAAAAATGAAAATGGACAGACAGAACCCTAGGACAAATGGTAAAAGTAAAGTTATAAAGACAAAATCACACACAGAAACATACACATACACCCTCACAAAAAGAGAAAAAGGGAAAAAAAAATCTTTGCTCCCAAAGTCCACCTCCTCAATTTGGGATGATTCATTGTTTATTCAGGTATTCCACAGATGCAGGGTACATCAAGTTGATTGTGGAGATTTAATCCTCTGCTCCTGAGGCTACTGGGAGAGATTTCCCTTTCTCTTTGTTCGCACAGCTCCCGGGGTTCAGGTTTGGATTTGGACCCGCCTCTCCGTGTAGCTCACCTGAGCGCATCTGTTCTTTGCTCAGATAGGACGGGGTTAAAGGAGCAGCTGATTCGGGGGCTCTGGCTCACTCAGGCTAGGAGGCGGAAGGGGTACGGAATGCGTGGTGAGCCTGTGGCAGCAGAGACTGGCGTGACGTTGCAACATCCTGAAGCATGCTGTGTGTTCTCCTGGGGAAGTTTTCCCTGGGTTACAGGACCCTGGCAGTGGCGAACTACACAGGCTCCCAGAAGGGGAGGTGTGGATAGTGACCTATGCTCGCACACAGGCTTCTTGGTGGCAGCGGCAGCAGCCTTAGTGTCTCATGCCCATCTCTGGGGTCCGCGCTGACAGCCGCGGCTTGTGCCCATCTCGGGAGCTCCTTTAAGCAGTGCTCTTAATCCCCTCTCCTCGCGCACCAGGAAACAAAGAGTCAAGAAAATGTCTCTTGCCTCTTTGGCAGCTGCAGACTTTTTCTTGGACTCCCTCCCGGCTAGCTGTAGCGCACTAGTCCCTTCAGGCTGTGTTCACGCAGCCAACCCCAGTCCTTTCCCTGGGATCTGACCGAAGCCTGAGCCTTAGCTCCCAGCCCCAGCCTGCCCCGGCGGGTGAGCAGACAAGCCTCTTAGGCTGGTGAGTGCTGGTCGGCACCGATCCTCTGTGCGGGGATCTCTCCTCTTTGCCCTCTGCACCCCTGTGGCTTCACTCTCTTCTGGGGCTCCGAAGCTCCCCTCTCTGCCACCCGCAGTCTCCACCTGTGAAGGGGCTTCTAGTGTGTGGAAGCCTTTCCTCCTTCACAGCTCCCTCCCACTGGTGCAGGTCCTGTCCATATTCTTTTGTCTCCGTTTTTTCTTTTGTCCTACCCAGGTACATGGAGGAGTTTCTTGCCTTTTGGGATGTCTGAGGTCTTCTGCCAGGGTTCAGTAGGTGTTCCGTAGGAGGTGTTGCACATGTAGATGTATTTCTGATGTATTTGTGGAGAGGAAGCTGATCTCTGTGTCTTAATCTTCTGCCATCTTGAAACTCCCTCTTTCATTAATATCTTATGGTTTTCTGAGTATAGGTGTTTTGTCTCCTTAGGTAGATTTATGTCTAGATATTTTATTCTTTTTGATGCAATAGTAAATGGGATTGCTTCCTTAATTTCTCTTTCTGATCTTTCATTGTTCGCATATAGGAATGCAAGAGATTTCTGTGCATTAATTTTGTATCCTGCAACTTTACCAAATTCATTGATAAGCTTCAGTAGTTTTCTGGTAGCATCTTTAGGATTCTTTATGTATAGTATCATGTCACCTGCAAACAGTGACTTTTATGTCTTCTTTTCCAATTTTGATTTCTTTTATTTCTTTTCTTCTCTGATTGCTTGTGGCTAGGACTTCCAAAACTATGTTGAATAAATGTAGTGAGAATGGACATCTTTGTCTTATTCCTGATCTTAGAGGAAATGCTTTCAGTGATTCACCATTCAGAATGATATTTGTTGTGGGTTTGTCATATATGGCCTTATTATGTTGAGGTAGGTTCAGTTTGATCCAAATTCAGGTACACTTCCTTCCCATTCAGCCCTTGCAAAGTGATTGAATACATAAGTAAATAGATTACTCCCCAACTGAACTTAAATTTTGCATATTTGTGGTAGTGTTTTTATTTTTACAAGGAATCTGAGCTTTTGCAGGTGTTAACTCTTTATCCACAGTCTTACTGTATAGTGATAACTAACACTTATATAGCACTGCGTGAGTCAGTTGCTGCTCTAAGTACTTTACAAATATTAGGATATTTAATCCTCATAGCACACCATGAGCATACTGTTATTATCCCCATTTTAGAAATGAGAAAACTGAAGAGCAAGAGATTAATTTACACGATCAAAGTTCAAGCATTTCAGTTGTCAATGTTGTTGCAGGCTGGATTCTCCGGAAAGCAGATCCAGAGATGAAGTTTAGCATGCAGAAAGTTCAATAAGAAGTGCTCTCAGAAAAACACCTGCAGAAGGCAAGAGAAGAAAGGAGCATTGGGCAGAAAGACAACCTGGACCAAATGCAAATGTAGCACCAGGGGGAGCTCTGAAGCTTAAGTGGCCTTCAGAGTGCTTCCAAGTAGGGTCAGGGGCCAAGACCTCTACATTGACCAGTCATCGGATAAAGGCTGCCCTTGGAAAAGGGGGCACGACTTTGGTGAAACAGCTCTCTGCAGCCAACAGCATTTTCCAGAGAAGGACAGCATCCTCAGCCACTGGAAGAGTAAGTGTCTTGGTCCTGAAGGGGTAACTGGGAAGCTCATGCAGCATCCATTATATAACCTGCCTATGAATCATTCAAGGATCTTAAAATGCAGATTCTGATTCAGTGTGTCTGGGCTGGGGATGAGAGTCTGCATTTCTAACAAGGTCCCTGTTGATGCCAGTGCTGCTGGTTTGTGATAATAAGGTCCTGGTCATGCAGCTCCAATGTTGCAAAGTTAGGAATAGAACCTAGGCTGTCTGGTTATGAGTCTATGGTTTTACCACTTAGCGGCACTGCTGCTTAAAGAAATTTCTCTACCAAATTTTAATTCTAAGGAATTAACTTGATATCCCACTTGATATACCAGCCAGACTGACTAGCTTTAGAGCTTTTCAGGTCTCCTGGCCAACAGGAGACACACTCATGTCTCTAGTTGACATGCTATCCCCAGCATTTTTTAATTGCTGTTTATCATTGCTGACTTTCCTCGTGACATTTCATCCAGGAAATTCTCTTCAGCTAGCTTGACAGTTTTTCTCCCCTGACCTTTAAGCAAGTGTATTAAATATGAAAATGACACTAGCTACTTGGTATTCATAATTTGTGGCACACAATGGCTATTTCTTAAATCAGAAAATTATAATTTTTCTATTTAAAATGTTTATTATATTCTTAGGTATGCATTTATTATGTGTTAGAGTCATATTTTCCCCCGAAGGAACCTATCTTTAATTTCATAATGTGAACCAGTAAGAGAATTGGATTTGACATCCAGGTTCATTTATACTCAATTTTTAAGAACCACCTCTATTATATAAAGTCAAACCTACACTAAGACTTTCCCAGCTTACAATATCTTGTTAACTATACGATGATATTTTTCTCACCATATACTCCCCACACGCACAAAGGGAAGAAGATAAAATGTTATGCAATTTTATAATGTTCACACAAAGGACAAATGTGAGAATCAGTAACACATATGTGTCAACCCTTACCTTGTTTTAAATTCTTATATAAAACCATGATTTAATCATTTTATTTTTCATCTTTTAAAAAGAAGTATGTGATAAGAAATATATATATAATCCTGCATAGAAATTGGATAGCCGAGACATGGAAAAAAGAAGTGACCTGCTTGAAGTTATTTATTGGCTTATGGGAAATAAAAGCTTGAACTGGGAAACACTGTGCTTAAGAAACCTCTTCTAGCTCAGTCTGTTCCCTAGGCAACAAAAATCTGTGTTAAAAAAGAAACAACAACAAAAAAAAAACCCTTTAGAGTAGTAAAGCTTTCAGAGTTATTCTTCATTCAGAAGATTCACGATGGAAAATCATTTGTTTGAATACTGCAGTTAAAAATGGAGACTCTAAGAATTTGGGTCAGCAGATAGAATAGTCATGCTTCTAGAGTGATGGTTCTCGAAGTGTAGTCCCTGGACTACATGGGCATCACTTGGGAACCTGTTAGAAATGTGAATTCTTTGTCCCCATCCTAGAGCTACTGAATCAGAAACTGGGGGAGGGGAAGGAAGGCGGGGGAGCAATCTGTTTCAAAAGCCCTCCAAGTGGTCTGAAGTCACAAAAGTTTGAGAGCTACTGTGATTAGGAAACACTTTAAATCTGTTTAGAACTGCTTCTGTTCCAGAACGTTTTTCCACACACATATAGACACATATGTAGTAATAGACACAAAATCTTTAAAACATTAGTTTGAAGAAACTCTTACTAAAACAATTGTATCAGAAGCAAATTCCTTACTCAAGAGGATTGGAATAGAAGAGTCTCTAAATTTCCGTTTAGTGCCTTTTTCTAGTGCCTCTTTCTTGCCTAAAGTTGCAAGTGGCACAGGCAGCCTCAGTAGTAAAGGTGCCTCCCATAGAATTTAATTTCAAGCAATATCTGGAAGACCAGTCAGCAGCAGGAGACATCTTTCAGGAGGAAAAAGACGTTTTTATTCTTTAAAGAGAGTGGAAAATGACTCCCATCAGATTGTGGAAAGCAATCTTCCTGTTAAGGCAGAGCTGCAGTTAGCAGTGCTCACTCCTCCCTCCCTGCTGCTTGGAGAGAAGGTCAGGGAAGATAGGAATAGTGAACAAGAGAGGAGATACTGTATTTTGTTCCTGGCTTTTCTTCCTTTTGCTGGTTGATATTGGGAAGATAGGATCAGTAACCACTGGTTGAGAAGAAGAGACTTATTTTCAAAACTATAGAAGAGCTAATCTAGAGTATTCATCACCAATAGCTTAGAGAGGGGTTGAAAAATCTTGATAGCATACTTATCCCAAATCTTACAGCTATCTATCCCAGGCATAGAAAGAACTGAGTGGGTTAAAAAAGAAAAAAAAAGTATATCTAATATGATCTGGAGACAAGAACAAATTTGGATTAAGCTTTGATTTATTTATTAACACAATGTAGCAAGAGCTATATGGGGTTTTTAAAAATTGTTTTCCTACTAATATTTACTGAGTGTCTATTAAGCACTGAATAATTTTGCTAAGAACAATCATGTGCAACTCTCTGCGTGGATATGTGTTTTTGTTTCTCTTGTGAAGATACCTAACAGTAGAATTGCTGGGTCATGTGGTAAATTCATACTTAACTTTTTAAGATACTGCCAAATTATTTTCCAAAGTGTCTCGTCATTTTACATTCCCACCAGCAATATATGATGGCTAAGTTTCCCCACATCTTCACCAACGTTTGTTATTGTCTGTCTTTGTTATTATAGTCATTCTAGAGGGTGTGAACTGTAATGTCATTGTGGTTTAAATTTACATTTCCCTAATGACTAATGATGACTATCTTTTTATGTGCTTATTAGCCATCAGTATATCTTCTTTGGTGAAATGCCTATTTAAATCATTCACCCATTTTTTAATAGGTTGTTTGTGTTCTTATTATTGAGGTGTAAGAGTTCTTTGTATATTATAAGCCGACATAAATTATGTTAGTCCTAAACCAATGTCTCAATAAATTTTGGAAAGACAGTATATGGTACCCCAAACTCTGTACACCACGAAAATATTGAAACCACACCATATTATTTCTATGATGATGAGCAGATTCAGTAGATTGATGTGTAATATATCTGCAAACACCATATCTTCTCTTTTCTGTAAGGTCTTATTCCTCATACCTGGAATCAGTGAACACAGTCTGCCTTTGAAAAGAAGCCCATTATTAGCATATTGTGGTGGTTTTAAAGCATGGTATCAAAGTCTTTGACATTCCTCCCATCAAGAGCTGGGGTCCATATCTCTTCCCCTTGATCTGTGCTGGCTTGTAAGTGCTTTGATGAATAGGGTACAGTGGAAGTGATGCTCTGTGACTTCCAAGCCTAGGTTGTAAAAGGCCGTACATGTTCTGCCTCATTAACAAATACTTGCTCTTGAATCCCTGAACTGCCATGTAAAATGTTTGTCTATTCTGAAGCTGCTATGCTGTGAGGAGGCCAAGCCATGGGAAGAGGTCGTGTATAGGCGTTCCAATTGACAGTCTCAACCAATGTACCATGTATGAGAGTGAAGAAGCTTCCAGGTCTTTCCAAGCCTCCAGCCATTCAAATACTCTCAGATGAGGTCCAATACTTCATGGAGCATAAAAAAGAGACTGGTCATTC
>NW_006785406.1:4704313-4718072 GCF_000442215.2 Lipotes vexillifer | reverse complement strand
CTGCTGAGCCAAGTCTGAATTCCTCACCCACAGAATCTATGATATAACAACACGGTTGTATTTGTGCCACTACTTGGAAGCTCATTGTTCATTCAGTGCTCTAGTGACTACAAGGGACAAAAGCCACTCAAGATTACTCAAATAAGGTGAAGTTTATAGAAAGAATCTTCTCATGAACTTGAAGGACAGTAGATTAACCATTAGAAACTGCAGTCACACTCCACCTCTCAGGGAGCTCTTCCTGCTCTCATCTGCACACCTGATCCTCTTCCCTCTCATGGCAGATAGGATTCCTTGGTGTACTTGTCAGTCATGTATGACCCCATGGCTTCCCCATCATGGCCCATCTACATCATCACTTTCCAGTTTTATGTCCCACTGCAAATATATGGTCAATTTGATGTCTCCGTTCAAATTCTCAAGTGAGAGTATCTAGAATAGTCTAGCTTATTTATTTGAACTTGCTCTTAAAGGGCGAGTGGGATTTATTAATTTTTCAGACAAAGGCAATAACTCAGGGCACAGAAATAGCTGGCATAATGAGGAAATGGAAAGTACTTTCATGGGATTAGGTTGTCAGAGAGCTTGGAGACATGAGGCCAGAAAGTTAAGATTACATACGTAGAATGCCCCTTTCCATTGTAATCCTATTCAGGGGAGGAGTAAACTTTGAGTCAATGGTCTCTTCTGATCTGACTGCATTGATGAGGGCATGTGAGCCAGAGAACGTGGTCAGTCCTGAGGATACAGGAATGTCACTTCCTGTTTTGCTCCATCACAAAAGCATGTTTGTTCCTTCTTGGTACTCACTATATTTTGTAAATTATTTAATTTTTTTGTTTGCTCATTTGTTTCCTGGCTACACTACTTGATTATAAGCTCCACGAAGACTGGGATCAAGTGTGCCTTGCTTATTATTTTGTCCCCAGTCTTACTATGATTGAATAAATCAATGTATCATGAGACAGATACAGCCTTGCCCTCAAACAGCTCATTGTCTGGTAGATATGTGATTACATTACAACATAACAAGTGGTTTAATAGCTGAATATTGAACGAGCTGTAGGATACAGAAGAGAGAGAAAGTAATTCTGCCCCAGGGGAGTCATAGAATGTGTCACTGAGAAGAGGCTATTTTAGATGGTGGCTGCAGGATAAGTAGGAGTTTAGAAAGTAGACAGGAGTATTGTGGGCTGAAATTCAAGACAGAAAACTTTGTATGGCTGTATGATAGAATGTGGCATGTGAAAGTAGTTGACATGATTGGGGCACAAGGGACAGGAGAAAGAGATGAGGCTGGAAAAGCATACTGGGACCAGAGTGTGAAGGGCCTGGGATACCATGCCATGGGTTTGAACCTTGCTCACATTGACTGGGGGGTCCACTAGCGGCATAAGAGTAACGTCATTAGGTTGTAGAAATATGACCCTGGTGGTCAGTAGGAGGGGCAGAGGGGGTGTCTAACTGGTCTGGATTGCAGTCATCCAGGCAAGAAATGATGAGGTCCTGGACAAAACCAAAACCCTGGGAGTCAGAATAAAGGAACAGATTTGGAAGATATTTAGAAATAAAAATCAATGAGACCTGGTAAATGATAAAAAATGATGAATTTGTGTGAGGGCAGAGTGAGGATTTATTTTATATAACAGTTATTATGTGCCACATAAGTAGTATTTTTAAATACTGTTCTAAGTACTTTATAGGCATTAATGCATTTAATCTTAGAAGTCTTGTTAGGTAGATACTATTATTAGTCCAATTTTACAGCTGCGGAAGTCTAGGTACAAAGATGTTAAGTAACTTGTGCACCATCACACAGTTATGAAGTGGTAGAGCCAAGATTTGAACCCAGAAATCCTGGCTCCATGTCCATGCCTCTGAACACTAAATGAGCAACCTCACAGTTGCCAAGGCTCTGAAGACAAGGTATCTGGGAGCAATGCAAAGCATATAAAAAGAGGAAGTTTGGTTCCTGGAAACCTGGAATGATTTTGTTTTTCTTTTGTTTTCCAAACACTAACCAAATACACCCCTCTTTCCAATATTAAGGATTTCAATGACTTTTTGAATGGAATCAACAGAGCTGAAAAGAGAGACCACTGGTTCTGAACAGATGCCAAAGGACAGAGCTGGAGCCTGATTTCCAGAGCTCCATGGTGAATGGTGGTGGGTGGGTTCCACAGAAGGGATTCTGCCTCTAAGGGAAGACCCAGTCATGTTTGTGATTATGGGGCTTCCGATAGTGACCAGAGCTTGTAAATACCAACATCTTTGCTTGCTTGCCAGAAACCTACAATGTATATACAGTGGGTTGATCTTTTCCTGTAATTCTTAGGAAAAGCTTGTTATATGAAACACAATGTAGCTCACGCACTTTGATAAATCTAGAAGGTAAACCAAATGGACATGGAGCCAGCTTCCAAACCCACATGCTATTAGGAGGTAAAAGACCACTTTCTAGGGAATAACCTAAAAATGATTTTCCCAATCTTTCACCTACATAATTCCCTTAAAATCTGGCCTAATTTCTTGAAACCAGGAGTAGGGGATGTGGCCCTGTCCCACGGGATTGGAAGCAATGCCATCAGGAAGTACAACAGTTACGGGAAATGGTTCTGAGACTTACTTGAGTGGTGGCAAACAAGTAATTATTGGAGAAATATTTGAGTCCTTACTGTGTCATCAGTGTCCCACTGATAGACTCTGAATCTTAGTGCAGCCTCTGTTCTGGGATGTGGGCAAAATATTAAAATATTTCTGTGAATAGAAGTTATCTACTAACACTTCCAGGAACTACTAAGAGGATCACAGCTTGTGTTGGGTGATTTTAAATGGAAATTCTTAGTTATACAAATATAAATGCATTGGTTAAAAATTACAGTTTGTTAATGAGAGTAAAGCAACATTTGGCAAAGTGTTGTTGATATGCAGGTGAGAAGTTGAGCAGCAGCTACAATGTCCTCTCTGTAGCCTGGAGTCATTTTAGTCTCCATTCTGTTGGAGAGGGCTGACTTGACTTGTAAAACCTAAATTTACTGGTATCATTGACAAAAGTATTTCACCCATATTTTTTCTAATGCCTGCTAATTTTCATGCTCGATGTAATTGAGAAATGACTACATTTTTCCATGTAAAACTTGTTTTGTATAGTAAGTTCCCTACATATGAGCGAGTTCTGTTCCAAGAGCGTGTTCTAAGTCCAATTTGTTCATAAGTCCAACAAAGTTAGCCTAGGTACCCAACAAACACAATCGGCTATATAGCACTGTACTGTAACAGGTTTATAATACTTTTCACACAAATAATATATAAAAGACAAGCAAAAAATAAATAAAACGTTTTTAATCTTACAGTACAGTACCTTGAAAAGTACAGTAGTACAGTACAACAGCTGGCATACAGGGGCTGGCATCGAGTGAACAGGCAAGAAGTTACTGACTGGAGGAGGGAGAGGAGGTGAGAGATGGTAGAGCTGAAGGATCATCAGCAATAGGAAACAGAGGGCAAGCTGCAATTTCACTCATGCCTGACGTTGATGGAACACACGTTCGCATCTTTGAAAGTTCACAACTTGAAAGTTCGTGTGTAGGGGACTTAATTGTAATGGAGAGGTATTGCCTTAGTGTCAATTTTTTCCTATGTGGATGTCAAAAGCAATACATGAAGTTAAGAAAGGAAAAATAAATATTAATTTTAAAAATTGTGATAACATACACAGAATATAAAATTTATTATTTGAACCATTTTAAATATACATCTTGGCTATATTAAGCACACTGACATTGCTGTGTCACCATGACCACCATCTTCTCCAGAACTTTAATTTTCCAACATATAAACAACAATAACCATGTCATATGTATTATTAGCCATTCATTATATTCAAAGGGTCCTCAGGGAAAACTGTGAGTCACTCCCCAGTCTCCTTATGTTAGGAGGCCTCACAATCCTGGAATTCTGGCACAGAGTAGGCAAGTTGTAAATTTGAATAAATGAAGAGATGAATAAATTCTTATCAACATCTCCATCCCGTCTCTTCTGGGAAAGTACGGATGGTGCCTACTGTTCAATTCTATTTGGTCCTAACGAAGGGCTCCTTGGTGTTCATAACTCATAGTGCTCTGGTAGAATCAGTTGTAGGTGACAAAATATGTAGGACTCAGTCACCTACAAAGGATGTTCAACTTTAGGTCTCGTGGTAACAATGGCCTTGAGCATTTGCTTATATATTCCCCTTTGTCTGTGGTCCATAGAAATAGAAATATCAGAAATATGGAGAGAGTGTATTTCTTCCTTGTCTGCCTGGGATTTTTGCTATTTTTATTAGACCTGGCCCAGCCTCATTTGTCCGTAACTCCGGGTTTTGAAATTGGCCTTCTGTATTCCTTTGGGCAGTAGCTCAGCCTACCCATCTCTAGATGAATAAAGACGTGAGAATTCAATGAGAATAATTATCATCATATCATATTTTGAACACTCACTGTGTGCCAGGCTTTGCAATATGTGTCTTACATGTGTCATTTCAAATAATCTCCCAAATCACTCTCTAAGATAAGGGTAAGGTTTCCATGTACAACTGCTGAGTGTCTGCCTGTGCTGTATATGCCATCTAAATTAATCCTTAAAGCCACTTTGTTATATGCTTCATTTCACTAAAGAGACTGGGGTTCAAAGATGTTAGAAATCCTTGCTGGTTACTTAACTCTATTGTGATAAATCTGGGATTCAAATTCAGGCCAGTCTGACTCCTAAGTCTATGTTATTTCTCTCAACCCTCTTTAGATTTCCCCTTTGAGTCATCTGATTTTGATTCCTGCTTGTACAGCTGATCTTTTGCAGGCTTGTTTTTTGTTTTTATACATCGTGGCTCTTTCTTGCCATCCATGACGATGGTGAATCAGATATTCAGAGTCCTGGGTCTTTGGGGGAGGATTTAAGAGATAATTTGCTTCTGGGAGAAACAGTCTTGTCAAATCTTATGGCTGTTTTGAAAACGTGTAATTACAAAAGGCTTTACATCAAGACTAGGTACTGGCCAAATGGACTCAAACATATGAATCGACCTTTATTAACACCATTTGAGATGAGATGGGGGATGTTGATAGTAAGGAAGGCTAATACCTCAAACTCTCCTTGATGTATTCTTTCACCTTAAATGAAAAAAAGGAGACCAGATATGACATAGCTATAGTTCTTTCATAAAAATAAAAAATCAATATTCATTTTTAGTAACTGGTTTTTGCAAGTCTTTATATTTGAGATTTTAATAGGCTTTACCAAAATCATTCCATAATACTGTCCCTTTCCTGCCTTTCTCCCCTCATTACAAAAATAATGCACTTTCATTGTAGAAAAATTGTAAAGCATAGAAGAGCAAAGGAAGAAAATGAAAAATACACCTTGGTTGACCTCCTTTCTTCTTTATTTTTTTTTAACATCTTTATTGGAGTAAAATTGCTTTACAATGGTGTGTTACTTTCTGCTTTATAACAAAGTGAATCAATTATACATATAAATATGTTGCCATATCTCTAGCCTCTTGCATCTCCCTCACTCCCACCCTCCATATCCCACCCCTCTAGGTGGTCACAAAGCACCGAGCTGATTTCCCTGTGCTATGCGGCTGCTTCCCACTAGCTATCTATTTTATGTTTGGTAGTGTATATATGTCCATGCCACTCTCTCACTTTGTCACAACTTACCCTTCCCACTCCCCATATCCTCAAGTCCATTCTTTAGTAGGTCTGTGTCTTTATTCCCATCTTGTCCATAGGTTCTTCATGAACTTCTTTTTTCTTAGACTCCATATATATCTGTTAGCATACAGTATATGTTTTTCTCTTTCTGACTTACTTCACTCTGTATGACAGACTCTAGGTCCATCCACCTCACTATAAATAACACAATTTCGTTTCTTTTTATGGCTGAGTAATATTCCATTGTATATATGTGCCACATCTTCTTTATCCATTCATCCCTTGATGGACACTTAGGTTGTTTCCATGTCCTGGCTATTGTAAATAGAGCTGCAATGAACATTTGGGTACATGACTCTTTTTGAATTATGGTGTTCTCAGGGTATATGCCCAGTAGTGGGATTGCTGGGTCCTATGATAGTTCTTTTTTTTTTCTTTTTTTTTTTTGCGGTATGTGGGCCTCTCACTGTTGTGGCCTCTCCTGTTGTGGAGCACAGGCTCCGGATGCTCAGGCTCGGTGGCCATGGCTCACGGGCCTAACCGCTCCATGGCATGTGGGATCTTCCCAGACTGGGGCACGAACCTGGGTCCCCTGCATCGGCAGGCGGACTCTCAACAACGGTGCCACCAGGGAAGCCCTATTTTTAGTTTTTTAAAGAACCTCCATACTGTTCTCCATAGTGGCTGTATCAATTTACATTCCCACCAACAGTGCAAAAGGGTTCCCTTTTCTTCACACCCTCTCCAGCATTTATTGTTTGTAGATTTTTTGATGATGGCCATTCTGACCAGGGTGAGAATGTATCAATTTACATTCCCACCAACAGTGCAAGAGGGTTCCCTTTTCTTCACACCCTCTCCAGCATTTATCGTTTGCAGATTTTTTGATGATGGCCATTCTGACCAGGGTGAGATGATATCTCATTGTAGTTTTGATTTGCATTTCTTTAATGATTAATGATGTTGAGCATTCTTTCATGTGTTTGTTGGCAATCTGTATATCTTCTTTGGGGAAATGTCTGTTAAGGTCTTCTGCCCAGTTTTGGATTGGGTTTTTTGTTTTTTTGATATTGAGCTGCATGAGCTGCTTGTAAATTTTGGAGATTAATCTTTTGTCAGTTGCTTCATTTGCAAATATTTACTCCCATTCTGAAGGTTGTATTATCTTCTTGTTTATGGTTTCCTTTGCTGTGCAAAAGCTTTGAGGTTTCATTTGGTCCCATCTGTTTATTTTTGTTTTTATTTCCAATTCCCTAGGAGGTGGGTCAAAAAGGATCTTGCTGTGATTTATGTCATAGGGTGTTCTGCCTATGTTTTCCTCTAAGAGTTTGATTGTGTCTGGCCTTACATTTAGGTCTTTAATCCATTTTGAGCTTATTTTTGTATATGGTATTGGGGAGTGTTCTAATTTCATTCTTTTGTATGTAGCTGTCCAGTTTTCCCAGCACCACTTATTGAAGAGGTTGTCTTTTCTCCACTGTATATTCTTGCCTCCTTTATCAAAGATAAGGTGACCATATGTGCGTGGGTTTATCTCTGGGCTTTCTATCCTGTTCCATTGATCTATCTTTCTGTTTTTGTGCCAGAGCCATACTGTCTTGATTACTGTAGCTTTGTAGTATAGTCTAAAGTTAGGGAGCCTGATTCCTCCAGCTCCGTTTTTCTTTCACAAGATTGCTTTGGCTATTTGGGGTCTTTTGTGTTTCCATAGAAATTGTGAAATTTTTTGTTGCATTTTTGTGAAAAATGCCAGGGGTAGTTTGATAGGGATTGCATTGAATCTGTAGATTGCTTTGGATAGTAGAGTCATTTTCACAATGTTGATTCTTCCAATCCAAGAACATGGTTTATCTCTCCAACTATTTGTATCATCTTTAATTTCTTTCATCAGTGTCTTATAATTTCTCCATACAGGTCTTTTGTCTCCTTAGGTAGGTTTATTCCTAGATATTTTATTCATTTTTTTTCCAATGGTAAATGGGAGGGTTTCCTTGTATCACTTTATGATTTTTCATCATTAGTGTATAAGAATGCTAGAGATTTCTGTGCATTAATTTTGTATCTTGCTACTTTAGCAAATTCATTGATTAGCTCTAGTAGTTTTCTGGTAGCATCTTTAGGATTCTCTATGTATAGTATGATGTCATCTGCAAACACTGACAGCTTTATTTGTTATTTTCCGACTTGTATTCCTTTTATTTCTTTTTCTTCTCTGGTCGCTGTTGCTAAAACTTCCGAAACTATGTTTAATAATAGTGGTGAGAGTGGGCAACTTTGTCTTGTTCCTGAACTTAGTGAAAATGGTTGCAGTTTTTCACCATTGAGGATGATGTTGGCTGTGGGTTTTTTATATATGGCCTTTATTATGTTAAGGAAAGTTCCCTATATGCCTACTTTCTGGAGGGTTTTTATCATAAATGGGTGTTGAATTTTGTCAAAAGCTTTTTTTTTTTTTTTACATCTCTATTGCAGTATAATTGCTTTACAATGGTGTCTTAGTTTCTGCTTTATAACAAAGTGAATCAGTTATACATATACATATGTTCCCATATCTCTTCCCTCTGGTGTCTCCCTCCCTCCCACCCTCCGTGTCCCACCCCTCAAGGTGGTCACAAAGCACCGAGTTGATCTCCCTGTGCTATGCGGCTGCTTCCCACTAGTTATATATTTTACATTTTGTAGTGTATATATGTCCATGCCACTCTCTCACTTTGTCACAGCTTACCCTTCCCCCTCCCCATATCCTCAAGTCCATTTTCTACTAGGTCTGTGTCTTTATTCCTGTCTTCCCCTAGGTTCTTCATGACATTTTTTTCCCCTTAGATTCCTTATATATATTATAGCAAACGGTATTTGTCTTTCTCTTTCTGACTTACTTCACTCTGTATGACACACTCCAGGTCCATCCACCTCACTACAAATAACTCAATTTCATTTCTTTTTATGGCTGAGTAATATTCCATTGTATATATGTGCCACATCTTCTTTATTCATTCAGCCGATGATGGACACTTAGGTTGTTTCCATGTCCTGGCTATTGTAAATAGAGCTGCGATGAACATTTTGGTACATGACTTTTTTGAATTATGGTCTTCTCTGGGTATATGCCCAGTAGTAGGATTGCTGGGTCATATGGTAGCTCTATTTGTAGTTTTTTAAGGAACCTCCATACTGTTCTCCATAGTGGCTGTACCAATTCATATTCTCACCAGCAGTGCAAGAGTGTTCCTTTTCTTCCACAACCTCTCCAGCATTTATTATTTCTAGATTTTTTGCTGATGGCCATTCTGACTGGTGTGAGATGATATCACATTGTAGTTGTGATTTGCATTTCTCTAATGATTAATGATGTTGAGCATTCTTGCATGTGTTTGTTGGCACTCTGTATATCTTCTTTGGAGAAATGTCTATTTAGGTCTTCTGCCCATTTTTGGATTGGGTTGTTTGTTTTTTTTTGATATTGAGCTGCATGGGCTGCTTGTAAACTTTGGAGATTAATCCTTTGTCAGTTGCTTTATTTGCAAATATTTTCTCCTATTCTGAGGGTTGTCTTTTGGTCTTGTTTATGGTTTCCTTTGCTGTGCAAAAGCTTTGAAGTTTCATTAGGTCCCATTTGTTTATTTTTTGTTTTATTTCCATCTCTCTAGGAGGTGGGTCAAAAAGGGCCTTGCTGTGATTTATGTCATAGAGTGTTCTGCCTATGTTTTCCTCTAAGAGTTTGATAGTTTCTGGCCTTACATTTAGGTCTTTAATCCATTTTGAGTTTATTTTTGTGTATGGTGTTAGGGAGTGATCTAATCTCATTCTTTTACATATACCTGTCCAGTTTCCTCAGCACCACTTTTTGAAGAGGCTGTCCTTTCTCCACTGTACATTCCTTCCACATTTATCAAAGATAAGGTGACCATATGTGCGTGGGTTTATCTCTGGGCTTTCTATCCTGTTGCATTGATCTATATTTCTGTTTTTGTGCCAGTGCCATACTGTCTTGATTACTGTAGCTCTGTAGTATAGTCTGAAGGCAGGGAGCCTGATTCCTCCAGCTCCATTTTTCATTCTCAAGGTTGTTTTGGCTATTTGGGGTCTTTTGTGTTTCCATGCAAATTGTAAATTTTTTTGTCCTTGTTCTGTGAAAATGCCAGTGGTAGTTTGATAGGGATTGCATTGAATCTGTAGATTGCTTTGGGTAGTAGTCACAATGTTGATTCTTCCAACCCAAGAACATGGCATATCTCTCCATCTGTTTTTATTGTCTTTAATTTCTTTCATCAGTGTCTTATGATTTTTGCATACAGAACTTTTGTCTCCTTAGGTAGGTTTATTCCTAGATATTTTATTCATTTTGTTGCAATGGTAAATGGGAGTGTTTTCTTCATTTCACTTTCAGATTTTTCATCATTATTGTAAGGAATGCCAGAGATTTCTGTGCATTAATATTGTACCCTGCTACTTTACAAAATTCATTGATTGGCTCTAGTAGTTTTCTGGTAGCATTTTTCGGATTCTCTATGTATAGTATCATGTCATCTGCAAACAGTGATAGTTTTACTTCGTCTTTTCTGATTTGGATTCCTTTCATTTCCTTTTCTTCTCTGATTTCTGTGGCTAAAACTTCCCAAACTATGTTGAATAGCAGTGGTGATAGTGAGCAACCTTGTCTTGTTCTTGATATAGTGGAAATGCTTTCTGTTTTTCACCATTGAGGACGATGTTGCCTGTGAGTTTGTCATATATGGTCTTTATTATATTGAGGAAAGTTCCCTCTATGCATACTCTCTGCAGGGTTTATATCATAAATGGGTGTTGAATTTTGTCAAAAGCTTTATGGGCATCTATTGAGATGACCATATGGTTTTTCTCCGTCAATTTGTTAATATGTTGTATCATGTTGATTGATTTGCGTATATTGAAGAATCCTTGCCTTCCTGGGATAAACACCACTTGATCATGGTGTGTAATCTTTTTAATGTGCTGTTGGATTCTGTTTGCTAGGATTTTGTTGAGAATTTTTGCCTCTATGTTCATCAGTGATATTGGCCTGTAGTTTTCTTTCTTTGTGACATCCTTGTCTGGTTTTGGTATCAGGGTGATGGTGGCCTCGTAGAATGAGTTTGGGAGTGCTCCTCCCTCTGCTATATTTTGGAAGAGTTTGAGAAGGATAGGTGTTATCTCTTCTCTAAATGTTTGATAGAATTCCCCTGTGAAGCCATCTGGTCCTGGGCTTTTGTTTGTTGGAAGTTTTTTAAATTTTTATTTATTTATTTTTTTGCAATATGCGGGCCTCTCACTGTGGTGGCCTCTCCCGTTGCAGAGCAAAGCTCTGGATGCACAAGCTCAGGGACCATGGCTCACAGGCCTAGCCCTTCCATGGCATGTGGGATCTTCCTGGACCGGGGCATGAACCTGTGTCCCCTGCATCAGCAGGCAGACTGTCAACCACTGCGTCCCCAGGGAAGCCCTGTTGGAACATTTTAAATCACACTTGGAAATAAAATAGAGAAAATAAAAGAAACGTTTAAGAACGATCTAGAAGAACTAAAGAGAAAGGAAACAGGGTTCAGCTTTGGATTTGGCCCTGCCTCTGTGTGTAGGTTGCCTGAGGGCGTCTGTTCTTCACTCAGACGGGATGGGGTTAAAGGAGCAGTTGATTCGTGGGCTCTGGCTCACTCAGACCCAGCGGAGGGATGGGTACGTATGCTTGGTGAACCTGTGGCAGCAGAGGCTGGCATGACGTTGCAACAGCGTGAGACGCACTGTGTGTTCTCCCGGGGTAGTTGTCCTTGGATCACGGTACACTGGCAGTGGCGGGCTGCACAGGATCCCCAGTGGGGAGGTGTGGATAGTGACCTGTGCTTGCACGCAGGTTTCTTGGTGGCTGCAGTAGCAGCCTTAGTGTCCCATACCCGTCTCTGGTGTCCGTGCTGTCAGCCACAGCTTGCTCCCTTCCCTGGAGCTCCTTTAAACTGCTCCTTTAATCCCCTCTCCTCGTGCACCAGCAAACAGAGAGGTAGGAAAAATGTCTCTTGCCTCTTTGGCAGCTCCAGACTTTTTCCTGGACTCTCTCCTGGCTAGCTCTGGCACACTAGCCCCTTCAGGCTGTGTTCATGCAGCCAACCCCAGTCCTCTCCCTGGGATCCGACCGAAGCCCGAGCCTCAGCTCCCAGCCCGAGCCCATCCCAGCCGGTGAGCCGACAAGCCTCTCCGGCTGGTGAGTGCTGGTCGGCACCGATCCTCTGTGTGGGAATCTCTCCACTTTGACCTCCGCACCCCCGTTGCTGTGCTCTCCTCCGTCACTCTGGAGCTTCCCCCCTCTGCCACCCACAGTTTCCACCTGCGAAGGGGCTTCCTAGTGTGTAGGAACCTTTCCTCCTTCACGGCTCCCTTCCACTGGTGCAGGTCCCATCCCTATTCTTTTGCCTCTGTTTTTTCTTTTTTCTTTTGCCCTACCCAGGTACATGGGGAGTTTATTGCCTTTTGGGAGGTCTGAGGTCTTCTGCCAGCGTTCAGTAGGTGTTCTGTAGGAGGTGTTGCACATGTAGATGTATTTCTGATGTATTTGTGGAGAGGAAGGTAATCTCTGCTTCTTACTCTTCCGCCATCTTGAAGCTCCTCTCTGACCTCCTTTCTTGTTGTCACAGGAGATAAGACCCTTGAGTTGCCATTCCTGCCATTTCTTTATAAAATGTACTGCAGGTTAACTTTCTCTCTCTGGTTTTGGTGTAACAGATAGATTTCCAAAAGTTCAGTCTAGGAATGAACTCATATAAAAGAATGAATATACTTGTTAATATATTTTTGTTACGAAATGTAAGGACTCTTGATAGTTTGTAACTAGTTTCTAGTTTGTGATTCTGTTTCTCTCTATTATAAGGATAACTGATCACAGAAAAAAATTAGTAAGCCTCTTGTTGAAATTTTATTTGTGTTTGCAAAATACCCTTTTACCTTCCTGATAGAATAGAGATACATCTATGGCATGTTTTCAATTATTTACAGGGTTGAAAAAATGCGTCTTTGGGAGAATGGGATGGCATACATAAAGTGTCCAGTACAGAGTCTTGTATCTAGAAGTTTCTCAGTGCATATCAAATGTTGATAGTATGCACATCTTATTCAAATGTTGCTTATGCTGCTGGTGAACTTTCTCTTGTGTTGTCGTGGCTGAAAAGACTTAAGGAGGAATCACATCTCACTCCCTCTTTCTGTTCTTTAAACTTGTGCTGCCTTCAAAGGTTCCTGAGAGCAGAAATCACATGTATTTTTAACAGTAGATTAAGAGAACTGTTAAGTTGTAAGGATTGTCCAAGAAGTAGATTTACAAGAATAACTTCCAGTTTATTTGCTTATGTGGTTTTGTCTGCCTGAAGGCCATTGTGAATTTTTCAAGTGGCTCTGACTGGATGTTTCATAGCACTGCAATCCTGACAGGTAAAAATAAACAAAAATGATCTCTGTTCATTACTCTATCTCCAGAGCTTAAAACTGGGCCTGGAAAGGTGGACACACAATAATTTATCCTACTCCTCTTACCATTTTCTTTCCCTTTTAATGGACTCACCACCAAAGTCATCTTTGATTTCATCTTCTCCATACCTGTCTTAGTCTGTCTGAGGTGCTACAATAAAATACCATAGACTGGATGGCTTATAAGCAGCAGAAATTTATTTCTGACAATTCTGGATGCTGGGAAGTCCAAGATTAAGGCACTGGCAGATTGATGTCTAGTTAGAGCCTGCTTCCTGTTTCAAAATGACCATCATTTCACTGGTGGATGGAAGGGGCAAGAGAACAAACTGGGGTCTTTTATAAGAGCACTAATCCCATTCATGAGTGTTCTACCCTCATGACCTAATCACTTTCCCAATGTCCCACCTCCAAATACTATCACATTGGGGATTATGTTTCAGCATATTAAATCTGGGGGGACATTAATAATCTATAGCAACCCCCATATCCAATTTGTCACTACATCCATCAATTCTGCCTGTAATATGTCTGGAGAATCATCTGGTTGACATATGTGGAATTCCATTTCAGTGTTGGAGGTGTAGGGACATCCAAGG
>NW_006785406.1:4703930-4704303 GCF_000442215.2 Lipotes vexillifer | reverse complement strand
GAAAGAGTGGAAGTGATAAAAGACAGGAAGTCCTTAAAAGCCAGTGCTCTTACTCACCGGAGTCTCCTGCATAAAGGAAAGAAGTCCATGGCTGCCAGAGATTTCATGAAACCATCAAAGATACACTATCTTGATCACCTTTCCCCATGGTAAGTACCGTGGAACTCCAGTTCTGTGGGGTAGAGTAGCTTTTTTTTTTTTTTTTTTTTTTAAAGCATGTGGTAAAATAAGTTTGGGAAATTTGTGCTTAGACAATATTAAACCAAAGATTTTGTATTGTTTTTAATTTGCTTACATTGAGTTGTGAAATAGTAAAGGGGAATGATGATAAACATATTTTCCAGAATTACATGGCAATACAGCCCTCTTTCCC
>NW_006785406.1:4655182-4703920 GCF_000442215.2 Lipotes vexillifer | reverse complement strand
CTAGACTTGGATGAGAAAACATAGCAGGAAGAGAACATGGCTTCTTCAAGGCAACAAAAGAAGCTCAGTACATCAGAGTATAAATTACAAAGATCAGCCTGAACAGACAATTGGGACTGAGACAGAGGCTGGGTCAGATGGTGGGAGGTCTTGTATAACATTGTGAAATTGAGACTTAATCCTAATGTCAAGGAGAAAACACTGAAAAATCAGACTGAGCAACCCTCAAATTACACAATTATGTGTATGTATAAATGACTCTCTTTATTGTAAAGCAGAAACTAACACAACATTGTAAAACAACTGTACTCTAATAAAAAAGAAAAAAAGAAATAGAAAATCCCATTTTGGGCAGAAATAATGGAGACCACTGATGTTGCAAAAGTACACGACCAGATAATGGGAAAGTAAAAACCCTACATTTTACTTCACCAACAATGAAACTTGTTTAATTGATTATTTATCATAATCAATACCATTATATCATAATCAGTACTTTATTTGGGACTTCCCTGTGGTGCAGTGGTTAAGAATCCACCTGCCAAGATGGCAGAAGAGAAAGACACGGAGATCACCTTCCTCCCCACAGATACACCAGAAATACATCTACACGTGGAACAACGGCTACAGAACACCTACTGAACGCTGGCAGAAGACCTCAGACCTACCAAAAGGTAATAAACTCCCCACGTACCTGGGTAGGGCAAAAGAAAAAAGAAAAACCAGAGACAAAGGGATAGGGACGGGACCTGCACCAGTGGAAGGGAGCCGTGAAGGAGGAAAGGTTTCCACACACTAGGAAGCCCCTTCGTGCACGGAGACTGTGGGTGGTGGAGGGGGAATGATTCGGAGCCACGGAGGAGAGCACAGCAACAGGGGTGCGAAGGTCAGAGTGGGGACATTCCCGCACAGAGGATCAGGGCCGACTGGCACTCACCCGCCCGAGAGGGTTGTCTGCTCACCCGCCGGGGTGGGCGGGGCTGGGAGTTGAGGCTCGGGCTTCGGTCAGGGCGCAGGGAGAAGACTTGGGTTGGCGGCGTGAACACAGCCTGCAGGGGGTTAGTGCACCATGGCTAGCCGGGAGGGAGTCCGGGGAAAAGTCTGGAGCTGCTGAAGAGGCAAGAGACTTTTTCTTCCCTCTTTGTTTCCTGGTGTTCAAGGAGAGGGGATTAAGAACGCTGTTTAAAGGAGTTCCAGAGATGGGCGCGAGCTGCTGCTAAAAGCACGGACCACAGAGACAAGCATGAGACGCTAAGGCTGCTGCTGCCACCACCAAGAAACCTGTGTGCGAGTGCAGGTCACTAACCATACCCCTCTTCCTGGGAGCCTGTGCAGCCCGCCACTGCAAGGGTCCCGGAATGCAGGGACAACTCCCCTGGGAGAACGCACGGCGCGCCTCAGGCTGGTGCAATGTCACGCCGGCCTCTGCCGCAGCAGGCTCGCCCCACACTCCGTGCCCCTCCCTCCCGCCAGCCAGGGTGATCCAGAGTCCCCGAATCACTGGCTCCTTTAACCCTATCCTGTCTGAGCGAAGAGCAGATGCCCTCCAGCAACCTACACGCAGAGGTGGGGGCCAAATCCAAAGCTGAGCCCCTGGGAGCTGTGAGAACAAAGAAAAAGAGAAATCTCTCTCAGGAGCCTCAGAAGCAGCGGATTAAAGCTCCACAATCAACTTGATGTACCCTGCATCTGTGGAATATATGAATAGACAACGAATCATCTGAAATTAAGAAGGTGGACTTTGAGAGCAAGATTTATGATTTTTCCCCTTTTCCTCTTTTTGTGAGTGTGTATGTGTATGCTTCTGTGTGAGATTTTGTCTGTATAGCTTTGCTTCCACCATTTGTCCTAGGGTTCTATCCTTCTGTTTTTTTTTTAATAATTATTTTTTATTTTAATAACTTTAATTTATTTTACTTTACCTTCTTTCTTTCTTTCTTTCCTTCCTTCCCTCCTTTAGACAACGAATCATCCCAAAGTGAGGAGGTGGACTTTGAGAGCAAGATTTATGATTTTTTCCCATTTTCCTCTTTTTGTGAGTGTGTATGTGTATGCTTCTGTGTGAGATTTTGTCTGTATACCTTTGCTTCCACCATTTGTTCTAGGGTTCTATCCGTCCATGTTTTTTGTTTGTTTGTTTGTTTTCAATTATTTTCTTAATAATTAGATTTTATTTTAATAATTTTATTATGTTTTATCTTAATGTATTTTATTATACTTTATCTTCTTTCTTACTTTTTTTCCTTCCTTTCCTCCGTACTTCCTTCATTCCTCCCTCCATCCCTCCTTCCCTCCCTTCTTTCTTTCTTCCTTTCTTTCTACATCTACTAATTCTTTCTTTCTACTTTTTCTCCCTTTTATTCTGAGCCGTGTGGATGAAAGGCTTTTGGTGCTGCAGCCAGGAGTCACTGCTGTGCCTCTGAGGTGGGAGAGCCAACTTCAGGACACTGGTCCAAAAGAGACCTCCCAGCTGCACGTAGTATCAAATGGCGATAATCTCCCAGAGATCTCCATCTCAACACCAGCACCCAGCTTCACTCAACGACCAGCAAGCTACAGTGCTGGACATCCTATGCCAAACAACTAGCAAGACAGGATCACAACCCTACCCATTACCAGAGAGGCTGCCTAAAATCATAATAAGTCCACAGACACCCCAAAACACACCACCAGATGTGCACCTGCCCACTAGAGAGACAAGATCCAGCCTCATCCACCAGAACACAGGCACTAGTCCCCTCCACCAGGAAGCCTACACAACCCACTGATCCAACCTTAGCCACTGGGGACAGACACCAAAAACAACAGGAACTAGGAACCTGCAGCCTGCAAAAAGGAGACCCCAAACACAGTAAGATAAGCAAAATGAGAAGAGAGAAAAACACACAGCAGTTGAAGGAGCAAGATAAAAACCCACCAGACCTAAGAAACGAAGAGGAAATAGGCAGTCTACCTGAAAAAGAATTCAGAATAATGATAGTAAAGATGATCCAAAATCTTGGAAATAGAATGGACAAGATACAAGAAACATTTATCAAGGACCTAGAAGAACTAAAGATGAAACAAACAATGATGAACAACACAATAAATGAAATTAAAAATAGTATAGATGGGATCAATAGCAGAATAACTGAGGCAGAAGAATGGATAAGGGACCTGGAAGATAAAATATTGGAAACAACTACTGCAGAGAAGAATAAAGAAAAAATAATGAAAAGAACTGAGGACCGTCTCAGAGACCTCTGGGACAACATTAAACACAGCAACATTCATATTATAGGGGTTCCAGAAGAAGAAGAGAAAAAGAAAGGGACTGAGAAAATATTTGTAGAGATTATAGTTGAAAACTTCCCTAATATGGGAAAGGAAATAGTTAATCAAGTGCAGGAAGCACAGAGAGTCCCATACAGGATAAATCCAAGGAGAAATAGGCCAAGACACATATTAATGAAACTGTCAAAAATTAAATGCAAAGAAAACATATTAAAAGCAGCAAGGAAAAAATAACAGACAAGGGAATCCCCATAAGGTTAACAGCTGATCTTTCAGCAGAAACTCTGCAAGCCAGAAGGGAGTGGCAGGGCATATTTAAAGCGATGAAGGAGAAAAACCTGCAACCAAAATTACTCTACCCAGAAAGGATCTCATTCAGATTTGATGGAGAAATTAAAACCTTTAAAGACAAGCAATGGGCTTCCCTGGTGGCGCAGTGGTTGAGAGTCTGCATGCCAATGCAGGGGACACTGGTTTGTGCCCCGGTCCAGGAAGATCCCACATGCCACGGAGTGGCTGAGCCCGTGAGCCATGGTCACTGAGCCTGCATGTCCTTAGCCTGTGCTCCACAACGGGAGAGGCCACAACAGTGAGAGGCCCATGTACCACACAAAAAAAAAAAAGACAAGCAAAAGTTGAGAGAGTTCAGCACCACCAAACCAGCTTTACAACAACTGCTAAAGGAACTTCTGTAGGCAAGAATCATAAGAGAAGGAAAAGACCTACAATAAGAAACCCAAAACAATTAAGAAAATGGGAATAGGAACGTGCATATTGATAATTACCTTAAATGTAAACGGACTAAATGCTTCCACCAAAGGACACAGATTGGTGGAATGGATACAAACACAGGACCCATATATTTTCTGTCTACAAGAGACCCACTTCAGACTTAGAGACACATACAGACTGAAAGTAAGGGGATGGAAAAAGATATTTCATGCAAATGGAAACCAAAAGAAAGCTGGAGTAGCAATTCTCATATCAGACAAAATAGACTTTAAAATAAAGAGTATTAGAAGAGACAAAGAAAGACACCACATAATGATCAAGGGATCGATCCAAGAAGAAAATGTAACAATTGTAAATATTTATGCACCCAACATAGGAGCACCTCAATATATAAGGCAAATACTAACAGCCATAAAAGGGAAGTGGACAGTAACACAATCATAATATGGGACTTTAACACCCCACTTTCACCAATGGACAGATCATCCAAAATGAAAATAAATAAGGAAACATAAGCTTTAAATGATACATTAAACAAGATGGACTTAATTGATATTAATAGGACATTCCATCCAAAAACAACAGAATACACATTTTTCTCAAGTGCTCATCGAACATTCTCCAGGACAGATCATATCTTGGGTCACAAATCAAGCCTTGGTATATTTAAGAAAATTGAAATTGTATCAAGTACCTTTTCCGACCACAATGCTATGAGACTAGATATCAATTACAGGAAAAGATCTGTAAAAAATACAAACATATGAAGGCTAAACAATACACTACTTAATAACGAAGTGATTACTGAAGAAATAAAGATGAAATAAAAAATACCTAGAAACAAATGACAATGGAGACACGATGACCCAAAATCTATGGGATGCAGCAAAAGCAGTTCTAAGAGGGAAGTTTATAGCAATACACTCCTACCTTAAGAAACAGGAAACATCTCGAATAAACAACCTAACCTTGCACCTAAAGCAATTAGAGAAAGCAGAACAAAAAACCCCAAAGTTAGCAGAAGGAAAGAAATCATAAAAATCAGATCAGAAATAAATGATAAAGAAATGAAGGAAACAATAGCAAAGATTAATAAAACTAGAAGCTGGTTCTTTGAGAACATAAATAAAATTGATAAACTATTAGGCAGACTCATCAACAAAAAAAGGGAGAAGACTCAAATCAATAGATTAGAAATGAAAAAGAAGTAACAACTGGCACTGCAGAAATACAAAAGATCATGAGAGATTACTACAAGCAAGTCTTTGCCAATCAAATGGACAACCTGGAAGAAATGGACAAATTCTTAGAAAGACACAACTGGCCAAGACTGAATCAGGAAGTAATAGAAAATATTAATGGACCAATCACAAGCACTGAAATTGCAACTGTGATTAAAAATCTTCCAAAAACAAAAGCCCAGGCTTCACAGGCGAATTCTATCAAACATTTAGAGAAGAGCTAACACCTGTCCTTCTCAAACTCTTACAAAATATAGCAGAGAGAGGAACACATCCAAACTCATTCTACAAGGCCTCCACAACCCTGATACCAAAATCAGACAGGGATGTCACAAGGAAAGAAAACTACAGGCCAATATCACTGATGAACATAGATGCAAAAATCCTCAACAAAATACTAGCAAACAGAATTCAACAGCACATTAAATGAATCATACACCATGACCAAGTGGGGTTTATCCCAGGATTGCAAGGATTCTTCAATTATGCAAATCAATCAACGTGATACACCATATTAACAAACTGAAGGAATAAAACAATATGATCATCTCAATAGATGCAGAGAAAGCTTTTGACAAAATTCAACACCCATTTATGATAAAAACCCTGCAGAAATTAGGCATAGAGGGAACTTTCCTCAACATAATAAAGGCCATATATGACAAACCCACAGCCAACATCGTCCTTAATGGTGAAAAACTGAAAGCATTTCCACTAAGATCAGGAAAAGACAAGGTTGCCCACTCTCACCATTCTTATTCTACATAGTTTTGGAAGTTTTAGCCACAGCAATCAGAGAAGAAAAGGAAATAAAAGGAATCCAAATCAGAAAAGAAGAAGTAAAGCTGTCACTGTTTGCAGATGACATGATACTATACATAGGGAATCCTAAAGATGCTACCAGAAAAGTACTAGAGCTAATCAATGAATTTGGTAAAGTAGCAGGATACAAAATTAATGCACAGCAATCTCTAGCATTCTTATACACTAATGATGAAAAATCTTAAAGTGATACAAGGAAATCCTCCCATTTACCATTGCAACAAAATGAATAAAATATCTAGGAATAAATCTACCTAAGGAGACAAAAGACCTGTATGCAGAAAATTATAAGGCTCTGATGAAAGAAATTAAAGATGATACAAATAGATGGAGAGATATACCATATTCTTGTATTGGAAGTATCAACATTGTGAAAATGACTCTACTACCCAAAGCAATCTACAGATTCAATGCAATCCCTCTCAAACTACCACTGGCATTTTTCACAGAACTAGAACAAAAAATTTCACAATTTGTATGGAAACACAAAAGACCCCGAATAGGCAAAGCAATCTTGAGAATGAAAAATGGAGCTTGAGGAATCAGGCTCCTTGACTTCAGACTATACTACAAAGCTAATGTAATCAAGACAGTATGGTACTGGCATAAAAACAGAAAGATAGATCAATGGAACAGGATAGAAATCCCAGAGATAAACCCACGCACATATGGTCACCTTATCTTTGATAAAGGAGGCAGGAATGTATAGTAGAGAAAGGACAGCCTCTTCCAGTTTTCCCACTGGTGCTGGGAAAACTGGACAGGTGCCTGTAAAAGTATGAGATTACATCACGCCTTAACACCATACACAAAAATAAGCTCAAAATGGATTAAAGACCTAAATGTAAGGCCAGACACTGTCAAACTCATAGAGGAAAATTTAGGCAGAAGACTCTATGACATAAATCACAGCAAGATCCTTTTTGACCCACCTCCTAGGGAAATGGAAATAAAAACAAAAATAAACAAATGGGACCTAATGAAACTTAAGTTTTTGCACAGCAAAGGAAACCGTAAACAAGACCAAAAGACAACCCTCAGAATGGAAGAAAATACTTCCAAATGAAGCAACTGACAAAGGATTAATCTCCAAAATTTACAAGCAGCTCATGCAGCTCAATAACAAAAAAACAAACAACCCAATCCAAAAATGGGCAGAAGACCTAAATACACATTTCTCCAAAGAAGATATATAGACTGCCAACAAACACATGAAAGAATGCTCAACATCATTAATCATTACAGAAATGCAAATAAAAACTACAATTAGATATCATCTCACACAAGTCAGAATGGCCATCATCAAGAAATCTAGAAGCAATAAATGCTGGAGAGGTTGTGGAGTAAAGGGAACCCTCTTGCACTGTTGGTGGGAATGTAAATTGATATAGCCATTGTGGATAACAGTATGGAGATTCCTTAAAAAACTACAAATAGAGCTACCATATGACCCAGCAATCCCACTACTGTATGTATACCCTGAGAAAACCATAATTCAAAAAGAGTCATGTACCAAAATGTTCACTGCAGCTCTATTTACAATAGCCCGAGATGGAAACAACCTAAGTGTCCATCATCGGATGAATGGATAAAGATGATGTGACACATATATACAATGGAATATTACTCAGCCATAAAAAGAAAAGAAATTGAGCTATTTGTAATGAGGTGGATAGACCTAGAGTCTGTCAGATAGAGAAAGACAAATACCGTATGCTAACACATATATATGGAATTTAAGAAAAAAAAATGTCATCAAGAACCTAGGGGTAAGACAGGAATAAAGACACAGACCTATTAGAGAATGGACTTGAGGATATGGGGAGTGGGATCTGTAAGCTGTGACAAAGCAAGAGAGAGGCATGGACATATATACACTACCATACGTAAGGTAGATAGCTAGTGGGAAGCAGCCGCATAGCACAGGGAGATCAGCTTGGTGCTTTGTGACCACCTGGATGGGTGGGATAGGGTTGGTGGGAGGGAGGGATACGCAAGAGGGAAGAGATACGGGGACATATGTATATGTATAACTGATTCACTTTGTTATAAAGCAGAAACTAACACACCATTGTAAAGCAATTATACTCCAGTTAAAAAAAAGAAAAGAAAAAAAGAATCCACCTGCCAGTGCAGGGGACATGGGTTCGAGCCCTGGTCCAGGAACATCCCACATGCCACAGAGCAACTAAGCCCGTGCACTACAACTACTGAGCCTGTGCTCTAGAGCCTGCAAGCTACAACTACTGAGCCCACATGCCACAACTACTGAAACCTATGTGCCTATAGCCCATGTTCCGCCACAAGTGAAACCACTGTAATGAGAAGCCTGCACGCCGGAACAGAGTAGCCTACTTGCTGCAACTAGAGAAAGCCCACGCGCAGCAACAAAGACAAAACACAGCCAAAAATAAATTAATTAATTAATCAAAATAATTTACTCTGTGTATTAGGGTTCTCTATATATAGACTATAGTTATATAGGCTATATCTATATGTCTATCTCTATCTATATAGAGGTAAATAGAGGTTTATTATGAGGAATTGGTTCACGTGATTATGAAGGGTGAGAGGTTCATGATGCCATCTGAAAGCTGGAGACCCAGGGCAGGTGGTGGTGTAATTCAGTCTCAGTCCAGAGGCCTGAAAATCAAGGCAGAGGGTGATGTAAATCCAAGTCCAGGGGCAGGAGAAGATGAGATGCCCCAGCTCTTCAGTGAGGCAGGGAAAAAAGGACAAATTCCTCCTTCCTCTGCCTTTTTTTCCATTCAGGCCCTTAATGGATGGCATGGTGCCCACCCATATTTGGGAAGACAATCTGCTTTACCAGCTCCACCAATTCAAATGCTAATCTCATCTGGAAACACCCTCACAGACACACCAGAAACAATGTTTGATCTGGCTCCTGTGACCCACTCAAGCTGACATACAATTAACCATGACACTCTACTAGGAATTTATGTAGAAAAGTGAGAAGAAGATACTGTTTATATCCTTGTAATAATTATTTTGCATTGTAATAAGATCAATATCATAAAAAGTCCTGTGAAATTACTTTTTGAACAACCCTGGTAGAGTATAAATATTTATATTTAGAATAAATATGTTACTAACCAACAATATTCTGCTTATAGTTTTTTCTAATGTGAGAGTCAGTGTTCTCCATTTTAAGAATACAAATTAAGAGATTTTAAATACATATATATATATATAATTTAAATATAAGTTAAGAAACTTTAAAAATATTTTTCACTTTACAGAAAAAAATTCCTTCAATCAAAGAATCCCTCCTGCTTTCATGGTTAATTAATTTTGGAGAGGAGGGGACCAGAGAAACTTTAAGGTTCAACTGAAGATTACTGAGAAATTAAGATAAAGCATTGCTAGGTGCTGACAATGAGGGGAAATTGAATTTATCACTAATTTATTTTTTTTAAATATGCATAGCTTTTCAGGAAAACATCTGTTCTATAAAAAGGAACATGTGTATTCTCTGAATGTTTATGAATGTTTTTTGAATAAGCTGTCAATAATATTATTCTGGTTGAAATGTGGCCCCCTCACATGGTTTCCAATGACAGGCAAGAATATTTAAATGCTTCCACTTACATTCCACTGTGGCATACGATACCCCTTTCTTGGTTTTGCTTGTACTGTAAGATTGAATGACCTTCTCTTCCTTTCATCCTCTGCCCAAGGTGAATCAGTTCATGTGTCCCATGAACTTTAGAAGGGCTTTTTGCCCTTTCCAATTCATTTCACATGGTTGCCTTACAACCTCACCTCTCTGATAGGCTCAGTGATAGGATTTTGCATGTTGTGCAGTTTTTTCTCATTGTTAAAGTGGGAGTGCCACTTTCTGGCAACTTTCTATATCCTAAGAGGAGGCAGAGTTTCTGTGGCTCATGTTAATACATTTTACATCACAATGAGTGCATAGCTGAATACATGTAACCAAGACAAGTTTCCAAAAACAATATTTACTCTGATTTTCCTATTATTTTCCCTTTATTTTCTATGAAATGTCATTCTATTTCATTAAAAATTGCTGATTGTGACCTACTAAATTGCTCCCACAATCCACTAATTGGGTCAGGAACTACAGTTTTAAAAACAGTGGTCTGAGACACAGCTGTATAAATGTATTATTAATATATAATGAGTTAATTTGTACTACAGAATATATACTTTACCTGTGTATAATACATAGTATATGAATAGGATTCTTATTTGAAAACAATGGAACCCAACTCTAACTTAAGCAGTAAAATCTTTTAACAGGTATCACTCAACTCACAGATTCAATAGGAAGCTTAAAGAACCAGCTTCAAAAATGTGGAGGATCCAATAGAAGGCAGGTAGCTGAGAGCATGTCCAAGGTCACACCACAGGAACATGATGGTTGGGACATTGTCACCAGCAAAGCTTGCCCCCTCAACTCTTGGATTTCTACCACTGTTACCACTAAAAATGATTTCTCAACTGTCCCCACATCTTTGTGTCAAGCTATAAAAAGTTAAAGCCCTGAAGTATCAGATGGCTGAGCTTAGGTTTCATGCCTGCTCTCACCCCTTCCACGGGTGGGTATATGGACTACCTAATCCCATGGGTTTCAACATGGGTATAATTTCCCTCAAAATGAAAAGGTGGCCAAAATGTTCACCACATTTATAATCACTTTATATTCTATTTTAGTAAATTCCTTGATTTCCATTGCTTTAATAACTATTTATATATGCTTGACTCCTGAATTTGTATCTTCAGCCAAGATTTTCCTCTGAGCTCTAGGCCTGGAATATATGACTGCTCAACAGACATGTCCATTTGGATGTCTCAGAAGCTCCTCCAATTTAGTATCTCCATGTGTCCATGGATGACTTCATGATCTTCCTCACAAAACTCCCGTGTTCAGTATCCCAGTGACCAGTGTGGTCATCTCTTTATTCACAAGAGCCAGGAACCTTGAAGTCATTCTTGGAAGCTCTTTCTTCTCTCACCACATATCTAATTCATTACCAGATCTTACGGATTTTTTATTTCTCGAGTATCTCCGGACTCTACCTTCCTCTCTCCATGTTCACCATCACCTTCCTCATCCAAACTACCACCAGCTCTCAGCCTAACCCATCTACCTGCACCTGGTCTAGCCCCTTTCTTCAGTGTTCCCTTACACACGTCTCAAAAAACAAATCTGACCACGTCATTCTCATTACTTAAAACCATTCAATGTCTTGTAAGAACTTCTGATTAGAATCAGAGAAACTTTCTACATACAGATTTTATTACAGATTCCATTACACAATTCCAAACCAGAATTGTGCAGGAGGAAAATATCATCTAGGATATTACAACCCTTTGAAAAAATAGTTGGTCTGAGGTTGCTTTTTCAGTGGCTTTTGTAAAGAATACAGTGAGAGATCTCCCAAAACACAGATAGCATCAGTGACCAGCAATGCATTTAACAGCCCTGTGCACCCCCATGTGCTTAAAATGACTTCACTCTTGATAAACCTGTTTCAAAAATAAGTATGGATTTAATATTTGGATTCTCAGAGCTGTCTAGACTTGTTTGTAAGGTCCATGAAGTCAGTGACTGTTTAAATTCACCCAGTTGGTAGTGGTGCAGTGTCTGTTAGCAAAAGGCAAAGGGAGAGGAGGCATTCTGGGTAGAGAAGGGTGATTTGGCCATGTAGATGTGTGACAAATTGAAGTCTCCAATCACACAGTCCCTCAGTGGTTTTGTACTGTGTCAACTGACTAAGCTAGAATTTAATTTCCCCAAATTCCTTTCCTGTATGGCTCTGGGTTAGGATTGGCCACAAGAGAAATTTTCATGAGATTTGGAAGGTGGAAATGAAGCAGAAAGTTCAGGGTAGGTCACTGTGTACCACTGCACACATGGTCCCTAATCTTTCTCGCCTTGTTGGTGTGGGTTCATAGCAAGCTATGCAGCTCCTCCAGCTGTACCAGATCCCCTCTTTCAGTTCCTCCATGTCCCAAGCCATGTATGTGTGCAGCAGAGTAGCAAAGAGCACCAGCATTTTCTGCAGATCACTGTTTCATCTTGGTTGGAGATGGTGAGAGACAGATATACAAGTTTGTCCTTTTCTTTGGTTCACATCCTTTTTTTCTTCCCTACTATCAGCCCACTGACTGACACGTGCTTCAGGCCCACCACCAAAGGCACAGACAAAAAGACTTCCATAGACTTCTTACCAGATCCCACAGCTATGTAAGTGCAAATTCCAATAATGGATTCCTTCTTCCACATCATTAATAGTGATTCTGCTTCCCTGATTGGATCCTGACTGACATTTTCTAGGTAACATTGTACCTAGGAACTTTTTTAAGCAATTTATTTATTTAATTTAATTTATTTTTGGCTGTGTTGGGTCTTCATTGCTGTGCGCAAGCTTTCTCTAGTTGTGGAGAGCGGGGGCTACACTTTGTTGCAATGCGTGGCCTTCTCATTGCAGTGGCTTCTCTTGCTATGGGACATGGGCTCTAGGCACACAGGCTTCAGCAGTTGCAGCACACCAGCTCAGTAGTTGTGGCTCATGTGCTCTAGAGCACAGGCTCAGTAGTTGTGGCGCTGGTGTTAGTTGCTCTGCAGCATGTGGGATCTTCCCGGACCAGGGCTCGAGCCCATGTCCCCTGCATTGACAGGTGGATTCTCAACCACTGTGCCACCAGGGAAGGCCCCTAGGAACCTTTCAAGCATTCATTTCACTGCATGATCCTACCCAGGGGCAAATTGCCAGTTCATTGCCCTCACAGGAAATCAGTTCCAGAAGTGAGGTCAAATTTAAAGCAGTATAGAACAGTTGTAGTTAATGGCACACAGTCTCAAATGTCAAGAAGTTCCAGGTTTAAATCCAAGATCAGCTACTTCCTGGGCACACTTGGGCCTGTTCCTTAACCTCCAGGAGGCTTAGTTCTCCATTTGTAAAACAGACACAGTAACACCCATCTCCCAAGGTGGTTGTAAGATTTGAATGAACCCAAGGTACATTAAGCACTTGGCATTGTAAGGGGCACAAAGTAAATAAATAAATTTTAACTACTGACCAGAGTTTTGGGAATATGGTGGAGGACTAAGAGATCACCTTCCTCTCCACAAATACATCAAAAATACATCTACATGTCTCCTACAGAATACCTACTGAACGCTGGCAGAAGACCTCAGGTTTCCCAAAAGACAAGAAACTCCCCACATACCTGGGTAGGGCAAAAGAAAAAAGAAAAAATAGAGACAAAAAATAGGGACGGGACCTGCGCATCTGGCAGAGAGCTGTGAAGAAGGGAAAGTTTCCACACACTAGGAAAGGAAGCCTCCTCACTGGCAGGGATGGGGGGAGCTTTGGAGCCACAGACGAGAGTGCAGCAATGGTGGTGTGGAGGGCAAAGTAGGGAGAATCCCACAAAGAGGATCGATGCTGACCAGCACACCCCAGCCTGAGACACTTGTCTGCTCACCCACTGGGGTGAGTGGGGACTGGCTGCTGAGGCTCAGGCTTCAGAGGTCAGACCCCAGGGAGATGACTGGTGTTGGCTGCATGAAGACAGCCTGAGGGAGCTAGTGCGCCACAGCTGAGGGAGTCCGGGAAGAAACCTGGGCCCACCAGAGAGGCAAGGGACCATTGTTGCGGGGTGCTCAAGGAGAAGGGTGGGCCCGTCATAGGATCTTCTTTCTCCATGCACTCACAGACAGCAGACCACCACCTACATGAGCTTTAGGGGCGGATGTAATCTGTGACTGATATCTCAGTCCCCAGAGGTGGGCATGAGGGGTACCACTGCTGCTGCTGCCCCCAAGGGTCTTGTGAAAAAGCACAGGTCACTGCCCACACCTTCCTGGGAGCCTGTGCAGCCTGCCACTGCTGAGGGTCCTGCGATTTGGGGCCAACTTCCCTGGGAGAGTGAACAGCATGCCTCAGGCTGTTGCAACTTCTCACAGGCCTCTGCCTCTAAAGGCACTCCATGCACATCCCAATTGTAACTGTCATATCCCTCCCTCTCCCCGGCCTGAGTGAGCAAGTGAGCCCTAATCAGCAGCTGCTTTTGCCCCCTCTTGCTGGGGTGGGAAGAGATGCCCGAGGGTGGTCCACATGCAGAGGTGGGGCCAAAACCAAAGCTGAACCCCAGGGGTGGTGCAACCAAGGAAGAGAAAAGGAACTCTCTCCATGCGGCCACAGGAACAGCAGATTAAATATCCATGATTGGCTTGGTGAACCCTGAATCTGTGGAATACCTGAATAGAAAACAAGTGTTCCCACAATTGAGCCTGCGGACTTTGGGTGCAACTGTGGACTTTTGGAGCAAGTACACACAGGATTTGGGCCAGGTCAGAGACTGAGCTGGCCCCACAGTGCCCAAAGCAGGTCCAGAGACCTACCTAGAGTTTGCTTTCTGCTTTTGATTTGTTTTGGGTTTTTTGTTTTTGTTAGTCTAGTTTTTAGTGTTTCTTTTCATTGTTGGGTTCATTTATTTGTTTGGTTGCTCTCTTCTTTTTTGTTTTCTCTATTTTTTTGGTGTGTGTGTGTGTGTGTGTGTGTGTGTGATTCTTTGTGTGTTTTTGTCTGTTTGGTTTTGCTTTTACCATTTGTCTTGGGTTTTCGTTTGTCTGCTCATTTTCTTTTTGTTTTGTTTTGTGTGTGCATCTGTGTATGTGTATGTGTTTCTTTAATGTGTCTTTCTTTTTTTTTTTCTTTTCTTCCACTCCGTGTGGCTTGAAGGGTCTTTCAGCTCCAGACAGGGGTCAGGCCTAAGCCTGAGGTGGGAGAGCCGAGTCCAGGACATTGGACCACCAGAGAACTCCCAGACACAGGGGATATTAATTGGTGAGAGCTCTCCCAGAGGTCTCCATCTCATCACTAAAACCTGGTTCCACCCAACAGCCAGCAAGCTCCAGTGCTGGATACCTCATGCCAAACAACTAGCAAGAGAGGAACACAAAACCACCCATTAGCAGGCAGGCTGCCTAATGTCATACTACACTCACAGACACCACAAAACACATCACTGGCCATGGCCCTGCCCATCAGAGGGACAACTCCCAGGTCTACCCACCAGAACACAGGCACCAGTTCCCCTCACCAGGAAGCCTACACAAACCACTGGACCAACCTCACCAACTGTGGGGAGACACCAAAAAGAGCAGCAGGGATTATGAACCAGCAGCCTACAGAAAGGAGACCCCAAACAAAATTAAACAAAATGAGAAGACAGAGAAATATGCTGCAGATAAAGGAGTAAGGTAAAAACCCAGAAAACCAAATAAATGAAGAGGAAATAGGCAGTCTACCTGAAAAATAATTCAGAATAATGATAATAAAGATGATCCAAAATCTCGGAAATAGAATAGAGAAAATACAAGAAATGTTTAGCAAGGACCTAAAAGAAAAAAAACAAATAGTGATGAACTACACAGTCACAGAAATTTACTCTAGAAGGAATCAATAGCAGAATAACTGAGGGAGAAGAATGGATAAGTGACCTGGAAGATAAAATAGTAGAAATAACTACTACAGAGCAGAATAAAGAAAAAAGAATGAAAACAATTGAGGACAGTCTCAAAGACCTCTGGAACAATATTAAATGCACCAACATTCGAATTATAAGGGTCCCAGAAGAAGAAGAGGGAAAAAAAAATCGACTGAGAAAATATTTGAAGAGAATATAGTTGAAAAGTTCGCTAACATGAGAAAGGAAATAGACAAAAGTCCAGGAAGCACAGAGAGTCCCATACAGGATAAATCCAAGGAGAAACATGCCAAGACACATATTAATCAAACTATCAAAAATTAAATACAAAGAAAAATATTAAAAGCAGCAAGGGAAAAGCAACAAATAACATACAAGGGAATCCCTATAAGGCTCTCAGCTGATCTTTCAGCAGAAAGGGTGTGGCAGGGTATATTTAAAGTGATAAAACGGGAAAAACCTACAACAAAGATTACTCTACCCAGCAAGGATCTCATTCAGATTTGACAGAGAAATTAAAAGCTTTACAGATAAGCAAAAGTTAAGAGAATTCAGCACCACCAAACTGGCTTTACAACAAATGCTAAAGGAACTTCTCTAAGTGGGAAACACAAGAGAAGAAAAAGACCTACAAAAAGAAACCCAAAACAATTAAGAAAATGGGAATAGGAATATACATTCTGATAATTACACTAATATGAATGGGTTAAATGCTCCAACCAAAAGACACAGACTGGCTGAATGGATACAAAAACAAGGCCCATATATATGTTGTCTATAACAGACCCACATCAAACCTAAAGACACATACAGACTGCAAGTGAGGGGCTGGAAAAAGATATTCCATGCAAATGAAAATCAAAAGCTGGAGTAGCAATACTCATATCAGATAAAATAGACTTTAAAATAAAGACTGTTACAAGAGATAAGGAAAGACACTACATAATGATCAAGGGATCAATCCAAGAAGAAAAGATAACAATTATAAATATTTAAGCACCCAACATAAGAGCACCTCAATACATAAGACAAAGGCTAACAGCCATAAAAGGGGAAACCGACAGTAACATAATAATAGTGGGGGATTTTAACACCTCACTTAGACCAATGGACAGATCAACCAGACAGAAAATAAATAAGTAAACACAGCTTTAAGTGACACAATAGAGCAGATAAATTTAATTGTTATTTATAGGACATTCCACTAGGAAGTGGAAGAATACACTTTCTCTCAAGTGCACATGGAACATTCTCCAGGATAGATCACATCTTGGGTCACAAATCAAGCCTCAGTAAATTTAAGAAAATTGAAATCATATCAAGCATCTTTTCTGACCAAAATGCTATGAGATTAGAAATCAATTACAGGAAAAAAATACTGTAAAAAACACACACACATGGAGGCTAAACAATATGCTGCTAAATAACCAAGAGATCACTGAAGAAATCAGAGGAAATAAAAGAAATACCTAGAGGCAAATGACAATGAAAACACAACAACCTAAATCCAATGGGATGCAGTGAAAGCAGTTCTAAGAGGGAAGTTTATAGCAATACAATCCTCCCTCAAGAAACATGAAAAATCTCAAACAATCTAACCTTACACCTAAAGTAACTAGAGAAAAAAGAACAAAATAAAACCCAAAGTTAGCAGAAGAAAAGAAATCATAAAGATCAGATCAGAAATAAATGAAAAAGAAATGAAGGAAATGATAGCAAAGATCAATAAAACTAAAAGCTGGTTCTTTGAGAAGATAAAACTGATAAACCTTTAGACAGACTCATCAAGAAAAAGAAGGAGAGGACTCAAATCAATTAAATTAGAAATGAAAAAGAAGTTACAATGGACACTGCAGAAATACAAAGGATCATAAGAGACTACTACAAGCAATTGATGCAGAAAAAACTTTTGACAAAATTCAACACCCGTTTATGATAAACACTCTCCAGAAACTGGGCATAGAGGGAACCTACCTCAACATAATAAAGGCCATATATGACAAACCCACAGCAAGCATCATTCTCAATGGTGAAAAACTGAAACCATTTCCTCTAAGACCAGGAACAAGACAAGGGTGTCCACTCTCACCAGTATTATTCAACATAAATTTGGAAGTTCTAGCCACAGCAATCAGAGAAGAAAAAGAAATAAAAGGAATCCAAATCGGAAAAGAAGAAGTAAAGCTGTCACTGTTTACAGGTGACATGATACTATACATAGAAAATCCTAAAGATGCCACCAGAAACCTACCAGAACTAGTCAATGAATTTGGTAAAGTTGCAGGATACAAAATTAATGCAGAGAAATCTCTTGCACTCCTATGCACTATCAATGAAAGATCAGAAAGAGAAATTAAGGAAACAATCCCATTCACCACTGTAGCAAAAATAATGAAATACCTAGGAATAAACCTACCTAAGGAGGCAAAAGACCTGTACTCAGAAAACTATAAGACACTGATGAAAGAAATCAAACATGACACAAACAGATGAAGAGATATACCATGTTTGTGGATTGGAAGAATCAATATTGTGAAAATGACTATACTACCCAAGGTAATCTACAGATTCAATGCAATCCCTATCAAATAACCAATGGCATTTTTCACAGAACTAGAAAAAAATCTTAAAATTTGTATGGAGACCCAAAAGACCCCAAATGGCCAAAGCAATCATGAGAAAAAATCCCAGAAAAGCACAAAACAAAAAATTGGAGCTGGAGGAATCAGGCTCCGTGACCTCAGACTATACTACAAATCTACAGTAATCAAGACAGTATGGTACTAGCACAAAAACAGAAATAGAGATCAATGGACCAGGAGAGAAAGCCCAGAGATAAACCCATGAACCTATGGTCACCTAATCTATGACAAAGGAGGCAAGAATATACAATGGAGAAAAGACAGTCTCTTCATTAAGTGACGCTGGGAAAACCAGACAATTTCATGTAAAAGAATGAAATTAGAACACTCCATAACACCATACACAATAATAAACTTAAAATGGATTAAAGACCTAAATTTAAGACTGGACACAATAAAACTCTTAGAGGGGGCTTCCCTGGTGGCGCAGTGCTTGAGAGTCCGCCTGCCGATGCAGGAGACGCGGGTTCGTGCCCCGTTTCGGGAGGATCCCACGTGCCGCGGAGCGGCTGGGCCCGTGAGCCATGGCCGCTGAGCCTGCGCGTCCGGAGCCTGTGCTCCGCAAATGGGAGAGGCCACAACAGTGAGAGGCCCGCATAACGCAAGGAAGAAAAAAAAAAAAAAAAAAACTCTTAGAGGATAACATAGGCAGAACACTCTTTTACATAAATCACAGCAAGATCTTTTCTGACCCACCTTCTAAAGTAATGGAAATAAAAACAAAAGTAAACAAATGGGACCTAATTAAACTTAAAGCTTCTGCACAACAAGGGAAACCATAAACAAGATGAAAAGACAACCCTCAGAATGGGAGAAAATAATTGCAAATGAATCAAGGGATAAAGGATTAATCTCCAAAATATACAAGCCACTCATGCAGCTCAATATCAAAAAAACAAACAATCCAATCAAAAAATTGGCAGAAGATCTAAATAGACATTTTTCCAAAGAAGACAGACAGATGACCAAAAAGTACATGAAAAGATGCTCAACATCACTAATTATTAGAGAAATGCAAATCAAAACTACAATGAGGCATCAACTCACACCGGTCAGAATGGCCACCATCAAAAAATCTACAAACAGTAAATGCCAGAGAGGGTATGGAGATAAGGGAATCCTCTCGCACTATTGGTGGGAATGTAAAATGATACAGCCACTATGGACAACAGTATGGAGGTTCCTTAAAAATCTAAAAATAGAATTACCATATGACCCAGCAATCCCACTACTGGGCATATACCCTGAGAAAACCATAACTCAAAAAGACACATGCACCCCAATGTTCATTGCAGCACTATTTACAATAATCAGGTCATGGAATCAACCTAAGTGTCCATTGGCAGATAAATAGATAAAGAAGATGTGGTACATATATACAATGGACTATTACTCAGCCATGAAAGGAATGAAATTGGGTCATTTGTAGAGATGTGGATGGACCTAGAGACTGTTACACAGAGTGAAGTAAGTCATAAAGAGAAAAACAAATATTGTATATTAACTCATATATGCAGAATCTAGAAAAATGGTACAGATGAACCTGTTTGCAAGGCAGAAATAGAGACATAGACGTAGAGAACAAATGTATGGGCACCAAGGGGGGAAAGGGGGGGTGAGCTGAATTGAGAGATTGGGATTGACATACATACACTAACATGTATAAAATAGATAATTAATGAGAACCTGCTGTATAGCACAGGGAACTCCACCTCGCTGTACAGTAGAAACTAACATAACATTGTAAAACAACTATACCTCAGTTAAAAATATATATAAAGACAAGAAATAATTTTTTCAGTAAAACAATTTCTAACTATTAAAGCAGAAATACATCAATGTAATCGTTGTTCCATCTAGAAATAAAGAGATATCTTTTATTGGGTAGTGAATTAGAAACGTTAGCCAAGTCTTCCACTAGTATATCTCTTTAAAGAAATCTTTTTATCCTTAGAATAATGTAAGCGTCAAGTAACTTTTTCTCAGCCTTCATTATCATTTATAAACATCTCTATGAAGAAACCCTGTGGAGAGGGAGGATGGGTAGAATGTACAGTGAAGAGGAGGTAAAGACCTAAAGAACCTGTTTTCAGCTGAAAACCAACATGCTTGATGAAATGGAACCCAAACTGATAGGAGTGTATTGTCACCCACACAATTTCTTATCCAGTCACATGAAAGATGAAGCTGGGAACCACACTTCATGATAGATAAATACCTCTGAACTATTTGATTTGTTGAGCTCAATGGAGAAAATTTTCCACATGCTTGCATGGTTTTCATTGTTTTTTTCCCCTCTGGTTATGTAGAATTCTGTCTTCCCTTATCCAAGCTGCTGATTGCTTATTAAAGGCATAAGGTGGAACAGATCTCTCCATGTGAGACACACCAACCTAACCCTCAGAGGGTTCTCATCAGTACTGGGAGAAAGATGCTCCACGACAATGCATTGCCCTGACATTTGGTTGAAAGACATTTGCAGTTCTGTACAACACCCAAGGGTACTATTGTGCTGCACAGAGTTGAGGCTGAGTGGTTTTCTTCAGACAAAGAGAGAAGAGGGAATTTCAGGCAAAGTTTAGGCTTTGGTACAAACTAAAAAGTAACCATAAGGAAGAGAGGGTGAAATCCTAATCAGTATAACTATAATGGAATTCACTCTTTTTAATTGTGTCCCAATGTGGCTGGTTTTCTAGAACAAATCATTTTTCATAGTTTAAATATCATGAAATTTTATCAAATACTCATGTGCATTTTTATGGGTGAAGAAAGTCATTTTAATAGTATATTTTAATGATGGAATTAAATAATGACTCTGACTCCAAAATTCAATAACGTTAGGTTATCATAAAAAAGATGATAAAATATTCATTTCTTTGTAATTAGTCTGAGTTAGAGGTAAAATGAGAAAAAGGCCTGTAACCTTTTTCTGGTTTAAGAAGGATGCTTTCTACAAAAGTGGAAGAGTAAATGCACTGTGTTTAATAAAGAACACAAGATCATAAAACATAGCTACTTCTCTAATCTGCTGTCCAAGTGTCAATTCGTCTGCAAGCAAATATCACCAGTTAGGGCCCACCTGTTTCATCACATATTTTATTACTATCCCATGTTTATTTTAGTTTTCACATAGCCTGCAGTTCAAAAGCAGAAATTCTTTGAAACTTAACCTATCCTCCCACCCTCTGCCATAATTATGGGGAATTTGAGATTATGGCTTAGTTGTTGACTTTTTATTCACTATAAAGTTAAAGTTCTTTGTGTTTTCTGTGTCATAAACCCCTTTGAGATTTTGAAAAACAGATATAGATGTCTTCTCTAGCAAGAAACCTCCACACATTTGCAGACTGACACTAAATTTGCATATACTATCCAGGGCTTCATGGGCTCCTCAGCGTGCATCTTTGGACTCCAGAATGAGAGCAACTGATTCAAAAAGTAGATGGTTATTTCCAACTTGGAGTGGATTCGGGGAATTGAGTGGAAATGCAAGATGAGGGAGAAATAAAAAGACTTCTTAGTCTTTCTGGATTTAAATATTTATAGATTGGTTTTAAAATGAAGTTCTAGGATACTAAACATACCCATACTCAAATATAATTTTAAAGTGATGATTTCTTGGTACCATGTCTCTAAAGGGCAAATTGGTGATATGTATCAACAGCCTTAACAATGTTCACAGATTTTGATGCAGCGATTCCAATTTCAGAAATCTATCCTGAGGAAATATTCAGAGATGGAGACAAAGGTCTATGTCCAAGGAAGTTTATGACAGTATTATTTATGAAAACAAGAATTTGGAAACAACTTAGATGTTTAGGGGAAAAAGGTGATGGGCAATTAAATTAATTGCACCTATGCAATAAATTATTTGCAGCTATCAAAGTTTATGTTTTACAAACAAACAAACTCATAGAAAAAGAGGTTTGTGGTTACCAGAGGCAGGGGATGGAGGGGTGGGGGGTTGGGGTAATTGGATGAAGGCAAAAAAAATTGAGAAAGAAAAGAAGCTATGTAAAAATGAAACTTTGCAATCTCTGTTTATAGACATACTATTATTTTTGAAAAATAAAACCTTTGGAAACAAACAAAAATTTATGTTTTAATAAGAACATTTAGTGGCATGGGCAACTACTTAATATCTAAAGTCTGGTTAAACTGGATAAAACTTATTTATATTATCTAAATTATAGAATTAAAAATTGATGGGAGTGGGTTTTAAAAGCTGTACAAGACCTAATGAAACTTAAAAGCTTTTGCACAGCAAAGGAAACCATAAACAAGATGAAAAGGCAACCTTCAGAATAGGAGAAAATTTTTGCAAATGAAGCAACTGACAAAGGATTAATCTCCAAAATTTACAAGCAGTTCATGCAGCTGAATAACAAAATAACAAACAACCCAAGCCAAAAATGGGCAGAAGACCGAAATAGACATTTTTTTCAAAGAAGATATACAGATTGCCAACAAACACATGAAAGGTTGCTCAACATCACTAATAATCAGAGAAATTCAAATCAAAACTACAATGAGGTATCACCTCACACCAGTCAGAATGCCCATCATCAAAAAATCTACAAACAATAAATACTGGAGAGGGTGTAAAGAAAAGGGAACCCTCTTGCACTGTTGGTGGGAATGTAAATTGATACAGCCACTATGGAGAACAGTATGAAGGTTCCTTAAAAAACTAAAAATAGAATTACCATATGACACAGCAATCCTACTACTGGACATATACCCTGAGAAAACCATAATTCAAAAAGAGTTATGTACCAAAATGTTCATTGCAGCTCTATTTACAATAGCCAGGACATGGAAGCAACCTAAGTGTCCATTGACAGATGAATGAATAAAGAAGATGTGGCACATATATACAATGGAATATTGCTCAGCCATAAAAAGAAACGAAACTGAGTTATTTATAGTGAGTTGGATGGACTTAGAATCTGTCCTACAGAGTGAAGTAAGTCAGAAAGAGAAAAACAAATACTATATGCTAACACATATATATGGAATCTAAAAAAGAAAAGGTTCTGAAGAACCTAGGGGTAGGACAGGAATAAAGACGCAGATGTAGAGATGTAGAGAATGGACTTAAGGACATGGGGAGGGAAGGGTAAGCTGGGACGAACTGAGAGAGTGGCATGGACATATATACACTACCAAATGTAAAATAGCTAGTGGGAAGCAGCCGTATTTCTCAAGTGGTTTTACAATGAATTGTTTTATTTCATTAATTGAATAAACCAATATTCATTGTATGCCTATTATGTGCTAGATACTATGCTATGCATATATCTAAGTAATGTTAGCACTGTTAGGAAAAAATAAAACAAATGAAACCTGCATGTTTCATTTAAAACACCCATCAGACACCTGAAATTTCTCTTGTACTGATTCCTGTGTATGTTTTACTCACCCATTATGATGTAACTTCTTGTAGGGTAGAGGATTGCATTTAACCCACATTTATTTTTTTTGTACTGGGCACTGTTCTAGGCACTGAACTTGTTCAGCACTTTTTAAAGTTCTCAGCACTACTCAAAGTCCTGTAGAGCACTTTGTAAATTCCTGTTGAATTATATTCTAATGGCAAAGAGAAATGCATTTGGACTTTGGTATCAACTGAATAAGATCAACCCTAGCTCTTGCTCTTAATAATTTTGAGATAGTGATATCTTACCTCAGTAAAAGTGTTTCTTCTTTTTAAAAATGGAGCTAGTATTACCTACCTCAAAGTGCTGTGGGGAAATTAAATGAAATAATGCACATAAAATATCCATCATAGTATCAAGCAAGTAGCTGACCTTAATAAGGGTTTCTTTCCCATTCCTTATCTACAGGTTGAACCATATGTACCTAGTGCTAGTCAACCATTTTTAATCTACAAAAATGGCAGTTTCATATAGTTCAATCTAATAACAACTGATAGATATGCTATATAGTAGGGCCCTTGATGAATTATATAGAGAAGGTATAACTACAGATTGGAACAGAGAGGAAGAGCTTGATATAACTATGATGAAATAATTCAATGAAATTCTGAGAACTCAAGATGTTGCCTACTTTTAATCTGGGGATATCATTCATACCAGCTATGTTTTAAAAACAAAAAGAGCAGTGATATCCAGGAAACCATATACACTACTGAGGGGTGGGGAATGTCTTCCTAACTAAGACTGGAAACCTGTAAGAAAAGTCAGACCTATTTGACCGCATAAAACTTTAAAAAATCATATTAAAATACTATGAATGATATTAATTGATTGATTGTGTTTCATCCCTAGAATGTGAGGTTCTAGAGGGAAGGGATTTTTGTCTATTTTGTTCACTGTTAAATCCTCAGTAAATAGAATAATGAATGTCTGGCACATAGTAGGTATCATTACCAACAAAATACTATAAGCAAAGTCAACAAGTAAATAATAGATGTGGAACAAATATTTACAATGAGAGAACAAAGGATTAATATTTCAAATGCAAAAGAATCCTGAAAAATTAACAAGATGGGGACATAAAACATAGGAAAATAGGAGTTCCAATATCCAAGGAGTATATGAAAATATTCTCAAACTAATACGTAGCATTACCACTTCAGACTTGCAAAAATTAAAAAGATTGACAACTTGTATTGTTGATAGGAATGTGGGGGCAAGTGTACTACCATACAGGGCTGGTGAGAAGATGAATTGCCTCAGCTACTGTTGGGATGCAATCTGATGAATTCTGTTAAAATTTAAAATGCATATACATTTTGATCCACAAATGTTTCTTCTGGGCATCTGTTCCATAGCAATGAAAGCAAAAATACCATTATAACTTACATACAGAAATGTTTATTGCAGCATTATTTTAGAGGCACAAAAGAAAAAAGTAGAAACAAAGAGATTGCCTGCCCATCAATAATGGAATATTTGAATAAATTATGACACATTACAATATAAAATTCTATGCAGCCATTAGAAAGAAAGTCATTGTTGAGAAAATGCAAGATTCAAAAATACAGATTCCAATTTTTGCAAAATAATGACAAAACTCTCTATGCATATGTGTATTTCTATATAGTATGAATATGTATGTAGTTATTTATTTATGAATACATGAGCATAAAGGGTAATATGAAAGCATATACAGTAGGTTGTTAACATGGGTAACTTCATGTCTATGAGGAGATAATGTGGATTGAGAGAGGGGTACATGGGAAAGGAAAAGCTAAAGCAAAATAAAAACTGCATTAAAATAACAGGATGTATGATATGATCACACATCTTGAGTTTATGTAAAGTTATATGTGACTGTTTACATGTACAAATAATTTAAAAGAAAAAAGTAACAAACAGAGCAAGGGAAGTTAGTTTCACTGAGCCTTTGGCCGTTTCAGCGCAGTCTACATGTCTTGGTATGGCCATAAAGAGCACTGTAATTCGACATTGACATGGAAAATAACACAAGGCAGCACTGCCACACCCACTGTGAGGGGTGGAGAGGGATGCAGTCATAAGATGAATCAAAATGAGTTAAGGAAACCCAAAGAACAAGCTTCTGCAGACCATAGAAAAAGTCAACTAGCAGAAAAAAACCAAAACAGAAGATAATAAAGACCTCCTCTGTGAAGCACATTTGCTAGAGGCCGATGCTAGACTCTAGTTAAACTCCATGACAGAGAGAAGCTCTGAAGAGAAGAGGAAGACTTGAACTATGTCTCCCATTGGCTGATTCTTAAGGTATATTCAAGCTTGAAAAGTCTGTGATTGCAGAATTGCAATGGGAATGCTCTAACATTTAAGATACATACATAGAATTTTAGAGCTGGATGGGCTTTGGAGGATTGTCTAGTAGTAGGTCCAAAAGGTTCTTTAATTAAAATTTTTTTATTGTTGTGAAATATATCTAACATAAAATTTACCATTTTAACCATTTTTAAGCATACATTTGAGTGGCGTTAAGTACATTCACAGTGTTGTGTCAAATGTCTCATTTCAGTGGGCCCACTGGGGGACACTGGGTGAGGGTATACAAGACCTTTCTGTGTTTTCTTTGCAACTTCCCATAAATTTATAATTAATTCAAGTTTTTAAATTTTTTTTTAATGGCGTGCTTGTGTGTGCTTCAGGAGCTTCCCTGCCAGTGCAGGAGAGGCAGCATGAGGAAGATTCCAGGCGTAACCTCTACTGCCCAGCTTCACTAGGAGCGACTCCGCTTCATCTCCTTCACATGCTGTGGTGCTACAGGAGATTTCTGAAGTTTCATGTTAAAAAACAAGTCCATTATAAAAAATAGTTTTGAAAACTGCTGACTCTATCATTTTACTGGTAAAGAAAGATTAGTTTTCCAATGTTGCTAAGCTAATAAATGACAGCTAGGATGCAATTTCAGGTCTGCTGACTCCTGGTCTGGTCCTCCCTACACTACACAATTGCTTCCATTGAAAAATGAAGATTTTTTTCCCTTCCCAGCTCTGCCACCATTTATCACAAGGTAAAGTGAACATCTTCAGATAGCAGCACAGGTAATGTGTGTATTATAGACATGGAAGAAACTGTAGTTGAGAACAAATCTAGAGGCTTAGAAACCTAGGATATCAGATACCAGTATCTCCAAGTTTGTAACCTCAATCAAGTATGCCTTAGTCCTGAAAGTATATGCAGTGAAAGATAATATATCTGACCCGGGTCTCAGAGGAATTTAAGAAAAAAATTAATGAATGCCTGTTTTTCAATTCAATTAGAAAATATTTAATAAGTGTCCACTAAGTGCCAGGGACCATGACAGACACTTGGGATGCGATGGTAAGAAAACAAGACACAGCCTTTTCTCTCATGAGCTCACTGCCCACAAGGATGGAATACACAGTTATTAATCCAGTATTCAAACTAATGAATAGATATTTCAACTGAGTTAGAGGAGAAAAAGGGATGAAACCTAGTACAATTAACATGTATAAACAGAAAATGACCTAAAAATGGTCAGAACAAGCTTCCCTGAAGTGGTTTGAACTGAATCCACAAGATAAGTGAGCGTTAACAGGATGTGTTTGTGAAAAGCTACTTGTAAATAAAATTATAACTTAATTGTTTATTAGGGAGGCTTTACTTTTTTTTTTAACATCTTCATTGGAGTATAATTTCTTCACAATGGTGTGTTAGTTTCTGCTGTATAACAAAGTGAGTCAGCTATACATAAACATATATTTCCATATCTCCTCCCTCTTGCATCTCCCTCCCACCCCTCCATCCCAGGGAGGCTTTATTGAAAAGATAACTTTTGTAGAGAAGACAGTATTGTTTGGGTTCAGCAAATATACTACCTTCCTACTGTCATGCTCCCTATCACTCAACCAATCAAATTGAGCATTCTTTTCTGATAAATCCTGATACACCATCTTGATAGAGGTTTCAGACAGCCCTTGCCAAGCAATCATATTTGGCACTCAAAATGAAATGTATTTTCCATCTTAGGTATAGTGAAAAAATATCTCTGGCCTCAAATTTGGAAGTTCTGATTTGTTGCTGCACGACTTTGACTAATGATATAAGGGGACCGGCCAACATACAGGCCATTCACCTCAGTCCCTGTGGGGGTTAATTTTATGTGTCAACTTATTTGGGCTAAGGGATGCCCAGATAGCTGGTAAAATGTTATGTGTCTGTGTTTGTGAGGGTGCCTCCAGAAGAGATTAGTATTTGAATCAGTAGATTGAGCAAAGAGGATAACCTTCACCAAGGTGGATCGGCATTGCACCTAAAGCCTGAGTAAAACAAAAAGATGGAGGAAGGGTGAACTTGCTCTGTCTGCTTGAGCTGAGACATACATCTTCTCTTGCCCTCAAATATCACCGCTTCTGGCTCTTGCACTCAGACTGGGACTTAGACCATCAGGCCCCCAATTCTCAGGTGTTTGGACTTGAATTCAATTACATCACCAGCCTTCCCAGTTCTCCAGCTTGCAGACTGCAGCTTGTGGGACTTCGTGGTCTCTAAAACCATGTGAACCAATTTCTATAATGAATACACATATCTTATTGGTTCTATTTCTTTGAAGAACCCGACGAATACAGTCCCCAAAGAAACAACAAATGCTGCTACCCAATCTTATAAACTGCATGAGGGAGTCTATGGGGTGAGCCCTCTTTGAATTCTACCCTCAATTTATGGGTGGGAGGGTTAGCCCAGAAAATGTGTCCTTGGGCAGTACCATTTGTGAATTTGCCTGGGGAATTACAAAAGTATTTTGCTGAGACTTGCAAAACTAAAACTAAAAAGACTGCAAGTATCAAAGGCGTTAAATTTCAAGACAGAAGGTATGATATTAAAACTTTACAGAGATATTGTTGGCATATAACTTAAAATTTGTGGGTACTCCCTCCTCTTCAGATCACAGCGCCGTGGCAACGTTCTCAGAACAGTAAAGAACCGATTATACCTCAAACTTTGGTTGATTTGGAACATGGCTGCTTTCAAGAACTTCTGTTTATTTTGGGCTTGAAAATGAATATTGACACCATTTTTATAGTTTTTCTCCTAACCTCTACTATCTGTAAGAATGTGTGTTTGCCAACTGAAGTTTTGCCAATCATGATACTCCAGCAGCTGGCAGAGGAATACTGGATTTCAAAAAATTTTTTTCTTTTTAAAATTTTTATCTCAACACATGGTAATATCTTTAACACTGGCTGTTTACAATTGAATAAGATGTTTTTCATATCCCATGTTCTCTTTAGAGCCACCCTGGTACCCTTTCACCTTAATACCTTTGTTACCATCAGCACAGCCCTAGTAAGATGGTCTGTGAGCTCCAGAGTGAGCTTGTCCTCAGTCTGTCTGGTTGAAGAGACAGACACTTGATTGAGGATGAAATTTTTGTGCTTTTCACTTCTATAATCTTATGATAGATAATTGTCATTATGCAAATAATAATAATTGTCATTAGCATTTGATTACGTACCTTACCCAGCTACACATTCATCAACTGCAGTCTTTCATATCAGTGCCAAATTGTATGAGTACAGAGGGGATTTCAATTTAATAGGTGTGAAGGATGCTAATAGTAATTTCACTAAGTAAGTGTGTTGGCAAATGAGTCAAAATGACACAAGTAACTCTGGATGTTGGCACAATTTCATTTACTCCAAAGAAAAATGAAGGTTGTATCTTCTGTTTATCTATTGCTGTTTTTATCTTCCTCTCCTCCCTTAAGCTCTCAGTCTGAGAGGTGTAGAGGGGTGGAAAGGCAAAAGTTAGATAGTGGTGCTCATCAGCGTTTAGGATGTGAATATAGTATTGCTTTGGGTGCATATATCAAGAGTGTCAATGCACAGAGGCAGAGCAGAGCTACTCCTGTGGCCTACACACTTAGGAAGCTGCATTTGCATATCTGAGTGTGTGTGTGTATGAGTGTGGTGGGTGTGTGTACGGTGGTTATGTGTGTGTGGTGATTATGTGTGAGTGTGTGTGTGGTGGGCATGTGTATGTTGTGTGATGAGTATGTGTATGTGGTGAGTGAGTGTGTATGTGTGGCAGCTGGGTGATGCTCATTAATCTGATCACCCTTGCTTGCTGATCCACCTACGGGTGTTTGCTACTTTGTTGTCACTTCCTTGAAGAGTTGTCTCTTCTTTTTTGTCCATTGCTGCTCCCATCAGCTGACTACTGATCAAACCTTTGGGAAACGAAAATATTTACTCAGCTCCCGGTGGTAAAATGTTGAAATACAAGACTCAAGCAATTGAAACCCCAGACAACTCAGCACCTGTGAGAGACAGCCCCCCAGAGTTCCCACAGGTGTCTTTTTTTTTTTTTTTAACATATTTGTGGGGGTATAATTGCTTTACAATGGTGTCTTAGTTTCTGCTTTATAACAAAGTGAATCAGTTATACATATACATATGTCCCCATATCTCTTCCCTCTTGCGTCTCCCTCCCTCCCACCCCTCCAAGCGGTCACAAAGCACCGAGCTGATCTCCCTGTGCTATGCGGCTGCTTCCCACTAGCTATCTACCTTACGTATGGTAGTGTATATATGTCCATGCCTCTCTCTTGCTTTGTCACAGCTCAACCTTCCCCCTCACCATATCCTCAAGTCCGTTCTCTAGTAAGTCTGTGTCTTTATTCCTGTCTTACCTCTAGGTTCTTCATGACATTTATTTTTCTTAAATTCCATATATATGTGTTAGCATATGGTATTTGTCTTTCTCCTTGTGACTTACTTCACTCTGTATGACAGACTCTAGGTCTATCCATTTCATTACAAATAGCTCGATTTCTTTTCTTTTTATGGCTGAGTAATATTCCATTGTATATATGTGCCACATCTTCTTTATCCATTCATCCAACGATGGACACTTAGGTGGTTTCCATGTCCTGGCTATTGTAAATAGAGCTGCAATGAACATTTTGGTACGTGACTCTTTTTGAATTATGGTTTTCTCAGGGTATATGCCCAGTAGTGGGATTGCTGGGTCATGTGGTAGTTCTATTTGTAGTTTTTAAGGAACCTCCATACTGTTGTCCATAGTGGCTGTACCAATTCACATTCCCTTTTTAACATCTTTATTGGGGTATAATTGCTTTACAATGGTGTGTTAGTTTCTGCTTTATAACAGAGTGAGTCAGTTATACATATATATATGTTCCCATATCTCTTCCCTCTTTGTCTCCCTCCCTCCCACCCTCCCTATCCCACCCCTCCAGACAGCCACAAAGAACCGAGCTGATCTCCCTGTGCTATGCGGCTGCTTCCCACTAGCTATCTACCTTACGTATGGTAGTGTATATATGTCCATGCCTCTCTCTTGCTTTGTCACAGCTCAACCTTCCCCCTCACCATATCCTCAAGTCCGTTCTCTAGTAAGTCTGTGTCTTTATTCCTGTCTTACCTCTAGGTTCTTCATGACATTTATTTTTCTTAAATTCCATATATATGTGTTAGCATATGGTATTTGTCTTTCTCCTTGTGACTTACTTCACTCTGTATGACAGACTCTAGGTCTATCCATTTCATTACAAATAGCTCGATTTCTTTTCTTTTTATGGCTGAGTAATATTCCATTGTATATATGTGCCACATCTTCTTTATCCATTCATCCAACGATGGACACTTAGGTGGTTTCCATGTCCTGGCTATTGTAAATAGAGCTGCAATGAACATTTTGGTACGTGACTCTTTTTGAATTATGGTTTTCTCAGGGTATATGCCCAGTAGTGGGATTGCTGGGTCATGTGGTAGTTCTATTTGTAGTTTTTTAAGGAACCTCCATACTGTTCTCCATAGTGGCTGAACCAATTCACATTCCCACCAGCAGTGCAAGAGTGTTCCCTTTTCTCCACACCCTCTCCAGCATTTATTGTTTCTAGATTTTTTGATGATGGCCATTCTGACTGGTGTGAGATGATATCTCATTGTAGTTTTGATTTGCATTTCTCTAATGATTAATGATGTTGAGCATTCTTTCATGTGTTTGTTGGCAGTCTGTATATCTTCTTTGGAGAAATGTCTATTTAGGTCTTCTGCCCATTTTTGGATTGGGTTGTTTGTTTTTTATTGAGCTGCATGAGCTGCCTGCTTGTAAATTTTGGAAATTAATCCTTTGTCAGTTGCTTCATTTGCAAATATTTTCTCCCATTGCAAGGGTTGTCTTTTGGTCTTGTTTATGGTTTCCTTTGCTGTGCAAAAGCTTTGACGTTTCATTAGATCCCATTTGTTTATTTTTGTTTTTCTTTCCATTTCTCTAGGAGGTGGATCAAAAAGGATCTTGCTGTGATTTATATCATAGAGTGTTCTATGTTTTCCTCTAATAATTTGATAGTTTCTGGCCTTACATTTAGGCCTTTAATCCATTTTGAGCTTATTTTTGTGTATGGTGTGAGGAAGTGATCTAATCTCATACTTTTACATGTACCTGTCCAGTTTCCCTAGCACCAGTTATTGAAGAGGCTGTCCTTTCTCCACTGTACATTCCTTCCTCCTTTATCAAAGATAAGGTGGCCATACGTGCGTGGGTTTATCTCTGGGCTTTCTATCCTGTTCCATTGATCTATATTTCTGTTTTTGTGCCAGTATCTTACTGTCTTGATTACTGTAGCTTTGTAGTATAGTCTGAAGTCAGGGAGCCTGATTCCTCCAGCTCCATTTTTCATTCTTAAGATTGCTTTGGCTATTCGGGGTCTTTTGTGTTTCCATACAAATTGTGAAATTTTTTGTTCGACTTCTGTGAAAAATGCCAGTGGTAGTTTGAGGGATTGCACTGAATCTGTAGATTGCTTTGGGTAGTAGAGTCATTTCACAATGTTCATTCTTCCAATCCAAGAACATGGTATATCTCTCCATCTATTTGTATTATCTTTAATTTCTTTCATCAGTGTCTTATAATTTTCTGCATACAGGTCTTTTGTCTCCTTAGGTAGGTTTATTCCTAGATATTTTATTCTTTTTGTTGCAATGGTAAACGGGAGTGTTTTCTTGATTTCACTTTCAGATTTTTCATCATTAGTGTATAGGAATGCCAGAGATTTCTGTGCATTAATTTTGTATCCTGCAACTTTACCAAATTCATTGAATAGCTCTAGTAGTTTTCTGGTAGCATCTTTAGGATTCTCTATGTATAGTATCATGTCATCTGCAAACAGTGACAGCTTTACTTCTTCTTTTCTGATTTGGATTCCTTTTATTTCCTTTTCTTCTCTGATTGCTCTGGCTAAAACTTCCAAAACTATGTAGAATAAGAATGGTGAGAGTGGGCAACCTTGTCTTGTTCCTGATCTTAGTGGAAATGCTTTCAGTTTTTCACCATTGAGGACGATGTTGGCTGTGGGTTTGTCATATATGGCCTTTATTATGTTGAGGAAAGTTCCCTCTATGCCTACTTTCTGCAGGGTGTTCAACAAAAATGGGTGTTGAATTTTGTCAAAAGCTTTCTCTGCATCTATTGAGATGACCATATGGTTTTTCTCCTTCAATTTGTTAATATGGTTAATCACATTCATTGAGTTGCGTATATTGAAGAATCCTTGCATTCCTGGAATAAACCCCACTTGATCATGGTGTATGATCCTTTTAATGTGCTGTTGGATTCTGTTTGCTAGTATTTTGTTGAGGATTTTTGCATCTATGTTCATCAGTGATATTGGCCTGTAGTTTTCTTTCTTTGTGACATCCTTGTCTGGTTTTGGTATCAGGGTGATGGTGGCCTCGTAGAATGAGTTTGGGAGTGTTCCTCCCTCTGCTATATTTTGGAAGAGTTTGAGAAGGATAGGTGTTAGCTCTTCTCTAAATGTTTGATAGAATTCATCTGTGAAGCCATCTGGTCCTGGGCTTTTGTTTGTTGGAAGATTTTTAATCACAGTTTCAATTTCAGTGTTTGTGATTGGTCTGTTCATATTTTCTATTTCTTCCTGATTCAGTCTTGGCAGGTTGTGCATTTCTAAGAATTTGTCCATTTCCTCCAGGTTGTCCATTTTATTGGCAGAGCATTGCTTGTAGTAATCCCTCATGATCGTTTGTATTTCTGCAGTGTCTGTTGTTACTTCTCCCGTTTAATTTCTAATTCTATTGATTTGAGTCTTCTCCCTTCTTTTCTTCATGAGTCTGGCTAATGGTTTATCTATTTTGTTTATCTTCTCAAAGAACCAGCTTTGAGTTTTATTGATCTTTGCTATCTTTTCCTTCATTTCTTTTTCATTTATTTCTGATCTGATTTTTATGATTTCTTACCTTCTGCTAACTTTGGGGTTTTTTGTTCTTCTTTCTCTAATTGCTTTAGGTGCAAGGTTAGGTTGTTTACTCGAGATGTTTCCTGTTTCTTAAGGTGGGCTTTTATTGCTATAAACTTCCCTCTTAGAACTGCTTTTTCTGCATCCCATAGGTTTTGGATCATCCTGTCTCCACTGTCATTTGTTTCTAGGTATTTTTTTATTTCCTCTTTATTTCTTCAGTGATCATTTCATTATTAAGTAGTGTATTGTTTAGCCTCCATGTGTTTGTATTTTTTACAGATCTTTTCCCATAATTGATATCTAGTCTCATAGCATTGTGTTCAGAAAATGTACTTGATACAATTTCAATTTTCTTAAATTTACCAAGGCTTGATTTGTGACCCAAGATATGATCTGTCCTGGAGAATGTTCCATGAGCACTTGGGAAGAATGTGTATTCTGTTGTTTTTGGATGGAGTGTCCTATAAATATCAGTTAAGTCCATCTTGTTTAATGTATCATTTAAAGCTTGTGTTTCTTCATTTATTTTCATTTTGGATGATCTGTCCATTGGTGAAAGTGGGGTGTTAAAGTCCCCTACTCTGAATGTGTTACTGTCGATTTCCACTTTTATGGCTGTTAGTATTTGCCTTATGTATTGAGGTGCTCCTATGTTTGGGTGCATAAATATTTACAATTGTTATATCTTCTTCTTGGATCAATCCTTTGATCATTATATAGTGTCCTTCTTTGTCTCTTGTAATAGTCTTTATTTTAAAGTCTATTTTGTCTGATATGAGAATTGCAACTCCAGCATTCTTCTGGTTTCCATTTGCATGGAATACCTTTTTCCATCCCCTTACTTTCAGTCTGTATGTGTCTCTAAGTCTGAAGTGGGCCTCTTGTGGACAGCATATATATGTGTCTTCCTTTTGTATCCACTCAGCCTATCTGTGTCTTTTGGTGGGAGCATTTAGTCCATTTACATTTAAGGTAATTATCGATATGCATGTTCATATTCCCATCTTCTTAATTGTTTTGGGTTTGTTATTGTAGGTCTTTTCCCTCTCTTGTGTTTCTTGCCTACAGAAGTTCCTTTAGCATTTGTTGTAAAGCTGGTTTGGTGGTGCTTAACTCTCTCAGCTTTTGCTTGTCTGTAAAGATTTTAATTTCTCCATCAAATCTGAATGAGATCCTTGCTGGGTAGAGTAATCTTGGTTGCAGGTTTTTCTCCTTCATCACTTTAAATATGTCCTGCCACTCCCTTCTGGCTTGCAGAGTTTCTGCTGAAAGATCAGCTGTTAACCTTATGGGGGTTCCCTTGTGTGTTATTTGTTGTTTTTCCCTTGCTGCCTTTAATATGCTTTCTTTGTATTTATTGACAGTTTGATTAATATGTGTCTTGGCATATTTCTCCTTGGATTTATCCTGTATGGGACTCTCTGTGCTTCCTGCACTTGATTAACTATTTCCTTTCCCATATTAGGGAAGTTTTCAACTATAATCTCTTCAAATATTTTCTCAGTCCCTTTCTATTTCTATTCTTCTTCTGGAACCCCTATAATTCGAATGTTGGTGCATTTAATGTTGTCCCAGAGGTCTCTGAGACTGTCCTCAGTTCTTTTCATTTTTTTTTCTTTATTCTGCTCTGCACTAGTTATTTCCACTATTTTATCTTCCAGGTCACTTATCCATTCTTCTATCTCAGTTATTCTGCTATTGACCCCATCTAGAGTATTTTTCATTTCATTTATTGTGTTGTTCATTGTTGTTTGTTTCTTTAGTTCTCCTAGGTCCTTTTTAAATGTTTCTTGCATTTTGTCTATTCTATTTCCAAGATTTTGGATCATCTTTACTATCATTATTTTGAATTCTTTTTCAGGTAGACTGCCTATTTCCTCTTCATTTGTTATGTCTGGTGGGCTTTTATCTTGCTCCTTCATCTCCGGTGTGTTTTTCTGTCTTCTCATTTTGCTTATCTTACTGTTTGGGGTCTCCTTTTTGCTGGCTGCAGGTTCATAGTTCCCGTTGTTTTTACTGTCTGTCCCCAGTGGCTAAGGTTGGATCAGTGGGTTGTGTAGGCTTCCTGGTGGAGGGGACTAGTGCCTTTGTTCTGGTGGATGAGGCTGGATCTTGTCTCTCTGATCAGCATGTCCACGTCTCATGGTCTGTTTTGGGGTGTCTGTGGACTTATTATGATTTTAGACAGCCTCTCTGCTAATGGGTGGGGTTGTGTTTCTGTTTTGCTAGTTGTTTGGCATAGGGTGGCCAGCCCTGTAGCTTGCTGGTCGTTGAGTGAAGTTGGGTGTTGGCATTGAGATGGAGATTTCTGGGAGATTTTCGCTGTTTGATATTATGTGGAGCTTGGAGGTCTCTTGTTGACCAGTGTCCTGAAGTTGGCTCTCCCACCTCAGGGGCACAGCAGTGACTCCTGGCTGCAGCACCAAGTGCCTTTCATCCACACGGCTCAGAATAAAATGGAGAAAAAGTAGAGGAAAGAATTAGTAGAAGTAGGAAGAAAGAAAGAAAGAAGAAAAGAAGGAAAGAAGGAAAGAAGGAAAGAAGGAAAGAAAGAAAGAAAGTAAGAAAGAAAGAAAGGAGGGAGGGAGGGATGGTGAGAGAAAGGAAGGAAGGAAGGAGGGAAAGAAGGAAAAAAGAAAGAAAGAAGATAAAGTCAAATAAAATAGAGTAAAATATAGTAAAGTTATTAAATTTAAAAATGATTTTAAGAAAATATATATAAAAAAACCCCAAAATGGATGGATAGTACCTTAGGACAAATGGTGAAAGCAAAGCTATACAGACAAAATCTCATACAGAAGCATACACATACACACTCACAAAAAGGAAAAGGGGAAAAAATCATAAATCTTGCTCTCAAAGTCCACCTCCTCAATTTGGGATGATTCGTTGTCTATTCATGTATTCCACAGATGCAGGGTGCATCAAGTTGATTGTGGAGCTTTAATCCGCTGCTTCTGATTTTGCCCCGCCTCTGCATTTAGGTCGCCGGAGGGCGTCTGTTTTTCGCTCAGACAGGACGGGGTTAAAGGAGCCGCTGATTCAGGGGTTCTTGCTCACTCAGGCCGGGGGGGGGGGGGGGGGGGGGGGGGGCACGGAGTGCAGGGTGAGCCTGCAGCGGCAGAGGCCGGCGTGACGTTGCAACAGCCTGAGGCTCGCCGTGCGTCCTCCCGGGGAAGTTGTCCTTGGATCCCGGGAACCCGGCAGTGGTGGGCTGCACAGGCTCCCCGGAAAGGAAGTGTGGATAGTGACCTGTGCTCGCACACAGGCTTCTTGGTGGCGGCAGCAGCAGCCTTAGCATCTCCTACCCATCTCTGGGGTACCCGCTTTTAGCCGCGGCTCGCGTCCGTCTCTGGAGCTCCTTTAAGCAGCGCTCTTAGTCCCTTCTCCTCACGCACCGGATAACAAAGAGGGAAGAAAAAGTCTCTTTCCTCTTTGGCAGCTCCAGACCTTTTCCTGTACTCCCTCCCGGCTAGCCGTGGTGCACTAACCCCCTGCAGGCTGTGTTCACGCCGCCAACCCCAGTCCTCTCCCTGCGTTCAGACCAAAGCCCGAGCCTCAGCTCGTAGCCCCGCCTGCCCCGGAGGGTGAGCAGACAAGCCTCTCGGGCTGGTGAGTGCCGGTCGGCACCGATCCTCTGTGCGGGAATCTCCCCGCTTTGCCCTCCGCACCCCTGTTGCTGCGCTCTCCTCCGCGGCTCCGAAGCTCCCCGCTCCGCCTCCCGCAATCTCTGCCCGCGAAGGGGCTTCTAGTGTGTGGAAACCCTTCCTCCTTCACAGCTCCCTCCCACTGGTGCAGGTCCCGTCCCTATCCTTTTGTCTCTGTTTATTCTTTTCTCTTTTGCCCTACCCAGATACGTGGGGACTTTCTTGCCTTTTGGGAGGTCTGAGGACTTCTGCCAGCGTTCAGTAGGTGTTCTGTAGGAGTTGCTCCACATGTAGATGTATTTCTGGTGTATCTGTGGGGAGGAGGGTGATCTCCGCGTCTTACTCTTCCACCATCTTCCCCTCGTCCCCCACAGGTGTCTTTTTATAAACTCTTCCACTTCCCTTCCATTTCAAGTTTGGAAGGTATAAAGGTCCTTGGGAAGGAGCAGACACTGGTGATAGCACCCCAGCTCTACAGGAAGCTGTTCTGCCCCCTGTTGGGAGTACCTGGTATCTTTGTGAGAGCTTCTTTGGGTGATTGGTAGGATTTGCATTTTTGAAAATCAGTGGTTTTAGAAAGCACAACTTTAACCAAGACACACAATAGTTTTAGTTTTTGAGTAATTTAGATAATATGTTACTATGATATTTTGTCAACCTCTTGCTTCCAGGGCTATTTATAAAGCGCCCTGTGTGACTTGGGGATGCCCACTTCCCTCTCTGGACATCAGACTCTACTATAAAATGAAGGACTCTAACCACATCAGTGGTTTTCACTCAAGGGCCACCTTGGAGGTCAAAGAAAGGTTCCAGTACTCTGCCATCCACCTGAACAGCTCAGCTTCTGTTTGGTTTATGTTTTGAGATTCCTCATAAGATTTAAATTGAGAGAGACAGAAGAAGAAGCAGGAGGAGGAGGAGGGGGAGGGAAGAGAAGAAAGAAGAAGGAAAAGGAGAAAAAAGAAGAGGAGGAGGAGGAAGAGGAATTAGAAGAAAAAGCATTCTGTGGCTTAAGGTTGTTTGAGAAAACAACTGAACTACATAATTGTAAATATTTTTCCAGCTCATTTTTTGACTCAAAGAATCTAGATTCATCCATGAGATACAAGGGGACTTGCAGTACTTGATTACTCATGTATTTTAGCAGACTTATGACAAAAGGGAAGATGTAGCTTCTAAAGGGTGTCTGTCTTATAACTTGATAGAAACTTGTAGGAGGTGTGAGGGGTGTTATCACTCAGTTACTAATATCCTGTCTTCTAGGGTCTACTCTATATCCTTTGACCTTATGATTGCTTTCTTCTCTGTTGTTTTCCTGACCTTCACCCAAAGATTTCAAAGGAAGTTGAAGGAACTCCAGCCACATAGGGGTCCCACATGAGCAGGTGGAGACACAAGGATGAAGACTAAAACAGTATTGTTCCGCAGCCTGGTAGCCAGCCTCCAAGAGGTGGGTTAGCTGAGAATCACTTGAAAGGGTGGAATCCCTCGAAGATCCTTCCTCTGAGCCTCTCTCCCAAAGTCTCCTTGCAGTCTGCCAAGGCCCCTCTGAATCCCCTCACCCCGCTCTGTGGCACATGCTGAACATGACACTCCAGCCCTTACCCCTAGTCACTGAATATATCCTAAATTTTTCATAGAAATCTAGATCTATCCTTATGATTAAAAATAAGAAAATTATAAAAAGGAATGTGGTGTTAGGAAAGATAGTGAAATTGCAGTTAACTTCAAAATAACTATCATTTTATTGCATATAATTTTTTTTCAGCTCTTAAAAATGTCAGAAATTGGGTGGGGTAATAAAACAAAATGGACAAAATACTGATAATTATTGAAGGTAGGTGGTATGTATATGGGAGTTCACTGTACTATTTTCTATACTTTTGTGTATGTTTGAAGTTTTCTATAATATGAAGTTTTTTGAAAGTGTTATGGAACCTGCTGGAAGGAGCACTGGGCCAGGAGTGAGGGCACCTGCTTTTGTCAATACATTTAGATCCTGCTGGCAGGGGAGCTGCTGGGCTTGTCAGAGGAGCTGGATGAAAGCAGGGTGTGATGGTTCATTGGAATCTCCTTATTGTAGGGCTTCAGGAACCAGGAGGTAACCTTCCATGGATGGAGGCACCCAAGGAGAGCCCTTTAAAGGCTGAGTAGACAGAAGTGTGACCCTCTGAGACCAGGTTGCCAGGGTTGGGGAGTAAAAAGAGGAGTAGGAGAAGGGGCCAGACTCTTTTCGATGTTTCTTCCCCTTGTGTCCCCTTTCTCCCCTCCTCCTCCCTAGAACCTTCTGACAGGTGAACTTTGAACCTCTTCTGAGCCCTGGGGCTCAAATTCTATGCCCAGCTTCTGGCCTGCCTGTCCTCACTTTCTTGACACCCACTTCCCCTTCCTCATCTCTGATTTCTGGGTTCTCCTTCTGTGGATCTGGGCAGGCAGGTCTGGGCACAAACCAGATAGATGCAAGGCTGCTGAATGCTTCTTCGTTATACACAGGATAAATACTTTGATATTTCACAGAAAAGCGTTGTTGCTTTATAAAATTTAAATAAGAGGAAGCTTGGGACTTCCATGGCAGTCCAGTGGTTAAGACTTTGCCTTCCCCTTCGCCCACAAGGGGTGTGGGTTCGATCCCTGGTTGGGGAGCTAAGATCCCACAAGCTTCATGGTCAAAAAAACAAAACAAAGCAAAAGAAATATTGTAACAAAATTCAATAAAGACTTTAAAAGTGATCCACATTAAAAAATCTTTTTAAAAATTTGGAAAAAATTTTTTAAAAATAATAAATAAATAAGAGGAAGTTAAGTCTATAAACTAATAAGAAAAAAAAAATCCCTCAACTGGTTAGCATACTGATTTATAGGAATCTCTCCATTCTATTAATCAAAAATATTGTATTTAAAACTGCATGTCACCACACCATTACTACTTTGTGAAATCAGTAAGTCCAACCAGCAATTTTGCAATATAATAAAATAGGATCAAATATATAGTTAAGAAAAAGTGTTGTTGCATGAAAAGTTTGATTCACTTAAATGTATACAAAGGTATGAGTATTTAGACAGGGATGCAACATAGTTCTTACTGTGGGTGTGGGCAACATGCTTGAAAATTACTGAATTCTAACAATTGCTCCTGGAAGTCAACTTGGGACCATGTACGGGCTTCCATTGGCCCTGGGAAGGTATCTGAAATGTCTGGGTAAATGTTCCCTCCTGATAGAACTCACTGCTGCCTGGGGGCCAAGGTAAGTCTTTGGGCTCATGAATGAAGTCCTCTGTCTCCTGCGGTAAAATACTCACCTACAACTTTGGATGTATCTATAAGTCAATTTGGAACTGGACAGAGGCCTCTCCCTCATAGGTAAATGGAGTAATTAGAGAAATAGCCAACTTCCTTTGAAGGTGGATGGACCCAACTATACAATCTTCCACTCCTGTGAAGGCAGCTGTGGCTGTGACTGTGGCTTCTCCTGGTCTCAGGAGGGTCCTCTGCTAACCATCTGTCTCTAACCTGGACCATGTTACAGCTTCACTGAAAGATAATGGCCTCAAGAAGCTGCCTCTCACATAGTCTGATGGCTGGTGAGGTTAAATTTGGTGAAGAAAAACCCCAAACATCCAGAAATATCTGTCATGTTTTCACCATGAGAGATGTTCCACCAGTTCATGGCTAGTTTGTACCGTCTCTTCAACCACCAGTCCTACACTTTCTTTTGCCCCTTCATCCTTCTCTGCTTTATAGCCAGCTGTAAATATATACTTCCTGAGAATCATACGTATAACTTCTGAACTTGGATATATATACATGTCTCCCTAGGCCCACAGATGACCCATCCCAGGTCCAACACAGTCCACTGTCAAGACCCTAATGGCATTCAGGCTCTAAAGATGACTTCCCATTGCCACTCCAGGAAGACTGCAGAATTCTCTACTAGCTCCATACAGCGAATATTTAGAACATTTTATATGCTCCAAAATCTAACATAAGTTTTAATTTGACTATCAGGCTTATTGATTTTCAGAACTTTACTGTTCAAGCTGCTCTGGTATTAAACCATTTGGAGCTAAACCATTGGAAGATATGTATTAAGAATAGACTGGTGTTTGCCATAAATGGAAGTCCACTTTTAAGCCATAGATTTCTGCAGTTTTGGCATGCAAGTCAAAGATTCCTGCCTACTTTAGTTTTTGTTAATGTGTCTCAATAGATGAAATGGCCAGTGAAATGGAAGTCAGCAAACTCAGACTTACATGAGGCCAAACCATCCACCAAGCCAGGCTACCCCCATGAGTGTTGTGGTTAATTGCCATTGGTGCTAAGACCTGGCTTGTAGTTTTTTTCAGACAGCACCTACAAAAGGCAGGGTATATTTTAGGTGCTTAGTAACTGCGAGTTGTTGGTATTTTTATTCCCTTTTGCAACTTTCATCACCCCTGAAAAGGTCTACTTCAGAGGTATGGTTTTCGTCATGATAGGGAATTATGAGTATGGAAGGTTTAGTACAAAATCTCACCCATTTAAGAACTAAATAGCTCAATCTGTATTTTCTACTACTGAGTCATCAATGCCATTATTTAAAATTTTACAGTGTATTACCTCAAAAAGAAGAAATGGTATAGTAAATGGGGCAAAGATATTAAAGCCCTCCCAGGTCCACTCTGCTCCCCCAAATCCTGAGTGACTTGGATTCTCTGAGGAACATTCAGCAAATTTACTGTTTCAGATCATAGGCATTTCAGCATCTTTCCCTGGAGCCAAGTTTTCTCATAATCTTTTCATCAAACATTCCAGCAATAATATTTTTTTCTCTCCATCCCACATTCTAAGATTTCTTGAAAGAAAGCTTTCTACATTCACAAGTTCCTCACCTCCTGTGTTAGTTAGGGCACAGGCTAAGTAAGCTTCTGTGACAAAGAGATCTAAAAATACAGTAGCTTATATAATTTAGAACTCCTTTCTTGTCATGTAACATTCTGGCAGTAGGTGGTCCAGCCTATAAGGCAACACTAGTCCATTCAGGAGCAGAGGTTCCTTTTATCCTGTGGCTCCACCATGCTCTGGAGCTTTATCTTCATCTGAGTGATGAAGAATGGCATTGCCATTAGCTGAAATGGAAGATGGTTTAGGAGGCAGACATGAGGAGCTCACTTAGGCATATTACATTGTTTCCAAGTGAAAATATATGTAGGTAGTTGGATAAACTGGGCGGGAATTCAGAGGAGAGGTCCATGCTATAGACATGACTTGAGGAGTCATTGGTCATGGACCTTGATGAAATCAACAAGGGACTGAGTGTGTATAAAGAAGAGAAAATGATTAAATATTAAACCCTGGGTCACTCAAAAATGTGGAGGTTGGAAACATGAAGAAGAATTAGCCAGTGAATGTAAAGGAGCAAATGATAAGAGAGAGGGAAATCAAGAGAGTGTGGCGTCCTCAAAGCCGAGAGAGGAGCATGTGTCAAGGAGGAGGGGACAGTCACTTGTCAAATGTTACTTATGGGTCAAGTAAGGTGAGGATTGTGATATGACCATTGGATTTAGCTTCAAGTAGCAGCAAACACATCTGAAGAGCAGAGGTGAAACTAAGTGGAAGAAGGGCTCCTGTTTTATTGAGTCATTTTTTAAAATTCATTGAGTCAAGAAAAATTGAATATCTACAATGCTCCTACATTCATGACATATGCCTTTAGGTAGATATTTAAAAAAAACTGTTCATAAGTTGCTCCAAGTGTCTTAGATTCACTTCTGTAAGTAGTGCCGTTTCTCTCCAAAGGTCCCCTCCACTCTCTCTTTCACAATCAGCTCCCTCCTTTTACTGGACACACCAGCTGCCTTGGTGACCAACCTGTGGCAAAAATGGTCACCCTGCAAGAGGAAGACCCTAAAGATAAACCACAAAATTCAACAATAAGAGAAGACACAAACCAATACAGAAATCTGAGTGTTGAAAAGGGAAAATGCACAAAACTCTGGGAGCAACTAGGCTGCAGTTAAAGTCCTCTCCAGTTTCATGGGTCAGAGACCACCAAGAGGATGTCATCGCAATGAGTTCACACAAGCCTTCACTCCTGATGATTGCTGTAATGAAGTGGAACAATGGCATATATGAGCCAAATCAGCTTTGAAATCACTACATGTGCTTATGTTTGTATTAAAATGAGCTTGCTTATCTGAACACATATCCCCATGGAGGGAGGGCCTGCGGTCAGGAGGGTGCCAGGGGGATGATAATGCAGGACAATGCAAGATATTAAAATCCACCAGAGAAAATCCACAGGACAAAAAGATAAAGAAGGGGGTGTGATCATCTAGCTGGTATTAGAGAGGCTGCTCTGAAGCAAACAGGTCTCTGATTAAAGGGCCAGAAGCCTCTGGTTCTGGTAAAAGCTGTCACTATTTCTGGACCTTCTGCAGTAAACTGAGGGAGCTAGACAAGATGGCCTTTGAGATTTCTTGCACCTCTTACATTTCAAAACCAAAGTCTCCCAAATGTGCAACAAGATTCACTTCATTGATGATTAGGAAGTGCCTTTCCAGTCCCACTGTGAGTTTTGACCTGGATGCATGCATTAGTAGAGTTGTTAATGATTTTACCCTTGGAAGAAGCCACATGTGTACACACTTTACAGATTTGGAGGCCTAACAATGTGGGGAGGGGACATTTGCTGCCTCTAACCTACATGCTCAGAAGGATTTGTCTCCTATGTAATGGGCCAGAGCAAGACAATGGGCTGGCTGTTGCTAGGAAGTGAAACATTGTTACTTAGTACACACACACAAAAAGATGACAGCAGATGTTGTGTATTAGCCCTGTGGCAGAGCTCTGACAGGGTGATACTCCTAACATGTGCAGACAAACAGTTTCATTTTTCCCTCTGTGATTTCTTGACCTTCCAAATTCATTCTTGGTGTGCTTTGTGTATGAATGTGTTGTTCTGTGCTGGGCTCCATGTCTACTGCCTGAATTGCATACAACACTATGGAATTGTTTTTTGTTAATCAAGTCTATTCGTAGAATTTACACAAAGCCATCCCAGCACATCATTCTATTGTGGAAACTGAGTGAGCCTAGGGAAGATGTAGTCTTGAAAAGTAAATGAGGAGATATATATTTATATATCCTTCCTAGATGACAGTCACAGCCTGTTAGTTTATCTCATGTCCAAATGGGGTGGAGAAATAATCACATGATGGCATGGATCTCAAACCCCTTGCAGGGGATTTTCCCCCACATTCTCAAAGATAGGGATTGACTCCCCCAAATTCACACATTGACAAGCAGCAAAATTGGAATTTGAAATCAGATTTATTAACTTTAACTCTCTTATGCATCCCAAACCACAATTATAAAACACAATGGCCCAATTTTTAGACAACTAGCATTGGCACCATTTGAACTTTGGGTGTAACCAGGCTCAAGGTGAGTTCAACCTTTGTATTCTCCAGTTAAATGAGCCAATAAATTGCCTTTTTGCTCAAGCTACTTGGACATTGGTTTCTGTCACTTGTCAATAAGTTTTCATAATGATATATGAACTTTCCCATTCTGGAAACAAGTCTGTGTGCCTATAAAGGAAAGATAATTGCATGTGCTGATGGTGACCTATGTGCCCAATGCTGTGCTGAAGGTTTTTCATATGTATTCATTTATACTCAAAACAGTGAGATAGATATTTTTAATTTCCCCATTTTCCAGGTAAAGAAACTGAAGTGCAAAGGGGTTAATTGTATTTCCCAGGGCCATGTATCTAGTAAGATTCAGAATCAAGATTTAAACATTGGTAGTCAGATTCCACAGTCTCCACTCAAAACTGTGTTGCCATACAACCCCTGTATGTGTGTACAGAAGTGTGATTAACTGTGGTGTGAAGAAGTAGGCTAAGGGGGAAGAAGTGAAGCTTCTAGCTTGTTAGTCATTTTCTGCAGAGCAGACTCTGACCTCAGGATGCCCAGCCACACAGCATGCTTAGAACAACTTCTAGGGAGAAGTCAGCAAGTTGGGACTAAGCCACTGGACAGTGGATCACAGCAAGGATGGGGCGGGTGCTTTTGGAAAGTGGTGGCTCATAGCATGTGGTCATTGAACCAGAAGTTTGAGTGAAGTGAAAGGACTTCTGGAAGCAGAATCTAGCTCAGGAAGGCAAAAAGGATTAAACTGACAGAAGGGTCAGTCGGGCCCCCTTGTCCACACCCCACCCTCCATGTGCACCTAAAACTTAAGCAGTATTTATTCTTATACCTTTTAATCTTTGAAAATATAAGGTATAAAAACATATTACTAAAAAAAAATTACTATCTGATTTTAATTTGCTTTTATTTTCCTCATGAGATTGTTCCCATGGTTGGCAATTGGGCCACTGACCATTTTAAATTTTTCTCTTGTGAATTGTTCAGCAGAAAATATATTAGGCCATATTATTTGATGGCAAATGACAGAAACCCAACAAACATGAGGACTTATTAGATCTTATACCTGGGAAACGTAGATGTGCAGCTACTTTTGGGCAAGTCTAGATACAGGACCTCAGACCACATAATCATGAAATTCTCTCTCTTTCTCTCCCTTTCTCTTCCACTGTCCCTCCCTAATGGTCTGTCTTCTTAGCCAGTCTCTCCCCTATAGCAGCAAAGATGGCTCTAAGCTTACATTTGTCCTCAAGGTAGTGATTCCAGAAGGAAAAAAAGGGGGGGGGGTTCCTTTTATTTTATAGCATATGCAACAGCTTATAGCACCTGCAAAAGACTGACTCATTAGGAACCTGCCAACCCCTGGACTAATCAGTGTGTCTGAGGGGTGAGGTAGTCTGATCAGTCACATGCCAATTCTTGAGATAGGGAAGGTGGAGACATGCTCTTGACAGTTTCATGAGACAGTAAAGGACACTTTCCCAAAGCAGAATTATGCAAAGTAGAGGGAAAGGCTATAGGTTGGCAAAACAAAAGATCACTAAAATACTCTTTTCTATTTAAAAATGAGGTATTCAACTTTTACTGATTTGAAAGAGCTCTGTATATATTAAGAATGCTAATGTTTGGTTTGTACTATACAAACTGTGTATGTTTTTTCACAATTTGTCACTTGTCTTTTCACTTTGTTTACGGTGTATTTTTTCCTCTTACAGTAACTTAAAATTTTAATGTAAGCCCCCACAGTTTAGTGAGCTTCTCAGAGATGCCACTTGAAAAGATTCTCACCCATGTCTCATTATCACTCACCATCTTACCCTACAGCCCTGAACAGTTAATATGCTAAAGTTCTAGTTTCCTACCTTCCTCAAAGAGATATTCAGGCATCAAATAGTTTCCCCATCTGTAAAATGGGAAACAATAGTACCAGAAAGATATACAGTTATGTAGCAGAATGTCCTTATTTTTTGGAATTGCATGCTAAATTGTCAGGATGTCAATGGTTTATTTTGAAGTGGTTCACCTAAAAAAATAAAGAATGAGAGAGAGGTGTGTGGGGCAAATAGTATAATCTATTAACAATGTTGCATCTAAGTGGTGGCTAAATGGATGTTCATTGTATATTATTTCTACTTTTCTTTATTTGAATTTTTTTCTAATTAAAAAGTTACTAAAAAGAGTGAGAAGAAGGAGTTGTGGAACCTGTGGGTTATTTATTATACACATCCTCTGCTCCACTGATGGTGTATCCCAGCGGCCAGCTGGGGGTTTGGGTTCCAAGTACAGCACTATGGAGTACACACTGCAGTTATTGCTCTGGTACAGCCATTGCTGTGAATGTGGATTTGCGGGGAGGGGGAGTTTGTGCCACACAGGGGTGCTGAACCTCTGAGAAGCCTTACTTCCAGCTAATCTTTGGAAAGCGGTGCAAGGCGCTGGCCATGCTGCCTGATGACCTGGTCTAGACTTTGACTTGTCTAAGCTTCTTATGGGAGCTAGAGTCACATTTTTCACAGGTCTCATATTTTGTTCAGCATATTTAGGTCAAATAAAAGACAGTTTTTATTAACAAGGAAAAAATCTGCCCCAGAGCATGCTAACATTGATTCAGAAAATATGTGAACTCCTTGACAGCTCAGCTCTGTTCAAAAGGAATATGAAAAGCTGGAGTCATCTTTGATGACTACTAGCCTAGAGAAAGGGTCATCAGAAATCTGGAGCCTAGAGGAAACTGAAAAGTTTAAGAATGAAATAACTTCCTGAGAATAAGACTTGAATGAAGAAAGCCCTACATGCACAGAACAAGAGCAGTTGGTGACTGAAATTATAAGGATGATCCATTCAAGAGAAAATGAGTTGTCATCACATCACAAGCAGCTTTTCCAACAGAATAGAGGCCAAGAGCCAGTCCCCACTTGGTCCCTCACCAACAACTGGGCCTTCATGTTGAAAACAGAACTTTCCTCTTCCCTCCACTCAGTTCTCACCTTTACTACTGGACTGTGATCACCCGTCTCTTCTTCCAGTCTGACTTCATTACTGCCAGTGGATCCAAGGGGACAGTTTCTGCAAAAAGGACCTTTCTCCTTCTTCCCTTTCTCTGCTTCCTCCTCTTGATCCCCACCCCTCCACCATCTTCACATCCTGAAAATTAAAGAGGATTCATTCTAGATTAATTCAACCTTCAAACAAATCAAATATTTCAGAACTGTGTTGATAACTTCCAGAACCATACTGAAAAACTTGGGACCCCCTTTTGTCTCTTTTTAAAGAAATAGTTTGGAATTATATATCTTTCACTATTGGTTTAAGAACCTGCTGTTACTTAGGAGACTAAACTTTTGCTTAAATTAAATCTTGATGGGACTCTGGTTCTCAATGTTTTGAAAATAACATTTACATACCAACTTATGAGTAATATTTCTGTTTATTTTATCCTTTACTTAGTATAAAAGCTGGTATTTTAATTTTTAATTACTATCACTATAACCCCAATAGTAATAGGAGTAATATATGTGTAGCTTAGATATTGGAGTTGTGGGACTCTGGTTCTCAATGTTTTGAAAATAACATTTACATACCAACTTATGAGTAATATTTCTGTTTATTTTATCCTTTACTTAGTATAAAAGCTGGTATTTTAATTTTTAATTACTATCACTATAACCCCAATAGTAATAGGAGTAATATATGTGTAGCTTAGATATTGGAGTTGTTTTAAACTGCAAGTAGTTTTTGTTTGCCCAGAGGTTTTTTTTTTTTTTTTTTTTTTTT
>NW_006785406.1:4620120-4653528 GCF_000442215.2 Lipotes vexillifer | reverse complement strand
TTTTTTTTGCGGTACGCGAGCCTCTCACTGTTGTGGCCTCTCCCGTTGCGGAGCACAGGCTGCGGACGCGCAGGCTCAGCAGCCATGGCTCACGGGCCCAGCTGCTCCGCGGCATGTGGGATCCTCCCGGATCAGGGCATGAACCCATGTTCCCTGCATCGGCAGGCGGACTCTCAACTACTGCGCCACCAGGGAAGCCCTAGAAGTGTTTTAAAAGTCCCTGTCTAATCATTTGATAAAGGAGATACACATTGAGATCCAAGAAATATATTGTCTACTTATATTCTCTCTGAGAATCTCAAGTAGAGCTAGATAAAAATTAAATCTCACCCCAGGTGTTAGATGGGTAAGGATAAGAACCTAGTCATCAGAAATGGACACAGAGAGGCAGTGACATGTCCAAAGCCAGATAAAAATGGAATTCCTGAGTCCTTTTTCACTCTTGTACAATTTTCATTAAAACCAGAAGCTTCATATCTTTATGTCTTGTTTCCAAAAAGTAAGATCTGTTTGGAGGGAAATGTACTCAGGATGGAGAGTTCCCACACTCCTCCTAACACCAGCATATATTTCTTGAGACATTATTTAACCTTCTCAGGTGAGAAGGAAAATGATTTGGAAGCAGTAACAGTTTCTGAGATTCAAGGGCTCTTCTTTGCAGACTTACATTAAGCATCTTTCAACTAAGGGGCTTCCAGCCAGCAATCTGCTGGATTATGGTCTACGAAAGCTTTGGACTGTCTGAGGAGGATGCTGAGGAGAAGTGACACAGAGGCGCATGTGGGTCAGCAATCTGGGGCTTTATAGAGGTATGAGTTACCAGCATCTGACACTATTTTTAGGAATTTCAGCCTTCTAACTATTCCTCCACATATGATAGCCATTTCTGTGTGTCTGTGCATATTCCTCTGTCATGAATTAACAGTCTAAAATGAAATCCATCTCCTTTTGTACTCACTGCTCTTCTGATTCTGCCACTGCTACTGAAAAAAAAAAAAGAAGAAATGTTACACAGATTAATTTTTAATAATTCCCTTAAAAGGGAGGCCAAGAGAGCTTTCCTGGGCAGTTCCTTGAGAGCTGTCTGGGGGACACTTTATCTTTCTCAGATGATGCCAGGAATGTTGAGGCTGCTCTGTCAAGTGTTGTGGAGTGAATGATTGTCCCCAATTCAGAAGATCTGTAATAGGAATAGAGTCCCAATCTATCAAGCGTGGTTTGGATGCCATTCAACAGAAAGACCATTTAAGTCAAGGGTCAGACACCCCACCTTTTTTTTTCTTCTATACCAACAAGCACCTTCCTGTAATTCTGAGAAATGTCATGGAATAATAGTGAGATCATGAACTTTTAAGTCAGAAAACTGGAGCTTGAATCTTGATATTGCCACGCATTATCTGTGGGAGCTTAGAAGAATTAATTTTTCTGAACTTCCCTTTTTCATCATAAAATGGAGTTTTGGTATGGCTTTATAAAATATATTTCCTCCCTACTTTTCAACCCAAATTTAAGAAGTGCCAAATAATGATGTCAGAGGTGGAGGTCAATGCAAGGAGTGGAACAAACAAAACTCAGCTGATATAATTTACACATCAATCCATTTAATTATTCATTCATTCAGTACACATTGATTGTGTGCTGTCTTGGTATTGTCCTGAGAGATGGGAATTAAACATGAGCAGAGAGAGACTTTTACCCTGATACCCCACCCCCAGCTCCAGCCCTGGAGCAAGTGAGCAGCAGGGGCAGGTGCTTCTCAGCAGTATCAAGCTCAGAAGTGTAAGTGCTGAGCAGATTCAAAGCTAAAATAGGGCTGATGTCCCGACGCCATTCGTGCTGGTCAGCATCCTCAAAGCCCACCCTGTTGGGCTTCCCTGGTGGCGCAGTGCTTGGGAGTCTGCCTGCCGATGCAGGAGACGCGGGTTCGTGCCCCGTTTCGGGAAGATCCCACGTGCCGCGGAGCGGCTGGGCCCGTGAGCCATGGCCGCTGAGCCTGCGCGTCCGGAGCCTGTGCTCCGCAAATGGGAGAGGCCACAACAGTGAGAGGCCCGCATAACGCAAGGAAAAAAAAAAAAAAAAAAAAAAAAAGCCCGCCCTGTCCAGGCTCCTCTGTCTCCTGGTGACGACATAGCACCACTGTTTTGCTGACTGACGCACATAGGGTTCCTAAGATGAAAGTGGCTTAATACTGCCCTGGTTTATTGAGTGGACTGTGCAAATTGCTGAGACTCTCTTTTCTTTTGCACTTCTCATTTCAAAAGCTTTAGAGGGTGGATAAGATGACCTCAGACTAAAGCTGGAAGACCTGCTGGGTCTACATGAAATAAGTTTGTCTTCCTTGGCAGGCTGGGAGTCGGTGGGGCAGGCAGGTGTGCAGCGTGTGCTTTTGCCTGTGACATGACAAATGTTTACTTTGAGTGAACTCACAGGAAAAAAACAAGCTTTCCCTTTGACTCTGGAATCTGTAATTTATAGCATTCTTTAAGCTGTCTGTTTTTAGAGTCAATTTTTGTTTCAGACCAATTAAAATGTGCATGAAGTAAATAGCATCATGAATTGTTTATAAAAGAAAAGCTTTCGTCATAATGATAGCAATTTTTGAATGCTTACTTATCTTGTTTCACTGTTTACATTGATCCACAATACAAGTGTATGGGGTAGGTATGACAATCTTTATTTTTCATGTAAGTTAAACTTGGATTTGAGAGGTAAGTACTTTGTTCAAGGTCACACAACTAGTAAATGGCAAACCCAGGTCTGACTCAGAAGCTTACAACCTACAGAGTGCTTTCTGCCATGGCACTGGCTCTGTATAATGTGAATAAAATATGTGTGTAATACATGTGATATGATTTACAAAATGAGTATGTACAAAGTGCCACAGAAACCCCGCCATAGGAACAAGTTATTCTCCTAGGGAGGGCAAAAATGCTTCACAAGACAATCATCTCATTTTAGAGGCAAGAAAATGAAGCAATGAAACTCAGAGAGGTTGTGACTTGCCCACAGTGGCAAAGTGGCAAAGTTAAAACAGAACCAAATGCTTAAGCAGTGCTTTCCTACAAACAAGAACATGCTATCTCACTGTGCCCAAAGTGTTGGGGCCCCATAGCAGCTAAAATAATTTATAAGGTAACTAAGAAGTAAAAAGGCAGAAGTTTAGACATGCTGGGAGGAAACTGGTCCCCAAGCTATCTGGTTTACCCAAGACTGGGTGTTCCCAAATGACAGTTCCTCCCTGCCTTGGATCAGCTTTCCAGTTAGAAGTTAAGTGTGGCTGTGACTGGAAGATGTTCAAAGAAGAGTTCATCTGTTTCCAGCTCCAAGACCAGGGTGAGAAAGTTTGAGGAGCAGGTGGAATGGCATGATGGGTGGTGGAGAGGGGGAAGGTAGACTAGTTGCTCTGTGCTAATACAGATGCTTTCTGCATCATCTGACATGTCTGGCTGTTCTAGTTATCTATTGATGCATGACCAAAATACTCCAAAACTTAGTGGTATAAAAACCATTTCTTATGACCATGGATTCTGTGGATCAAGAATTCAGACAAAGCACAGCAGGGATGGCTCATCTCTCTTCCTTGATGTACAAAGCCTCAGCCAGGATAACTCAAAAGGCTGTTGCCTGGCTGGATACCTCTTTCTCCACATGACCTCTCCATGTGCTAGCTTGGGCTTCCCCATAGGCTGGCATTCTCAGGTAGTGGAACTTCTTATATGGCCGCTCAGGACTCCAAAAGACCCAGGCAGAAGCTGCCAGTCCTTTAAAAATCTAGTCCCAGATCACATTTGCCATAATATATTTGTCACACTGTCATGGGTCAGCCCAGATTCAAGGGGAGGGTAGATAGACCCCAGCCTTCAATGGAAGAAGTGTCAAATAATTTAGGCCTATCTTTAGTCTATTACATTATCTCAGGAGAAGGGAACATGAAGAAGACTGTCTCCACCTCATTCACTGCTCTGGTAAAAACCTAGACTTGGCCAATCCAGAAAGAGAAAATAATAATACCAATTCATCACTTAGGATAAGACATTCAGTGAATTTCTTCTAATGAAGAAATTCTGGAAAACCCAAGGCAATTAAGAGGTGAAAAAGGAAATAAGACAATTTGTGTCTTTGAGGCAATATACTGGATAATATAGCAGAGAGAAGACTGGTTTGAAAGTTGAGACAGCTCCTAATTATGATGTGATTGGGGGCAGGTCCTCTCAAAGCCAGAGTTTCCATGTTTGTGGAAAGGGGGTTGTCCTCCCTGTCTTGGGGCAGTGGTTGTGAAGGTTAGATAAGATGGTGTCTTAGATTGGGCCCCTGCAACAAACCTTGAAATTAGAATGTACGTGAAAATTATTTACTAGGAATTGTTATTAGTAAAAACTAGTAGAGAAGTGGGAAATTGAGACAGGTAGGGGAAGGGGGCCACATAAGAGTGAGTTATCAAGTCATGTATCACAGAGAGTAATTTTGGTGCAATCCCACAGTTACTTTACAGGAGAACATAGGAGGTGGGAGGGAGAGGGGAGTTTATACCCCTTCGGCTATACATTCCCATACCTGCGCCATTAGATAAAGGCTGCCCGGGGGTGGGGGGGGGGATGTAAATTCCCAAGCATTTCCAGTTCCCACTGTGGCCAGAAAAGTGGGCTATAGCAACCTGAGGGCAGGCCTCCAACAAAAGGATGCAGTTTTAGGGGGTAAAAGCTATACCAAAAGCCAGTGTGCAAGAAAACAATAATGGAATTGGCAGGGATATGGGCAAAAAACTGTAGCAAAGCTATAGGTCAGCGGTCCCCAACCTTTTTTGGCACTAGGGACCAGTTTCGTGGAAGACAACTTTTCCACGGGGGAGGGGGGGATGGTCCAGGCAGTAATGCGAGCGATGGGGAGTGGCAGATGAAGCTTCGCTCCTTCACCTGCTGCTCACTTCCTGCTGTGCGGTCCGGGGGCCCTAACAGGATGTGGACTGGTACCTGTCCTCAGCCTGGGGGTTGGGGACCCCTGTTATAGGTGGTCTAGATAAACTGCCCCTCAATAAGTAGTAACAATTCTTGTTTCTTCTGATGCTGTTATTGGTAGACAATGTAAAATGCTTTGTATTCCCCTAAATTCTGGAGGAAAGGACACTGGTAGATAAGGTAGAATACAGTTTTCCTCAATCAAGCCCTCCTTTGCTGAAGTCCCACAGGCCCTATTATCTCTTCCTGAATCATCCGCTCACATCACTGTTTTGGTGGAAGGGAAAGCTATCTTTCACAATTCGAAGCCAGGGGTGAAAGAACAGCTTTTCATTTATTTATCTCTTCTACCAGCCGCCTCTGCTTGTCAGTGGATTGTGTGGGCTACTGGGTCCAAACTGTTTCTAAAGTTTAATCATCACCCTTCAGACATGGAGAGGGGGAATTGGCTCCAGCATCTGATCTCTTTGGAACCACTGAGATCACACCTCCATTTATGTTTGTCATCAAAATTTCAATAACATAAAGTGAGTGTGTTCCAACACTCCCAGTCTGTTTTTCTTTCAGAACACCTTCAGCGCCTTGGCCCAGGCTTACCTGGCAGAGAAATTCCCTCAGCATGGCTGTTGTGTGTGCTTCTAAGCTTCACCCAGGATAAGTCTCTAAGTTCTCCTCCCATAAGTTTCATAAAGGGTGGTGCTATGGGTTGAATTGTGAATCTCCTCCCCCAAAATATATGTTGAAGCCCTAACTCCTCCTACTGTGACTTTATTTGGAAATAGAGCCTTTACAGAAGTAATCAAGGCAAAGTGAGGTCATTAGGGTGTGCCTTAATCCAAAATAATTGATGTCCTTATGAAAAGGGGAAATTTGGACACCGAGTTAGACATGCACAGAGGGAAGGTGATGTGCAGACACACAGGGAGGATGCCAAATTGACGATGAGGCAGAGATTGGAGTGAAGGATCTACAAGCCAAGGAACTCCAGGAGGATTGGTGAGAACCACCAGAGGCCAGAAAGAGTTCTCCCTCAGAGCAGTTGGAGAGAGCATGGCTCTGCTGAAACCCCACCTCCCGAAGTGTGAGAGAATAAATTGCTGTTGCCACTCAGTTTGTGGAATTTGTTACAGCAGCCCTGACAAAATTGAGATCTCTGAGAATTCTGAGAACTGACTGAAGGACCTTTGCAAGCCACTTCCCAAGTTCTCTAGACCTCGGCATCCTCATCCAAAAAATGTGGAGAATGAATTTAACAGCTGTGGCAGACTGTTTTCCCAAAACATCTGCAACCATGCTTCTCATTCCATATGCTTTTCTACAATTGATCTTATTGACACTCATTCTGATGAGGTCCACATCCTCTCCCCTTGAATATGGGTGAGCTTATGACTCAATTATAACCAGTAGATTGAGACAGAAGCCATACTGCATGACCTGTTTTTTTTAATTTTTATACAATTTTAATGGTTACTTTCAATTTACGGTTACTACAAAATATTGGCTATAGTCCCCACGTTGTACAGTATATCCTTGAGCCTTTCTTATACCCAATAGTTTGGGTACCTCCCACTCTCCAACCCCTACATTGCCCTTCCACACCCCTCCTCACTGGTAACCACTAGTTTGTTCTCTATATCTGTGAGTTTATTTCTTTTTTGTTATATTCACTAGTTTTTTTTTGTATTTTTGAGATTCCACATGTAAGTGATATCATACAGTATTTATCTTTCTCTGACTTATTTCACTTAACATAATGCCCTCCAAGTCCATCCATGTTGTTGCAAATAGCAAAATTTCATTCTTTTTTATGGCTGAGTAGTATTCCATTGTATATATGCCACAGCTTCTTTTTCCATTCTTCTGTTGATGGACACTTAGGTCGTTTCCATGTCTTGGTAATCGTAAATAACACTGCTATGAACATTGGGGTGCATGTATCTTTTTGAATTGGTGTTTTTGTTTTTTTCAAATATATACCCAGGAGTGGAATTGCTGGGTCATATGGTAGCTCTATTTTTAGTTTTTTGAGGAATCTCCATATTGTTTTCCACAGTGGCTGCACCAATTTACATCCCACCAACAGTGCACAGGGGTACCCTTTTCTCCACATCCTGAGGCTAAGACATGAAAGTTTCCACTTTATCTCCTGGGACACTTGCTTTAGACCCCTGAACCATCTTGGAATAAGCCTGACTATCCTGAGGCTGCCATGCAGGGAGGAGGCCCTGGCGACATGGAGAGGCCACAGGTACTCTGGTCAACATCAGCAGGCAGTCAGCATTAATCCCCAGACATGTAAGTGAGGGTCCTCAGATTACAGGCATATCTCATTTTGTTGTGATTCACAGATACTGCGTTTTTTATGAATTATAATTTTGTGGCAACCCTGTGTTGTCAGATGATGGTGAACACTTTTTAGCAATAAAGCTTTTTAAATTAAGGTATGTACATGTTTAAGACAAAATCGTTATACATTTAGACTGCAATATACTGTAAACATAACAATGGGAAACCAAAAAATTCATGTGACTCACTTTATTACGATATTTGCTTTATTGTAGTGGTATGGATGGCACCTGCAATATCTCCTGGGTATGCCTGCAGTCTAGCTCTCACCCATTGAGTCTCCTCCAGCCATAGAGTCTTCCTAGTCGAGACTCCAGACATCCACAAGCAAAGACGAGCCATTTCCGCTGTGTTCTTTCTGAATTCCTGACACACAGAACCCATGAACATGATAAAATGGTTGTTATTTTATGTCAGTAAGACTGGAGATAATTGGTTGAGCAGAAATAGTAACTGGGACACTAACTCTTCAAGGTTTCTGTCAGATCTTGCTGCTTAGAGTCTAAGAACTGGCCCACAGTATTCTGAGTAGAGCAGGAAGAGACTCTGGGGAGACCAGGCTACCTGTAAAGAGTGTGAGGGCCCTGGGACAGGCCCTGTTCTCCTGCTCTTCACCTCTATATTGCCAGAGATGAGGAGCCAATATCAAAATAACTGCAGGTTTTCAGGACACCTCCAGTTAAGTCTTAAAGCATCTACATAAAGTTGGTGTGAGTCTGATTTTCACCAGCCTTTACAAGTATCTCAGCCCAAATTCCATTCAATCCACAAATCTGCAGTGACTTTCATGATGGTTGGGCTTCCTCTGCTCATTTCCTGCTACTTTCCAACCACTGCTCTTTTACTCATTCGGGATCAAATTCATTCATTTGACAAAATTATTGTATGTCAACTGTGTATAACCATTGTTCTAGGCTTTGGGGGGCATCAGGAAGGTATACGGAGATGAATCAGCCACTGATATAGCTCTTAAAGGACTTTATATTAATATTAGAATCAGAGAGTTAAGGCACATCCAAAGAACTCCCACTTAAGGTAGAGGTGGTATGATGACATACAAGAAAGCAGGCAAAGTGCTGAGAGTGCTGTGCAGAGAAAGGTCACTCCCTGGGGGACAGGTTGTTTAAGTTACTGCCTCTCAGTTCCAAACCTGCCCTTCCATACTCTGCTTTCTTACACTGAGGTTGGGACTCTGCAAACTGTCAATACATACATTTCTGCTTTTCCAACCACTCTCTGTTAGGCTCTGCTAATAGAGGGCGCTAGAGGAAGATTGCAGGGCTGGAGAAGGAAAAAGGGACTCACTTCACCTGTTTGCTTTCTGTTCCCGAGAGCACCACCCCAGCAATGCTTCTTCACCCTGTCAGCCATACTTTGGCAATGGCAGTGAGTTCCTGTAGCAGCAGCTGAATCCAGTTCGCGGTGTCTCCAACATCACTGAACCAGCCTCACTGTCACCTCTCGGAGGTACCAGAGCCAGACATCTTGTGACCACTTCTCAGGGGTCTGGATTCCAGCCCCACAGGAGCCTCCTCTAAGTCTTTAAATTTTATTAATTTCTACCTCTTCCCTTCATACCCTCAGCCTGAAGAATGTTAGCAGCCGCCTGTATTGTTACTTCCTTAAAACCTTAGTATTTCCTTTTTATCCTTTCAGTTACCTAGTAAATGATTTTTTACATTAAATTCTCTCTGTTCAAAAAGCCTGGTGTGAGGCTGGTAAGGATGTGAAACTGGACCCCTTGTGCACTGCTGGTGAAAATATAAAATGGTGCACAAGCTAGGGAAAAAGGTATGGAGGTTCCTCAAAAAAAAAAAAAATATATATATATATATATATATAAAATAGAACCACCATATGCCCCAGCAATTTCACGTCTGTTTATATATTTGAAGTAATCAAAAGCATACATATACATATGTATATATATGTATATATATATATATATATATATATATAAATGTTATTTAGCCTTAAAAAAGAAATTCTGACACAGTCTGCAATATGGATGAACCTTAATGACATTATGCTACAAAATCGCAATCACAAAAAGACAAATACTGTACTATTCCATTTACATGAGCTATCTAGAATAGTCAAATTCATAGAAACAGAAAGCAGAATGGTGGTTTCCAGGGGCTGGGAAAGAGGAACATGGGAGTTGTTTAATGGATATAGATTTCAGTTTTGTAAGATGAAAAAATTCTGGAGATTGGTTGCACAACAAAGTGAACATACCTAACACTACCAAACTGTACATTTAAAAATGGTTAAGATGGTAAATTTTATGAGTATTTTACCATAATTTTAAAAAATGGTATGCTTTCTGTCTCCTGAGCAGACCCTGAATCATGTGGCAATTAAAGAGACTTTTGTATTACTTATTGGGCAGGTGCAGGGAGTAAGTGAATAATTGAAGGAACAAACAATTTAGATTCCAGTGGTTTCACACAAAAAAAGTTAATTGATTCTCTCAGGGTTCAATGGGGCCAGCAGGGTGGTTCTGCTCCATGGGGTCATTCAGGGATTCAGTCTCCTTCCATCAAGTGAGCTCACCATCTTGAGCACATGGTCTCTAAGGCCACCACAGAAGGTGGGAGGGTATGTAGAGAATGTCCCAGAGGGTTTATGGCCAGAGTGGTCATGCAGATATCACATTTGCCAGATCTCTTATCAGCCAGAATTTTGTCACATGACTTGAATTTAACTATAAGGGAAGCTGGGAAGTTAAGTTTTCCAGAGAGTACAGAAGGAAAATGAAATGAATTGGGTGAATACTTAGCAAGTTGGTAGTTTGCTCCCATGGCTCAGTGATAGAGGATGAGCCAAGAATCATGAACCCAAACTGGAACATAGTCTGGCAGATGATCCTGAGTCAACACACTGCTCCTCAATCAGTGTGAACCCTTGGCCCCTCCCAGTTTCCAACACAAGTACTGAGTATGTGGAGAGTAAATCATGCCTATCTTGAGGCATGCCTAGCTTGTCTCATTGAACCTGTGGCTTCCATGGGCTTGCCCATATAAGAAGACATTTATTCTTTTATTTTTTTGGCTTGTTTGAGGAGATATTAATAAAAATAAAGCCAGTAAAAGCAAAAAGATTGTAATTAATGCTAATAAAGGGAAGAACCAGATTGTTGAGTGCATCTATTCAATCTGGCTTTTCGAGTAGTTGGTAGGGATTTTATTATTGGTAAGTGGGAGATAGTGAATTCAGGGCCATTACCCATTCCTGATATGCTTACACACAGATAATGATGGCACAGTTTCTGTCCCCAGACCTTGGACAGCTGACCAGTATGTTTTATGTAACAAGGTGATTGAATATAATCTGGGTGAGGAGATTATTCTTGATGTTCTGTACTGCAAGTACCCGTATGTGGAGTCTGTGTTTTGGCTATCTACTACTATGTAACAAACTTGCTAAACTTAGTGATTTAGCAGTTCATTGTGCTCATAGATTCTTTCAGTTAGGAACTCAGAAGGGCACAGTGGACATGCTTATCTCCTCTCTATGACATCTGAGGCCTCAGCTGGGAAGACTTAAATGATTTAGTGGAATCATCAGGAAGTTTCTTCTCCCTGGTGCCTGGGCTGGACTTACTTGAAGGCTGGGCTCAGCTGGCACAGTCACCTGGGGCATCTACACCTTAGCCTCTCTATTTGCTTGGACTTCTTACAGCATGAAACCTGGGGTCCAAGAAGGAGGCAGGCATTCCAAGAAGGCATTCTCCTTATTTGGTAAGGAGAAAAATGAATGGCCTATATGACCTAGCCTCAGAGGCCACCAAACATCACCACTACTCTATTGATCAAATAGTCACAAGCCCATGTGGATTCAAGGAGAGGAGATATAGACCCTCAAGATGGATGGAGTATCAAAGGATTTTCAGCTGTTTTTTTTTTTATACCACCACACAGATTCATTCTTCTTTGTGGTAACCAAATTCTCTTGGTCTGAACTTTAAAACATATCTTAAATCCAACCACTTCTCACTACCTCCATTGTCATCACACTGGTCCCAAAATTCTTCCCGCAATATTATTACCATAGCCTGTTAAGAATCCTCGCCCCCATCTTACCTGCCTAAAGACTATTTTCAACAGAGCTACCAGAGTGATCTTATTAGTCATTAGTCATATCATAGCATTCCTTGGCCCAAACCCTCAATAGATCCCCATTGCTCTCAGAGTGGAATTAAGTTCTTATGGTGGCACCTATGGCTCCCTGTTACCTCTCCTCCCTCATCTCCTATTACTCACCCTGTGCTTCTTCTGATCTAGTGGCACTGGCTTCTTGCTGCTCCTTGAACATACTAAACACAATCCCAGCTCAGGACCTTTGCACATGCTGTTTCCTCTGCCTAGAGTGCTTTTCCCCCAGATGTCTGCATGGTTTACTCCTTCACCACCTTTAAGAGTTGACTTTTATGTCACCTCAGTGAAAACTTTGCTCACCTATCTCAGAAGAACATCTCACCTCACCTCATCCTCTGCTTTTCCATAATGCCCATCACCATCTAACACATAACATGTTTTCTTATTTGTCTTATTTCCTGACTGCTTCCCCCATTAGAATGTGATCTCCATGAGGACGGATTTTCTCTTTTTTATTCACTGTTGTATCTCTAGAACATAAGCACAATACTTGGTATATATTAGATATTCAATATATATATTTGTTAAATGAACAAGGGAATGAATGAATGAGAGAAAAATGTAAGCTCTATCAAATTGTGCTCAAAAATTGTTCTGATATAATAAAATGTTTCAAAGAGGCTAATAAAGGAAAAAGGTCTAACTCCATGGAGAAAGTATGGGTGGTCTGCTTTCCTTTTGGAGGGAAAATATACCAGCTTAACATAAAGAGTTGGGTTTTCTCCTCATCCTTAGATATATGTGTTGGAAGGGCAGTGTGGAGCATTGCTGTGTAGCAGAAAGAGGTATAGACATGAACTTCTATTAATTAGTTGTATAGTCAAAGATAACCCACTTAGTCTCCCTGGGCCATAGTTTCCTCTTCTAGAAATTGAGAGAAATTGTATTTGAACAAGATGGTCCATCTTTAAGATGCTCTAGCCCTGACATGTACTTCTTTGTCTTTGCTCACCAGATCATTCTCCATTGAATTCTAGAGGAAATCTAAGGGCAGCATCTCGTGCCCTGGGACTAAAGAGGAGGAATCAGGAAGAGAGAAGTAGTAAGCCAAGGGATCAGAGTAACCCTGAGCAAAATAAAATACACGCTGCACTGGAATGTTTCATGAAGGGAACAATATGGGGCACCAAATTCTAACATTTGATGGAATCAAAATATTGATCACCTTGTGGAAGGGGGATTGAGTAATGGCAAGGAGGGGTTATGAGGGAGGCTTCTAGCGTACTAGAAATACTACTTGTTGATTTCAGTTGTGGTTTATATGGTGTGTTCTGTAAAATTTCATCCATCTCTCACTTATGACTTGTACATGTTTCTATATATATGTTACACTTCAGTTTAAAAGTTCACCAAAAACTTCCCACACAGAGAAGGATTTATATATATGTCTAAAGCCTTTTATATATCTATATACATACATATATATATATATATATGTATCTGTATATCTCTTTTTTAATATATATATATATATAAAGCCTAAGGAAAATTTGGACATTTTACCTGACTAATGACCTGGATACAAATGAGAGGAAGAAAGATAGTGTAAGTGGTAGGAATTGGCAGGGGGAGTTCACTTCATGCCTTGGAAAAAAATTAGGATGATGAACCTTAAAGTGGTTGAAATTTGATGCTCTTAAATATGGATTCTTCTCTTCTTGTTTTTCCTAGACGTCCCTCTGAACTCTCTGGTCTATGCAGAGGGGTGAACCTGGAATGCTTCTGGAATTCCCAATTAACTACTGGACTCATTCTTGTTCTAATTACTCATAGCATCATTTCCAATCTACTCTGGGAGGTGCTTTCATACAGTCTATTTCTGTGAATTTTTTGATCTGTCAAAAGCCTTCAGGACTCTAAAAGCCCATTTGAAAAAGCAAAGGAGGACCATTTACAGATGGTAAAGGGAGAGAGGCTGCATGCCTTTCAGAAGAAGTCCCACAAGTTGAAAATCACAGCTAGTCTTTTGAAACGATTGTCCAGGCAGGATTTGGTGAGTAAGAGCGAGGTGTTTGAAGAAGATGATTTGATTTCCCACTGTGAGGCACTCTGAACAAAATAAAGACATTTTAAGCTCAAGGCTGACATTCTACACCTCACTTATTATCCAGAGCAGAGAGAAATCCCTTTCACAAAGTTCCCAGGTACAGAAGCTAATTGCAGTAGTTCCCCCACACTTCCTTTTATTATTTTTTTTCTTTTTTTTTTTTTTTTTGCAGTATGCGGGCCTCTCACTGTTGCGGCCTCTCCCGTTGCGGAGCACAGGCTCCGGACGCGCAGACCCAGTGGCCATGGCCCACGGGCCCAGCCGCTCCGCGGCATGTGGGATCTTCCCGGACCGGGGCACGAACCCGTGTCCCCTGCATCGGCAGGCGGACTCCCAACCACTGCGCCACCAGGGAAGCCCCTTCCTTTTATTATTTTTTTTCTTTTTTTTTTTTTTTGTTTGCAGTATGCGGGCCTCTCACTGTTGCGGCCTCTCCCGTTGCGGAGCACAGGCTCCGGACGCGCAGACCCAGTGGCCATGGCCCACGGGCCCAGCCGCTCCGCGGCATGTGGGATCTTCCCGGACCGGGGCACGAACCCGTGTCCCCTGCATCGGCAGGCGGACTCCCAACCACTGCGCCACCAGGGAAGCCCCTTCCTTTTATTATTGAAACTTGGGGCAGTACAGTGTGCTGATTATATTGACAATCACAGGTTAGTTGGTCTGCTTTGTGAATGGAAGATCTATTCTTTCATACTCACTCATTCATGTTATTCGGTAAGATGCCTCACCCTAATTCTCACAGCTCATCTTTGGTGCTGTTGACTTTAAGATTTATATTAGTTAGACATTGTATCAGTTATCTATTTCTATGTAAAAAGCTACCCTAAACAAACATTTATTTTGATCATGAATCTGAAATTTGGACAGAGCTTGGCAGGGATGACTCATCAGCTGGGGCAGCTTGACTGAAAGCTGGATGATACATAGTCAAGCTGGCCCACTCACATGACAGGCAAGCTGATGCTGGTTGTTGGGTGGGAATTCAGCTAAGGGTATAGGTCAAAGGACTCTGTTCCTCTCCACATGGCCTCTCCACAAGCTGCTTGGGTCTTGATCTTGGGTGTCCAAGAGGAACTGTCCCCAAAGAATAAGATAGAAGTACATGATATTTTTATTATCTAGCTTTGGAAGTAAGAGTGTCACTTCTGCCATACCCTACCCATTAGGGCAGTCAAAAACCCACCCAGATTCAAGAGGAGGAGATACAGACCACTTTCTCTTCATGAAGGAATGCCAAGGTTCTAAAAGAGCATGGGGGAAGGGAGATATTATTTTGGCCATCTTTGGTAAATTGAGTGTGCCACAGATGTTGAAATAGTAGCTAACCCAGAGGAATGACAAGATGCTCATGAAACATACATGTGTGTATAGGCATGTGTGAGATGTGTATGTGGAAGAGAACCTTTGGTCCCCCTTCCACATATATTTATGAAAGATTGTCTAGGCCAATCATCAGAAAGAGGTAGTATCACTCTCACTTTCCTCTCCTCTATCCTTTCCTCCCCAAGGAACAAAGTATGGCTAATTTCTAGGGCCATTGCACTGAAACTCAGACAGGGCTGAGTTTTTCTTCCTTTAAAGAAAGACTGAGGCAAAATATGTACAATAGACAGTTGGAGCTTGTGCTTTTTGTCTTTGTGAGGAAAAAAAATCAAGTAGAGTTTAACTTGTGGCTCAAAATTAGTCACTCATTTAAAGGCAATAGAGTTTGGAATAGGCTGCAAGGCAAAGATTGGACTGCTTGAGTTGGTGTTGAAAAGGTGGGAGGGAATGTTAGGAAAAGGATGACAGGGTTTGTCTGGAGACCTGGAGGAAATTGGTCAGTTTAAGCCTTTCTCTTAGCCCTGTCCCATCTTTTGGCAGGAGACTGCAGGCACCTGCAGGCTTGCTGCCACCCATTCTCAGGAGCCCCTACGGGTTGCCTGAACTAGATGTCCAGAGTACTAATCCCACCTCTTCTCCTGCTCCACAGTCCAGGATTGACGTACCCAGGGAATTCAGCCTGCTTCTTTGGCTCCCTTTTTCCTGGAACATTTTGGCATCAAAGATTTTTCCAACTTCACTTGCTGAGGTTATGGCTCTTGGGGGAAGCCTACTCTACACCCAATGCACATCTAGCCAGTCATCATTATGTACTGAATTCCACTGTGCCAGGAATGGTGCTGGACACTGGCTATAGGTTATGAACAAAACAGACCTAGTCCTTGGCTTCATAAAGTTTAAAAACCTCGTGGAGGAAGCAGACAATAAACCATAAATAGAGAAAAAAATCCCAAATAATATGTAATTACAAATTGTGACAAATGCTTTGAAAGAACTAAACTGGGTGCACAGAAATCAGATAGAGCAGATGAAGCATCAAACTGAACAGGCCCAGCATCTTGTCTTATTCTTGCTAACATTTTTTTATGGGGTTACATCCATATTTTGTCCTATACTAAATAATAATATCAGTGGTAGTATTGTAATAATAACCATACTTAACACTTGTACAGCACTATGTCCCAGGCACTTTTGTAAGAGACCTAAAATGTTGACTCATTTAACATGTTGGCTAATGGCTTGACTTACACCAGGACTTAAGGTCTATTACCCATATCTCTCAAATTCCATGCATTATTGTCTTGCTCCTCTCACCCCATCTCACACACACATGATCCCCCTCTTCCCCATCAGCTTCTCCTTGCAACTGAGACCTGTGTGAATGGAGAGCATATCTGTTTGGTCTGTTGTTGTGATGGCTGACCTCTTCTTGGTGCACTGCTTCTGTCCTTGTATGTGTCCTGAACAATTTTCCCACTCCCTGTTGCCTTCTCCTTACTTGGTATTCCCCAAAATTGCACAGTTGCAACAATGATCAACCCTTTCAGGGAGCCAATCCTATCAATATCCAGCTAGAAAGAAAGATGACTACTGCAGAGATATGGGAACAAAGTTGGGTCTGGAGATTTCAAAATCACACAGAGAGATAAATTTAGGCATACTAGTTTTCTAACATATTTTAGCAGCTGGATTCCTTTTCAAATGAAATATTATTTGGAAGTTCCAATACATAAGACAATTAAAGAGTGAGTGGGAGACCCATGGTCTAGGTCTACCCTTTCTCATACTTAGGGGATACAAGTCAGCCACGTGGAACTTGATGGCTCTGCAGAACTCAGTTTTAAAACATTGCACCTAGCAGTTACAAGGAGCAATTATGAGTAATTGAGTAGAGGATTACATTTTTTAAAGTGCAGTTTTAGGAAATTAGTTGGCAGTAATATACAGAAATAATTGAGTGAGGAAAGATGGAGTTGAAGAGACTCTAACAGATTGTTGCTGATCTCCTGATTTGAGGTGATATTAATAATGCATTATCTCTGTATAGTATGTTCTGATAATTAGAAATTTATCATGCACATTATCTTACTTGCTCCCACAACACTGCCGTGTGATATGCAAAAGGGCTGTCATTATCTCCATTTGTAGTTGAGGAAGACTCATTCATAAAGACAATATGAAAATATTGTCTGAGAAATGTAGTTCTCAGTTTTTAAAATAAGATTTTTCTTTCGTTTCCAAGGCGGTAGCTTCGCGGTGTGGACATGGAGAAATGGAACACGGGACAGATATATTTTAATTGGGAAAGGAGAAGAATTGACCCAAAGCAGTATTTCCAAAGATGTGTTCCTGGGATGTTTATAGGTATATTCATGTGTGTTATTTGGAGAAACTGAATCTATCTTCAAATGAGGTTGGGTAATACCAGGTTCAACTTAATGTTTTCAAGCCATAGTACTGCTCAGAGATTTAATAAGCTGAAAGTGTGTTAGCTCCAAGTGGGGCATATAATATAAAGAATCTCCCACACTTTTTTGGCACAGAACTCTGTCTTTAGGGGAATTTCATAGAGTTTGATAAGGTTCTATGAAGTGAATTTTGGGAAGCAGTGGTCCAGACCAGGGGTTTGACAAACATTTTATGTAAAGAGCTTGATAGTAAACATTTTAGACTCTGTAGGCCCTATAGGTTATGCTGCAACTACTCAGCTCTGCCACTGTAGTAGGAAAGTAGCCATCAACAATAGGCAAACAAATGGGCATGGCTGTGTTCCTTTAGAGATACTGAAATTTGAATTCCATATAATTTTCCTGTGTCATGAAATATTCTTCTTCTTTTGATTGTTTCCAACTGTTTAAAAGTGTAAAGTCGGGACTTCCCTTGTGGTCCAGTGGGTAAGACTCTGCACTCCCAATGCAGGGGTCCCAGGCTCAATCCCTAGTCGGAGAACTAGATCCCACATGCATGTCACAACTAAGAGTTCACATGCTGCAGCTAAGAAGTCTGCATGCCTCAACTAAGAAGCCCGCATGCTGCAACAGAGATCCTGTGTGCCGCAACTAAGACCCTGTGCAGCCAAAATAAATAAATAAATACTTTTTTTTTTTAAGTGTAAAGTCCATCCTTAGCTCTTGGGCTGTGAAAAAACAGCAGCAGTCTGGATTCTAAAACTTAGGGCACTACATGGGAAGGACTGGCTGCTGCAGGGGAGAATTCATGCAGAAACAGACATGAAGTTGAGATATCTGTGGTGTGGGAAAGAGTGGGGATGGTGGTGAGGGCTGACCTTAATGCCCTCAGAATTCTGCCCAGGGCTTAGCACTGTTGTAAAGGATAACTTTGTGAGAACTTCAGCTCATCTCAGCTTCTTGTTTAGCCTGGGCCATTTACCCGTAGCAACAACATTTGGGGTAAACTCCACATATGTCAGTCAATATCAGTGACCGAAGCAACAGTAGCAAGACAGCTCATTGACTCTCTTGTCTGCTGAAATTTTGTTAACCTTGTTTGCCATCTTGCTCCTTGGTGAGCCCTAATTTCTGCTATCAAATCCCCTCCTCAATGGCAGGCAATTGTATTTTGGCCCTCTCTTGGGATTATCACACTGTAAATACCACTCATTTATCTCAAGGCAATGTTTGAAGTGAAGTTATTCTTTTGTTAGCTGTACTTTCCATTCCTTCTGTCAACTGAAAAAAAAGAAAAAGCATAACATGAGAGTGGTGAGTTAAGTTTTATTTGTGGCCGAATGAGGACTATAGCCTAGGAGACAGCTCTCAGATAGCTCTGAGGAAGTGCTCTGAATATATGTGATATTGGTGAAGGGGGATACATGCAATCAAGCACACATTTGGTAGAAGCTTGCTCTGGTCATGAGGAGCAGATGAATCCATTAATGATTTTAGTGCTTTTCCAGATATGAGAAGATGCAAGAAATTGGCTCAAAAAATCTTCTGAAAATATCTAACTTTCTGAAGGTCTGTTCTGCCAGTTTTTCCAAAACCACAGAGTGCCTCATTCTGATCTTTGCCCTGAATTCCTTTCAGGGTGTGTTGAAGATCAGCAACTGCAGTGGCTAGTGACCTATTTCTTGTAGAGGCATATGGCAAGTGACAAGTGTTAGTTGGTGGGGTCCCCTCATGATCATAAATTCGACCATGGTTTGGGAAGCACTTCATGACCATTTCGTCTCATGGTGCTAGGAATGCTCATTCCTAGGTCAGGCGAGGATTTCTTTGATAGGCCATTTAATGTGCTATTACTGGACTAAGTCTTATTAACAGTAGCCAAAAGTCTCTGGACCACCTGCATTACTAGTCTGTTTTGGTCCAGGAAAATTTCCCTCTTGTTTCTTCCCATATCTAGAGTTACACTATTACAATCATTATCTCATATAGAACTATATATCTTGTCAACTGCTTCAAGTCACCTAGTCATCATTTTATTGAAGGCTCAGTCACATATCTGGTAATGCAAGAAACAATGATTTTGCAAAACAAGCAAAATAGCTAGTAGTATTAATAAGGTCATAAGTAAGAATTTTAGCCAAGAACTTCCATTAGGTGCAGCTCAGTATATCCCCAGGTTGTCTGACTTTGTTCTGTACCAATCCTTATCTTTAAGGGAAATTATATATTGGCATTGTTAATAAGGCACCCAGCCCAATTTCATAGTGTTATTAGGCCGATTATCCTTAGTATGGTTTAATTGTTCCCAACATAAAGAAGCCTTTAAACTTAACTAACCATAGCCTGGTGTTAACCACATAAATCCATCCCATAATTGTGAGAGGTTTCCTTCTAATAAATAGGAGGTTATGGTTTTTGACTGAGATTCAGCTCATTGTTCTGACTGAGCTTGAGTGACCCTAAAAGCAAATTCATATTTATGGCCAGGGTCAGAGCAGATACTATTAACTGGCCAGCAAAGGATATCCCACCTAGTAATATCAATAGTGACCTGAACAGGACTATAATTTCTTTCTTCTAAAATAAATTTTCTAAGGGCAATCCAATCAGAGCCGTGGAGTGGAGAAATCTACTGAGGTAACCCAGAAGTATTGGCTCCATGTAATTGACCATAAAGCTAACAACTGGATTAACTTTAACTCTGCATAAGATTGTGAAATGAATTTGGTTCATAAGGAAAGGTGTGAACAATTATCAAAGTAATTGTTATACAGACTTGGTTCAGCATCTTGGGTCTACTTCAGATGTCTTCCACTCATCCTGGTCTGGTAGCTTCTCCTCTGTTTGAGCATTGTTTTAAGGTTATTTTAAGGTCAGCAGTCCTCTCTATAGACCAATCTAGTGCAGGGACCCTTTCAAAGTGGAAATATTAATTCAAGAGTCAGTTCCCTTCAGTTTCACTGTGCATGAGCTAATTAAGAGTACTATATAAGTTTCCTTTCCTCTAGGTGGGAGATAGTCCCTTTTTATAAATTGAAGTAGAGTTGATTTATAATGTTGTGCCAATCTCTGCTGTACAGCAAAGTGACTCAGTTATACACACATATACATTCTTTTTTAAAAATATTCTTTTCCATTATTGTTTATCCCAGGAGATTAGATAGAGTTCCCTGTGCTACACAGTAAGACCTTGTTTATCCGTTCTAAATGTAATAGTTTGCATCTACCACCCCAAATTCCCAGTCCATCCCCCTCCCTCCCCTCCACCCCCTTGGCAACCACAAGTCTGTTCTCTATGTCTGTGAGCCTGTTTCTGTTTTATAGATAGGTTCATTTGTGTCATATTTTATATTCCACATATAAGTGATATCATATGGTATTTGCCTTTCTCTTTCTGACTTACTTCACTTAGTATGATAATATCTATTTACATTCATGTTGCTGCAATTGGCATTATTTTGTTCTTTTTTATGGCTGAGTAGTATTCTACAATATATATGTACCACATCCTCTTTATCCATTCATCTGTCGATGGACATTTAGGTCGTTTCCATGTTTTGGCTATTGTGAATAGTGCTGCTATGAATATGGGGGTGGGATGTATCGTTTTGAATTATAATTTTGTCCAGATATATGCCCAGGAGTGGGATTTCTGGATCATATGGTAATTCTATTTTTAGTTTTCTGAGGAACCCCCATACTGTTTTCCGTAGTGGCTTCACCAATTTATATTCCCACCAACAGTGTAGAAGGGTTCCCTTTTCTCCACACCCTCTCTAGCATTTGTTATTTGTTATTTCCAGTATGCACAATCCCCTGGTTGTAGGTTATGGGGCATCTGATCTTTATCCAAAGAGAGATTACTGAGATAAGCTTCAGAAATAAGCTTGAGTGTCCTTTTAATAGCTCAACTAAACTTATAATAATATAACATAACAGCAAGGAACTAGCTGGGAAGTGAATCTTATAGACCTCAATTAACAAAACTAGAATTTAATACCTCTTGAAACATAATCTTTTTCTCTCTAGAATTACTCTTATTTCTGCCAAATATAGCTAAACTAAGACTCATTTTTTTGCAAAATAAGTCTGGTTTCAATAAAACTGGCCTGATGTTTTATATAAGTGTAATTGATCATACAATCTCTTTTAAAATTGGCTTTGCTGAAACTTTTTATAAGGAATCTCAGATTGAATTTTAAAAAGGCTTCTGAGGGGAATCCCCTGGTGGTCCAGTGGTTGGGACTTTGTGCTTCTACTGCAGGGGGGCATGGGTTCGATCCCTAGTTGGAGAACTAAGATCCCAGATGTCGTGCAGTGTGGCCAAAAATAAAAATAAAAAATAATAAGTAAATAAATAAATAGGCTTCTGTGGCCAGTAAAGCCACACCAAGGGCTTGTCACAGACTTCACCTGTGATATCTACAGATTTTGGTGAATTTTTCCCTTTTCAAAGGTCCTACAAATACCTTGAGATTCTTGCACCTGTTAGGAGGTGGCCTTCCTAATTCACCTGATAAATCTATTGAGAACCTAAGAGTTTCCAGTCTCTGGAGGGATCAGGTAGAGAGAAAAGATAAATGTTTCAACTTTGCTTACAAAGGTATAATTTACCAAATTGCTATAAGTTATAATTAGCTTGAGGGGAAGGGTTTCCTTATATCTGGAAAACACAGATTAAAAGCCAGTAATGTTTCAGACAAAGCCCATAAAATTGTAACCATATTCACTAGTCCTATATAACTAATCCTTTTTGTTAACAGTTTTATGAAGCCATCAGGTTTTCCATTAGAATTCTTTAATTTCTTACCCAGTTCAGCAGTATGATCTGAAAGTTACCAGAAACCTGTACTTGCTATGAGTCTTCTTGAAGGGGAAGCATTTTTGCAAAGTCATCAGAGTAAAACAATAACTGTCAGTAACAAAAGACTTAAGAAGGCATGGTTAAAGACCTGATTACAATGCAATTGATAAAGAAATTTGGTTACTGCTGCAACATACAACATTTTAAGATAATATAATTATGACTGGTAACATTTTACCAGGCCATATCAGATTTTTAGAAATTCCATATATTTTCTAGAATATCTATATTAATAACATTTACCCATAAAATAACCTAAGAAGATTTATTACTCTTTTGACAATGCTTCCCATGTAATTTAACATACCAAATGAACATAATTAGTTTAAAATCTCTCTTTGGGATGTTTCAGGGGCCCTTTGAAGCATCCCAAAGTTAGCCAGAGGACAAAAGAAATTCATTAGAATTTGATTTGGGAAGTTTGTCAAAAAATATCAAAAAGGTTTAAAATACTTGGTCAAATAGGAACATAGGTCACTGTGAAACAATATTTATTCACTTAACCAAATTGGGAATAACAGATATTTTACTTGGAAATGACCTATTTAATAAACTTCCACCATTTAACTTAATTTAGCACAATTCTAAAATTTCAAGTTGCAAAATATCCAGAGAGATTATTTTTAAGTAGACACTCCTAAAACAATTATTCCTAAACAGTTCACCCAAAAGATCTCATCTCATTTATATTTAATTTACTTGTAAAAAATTTCATCATATCAAGTTTTTTTTCTTGCTGACAAATTTGCAACAGATATAATAAGATCTTATTTGATTTCTATTAAACCTGGGTAAAATAAAGGCATTATACTTAATATTGACGACCCTAAAGACACATCTATATTAATTAAATCAACAAACTTAAATACCAGGTATTAATCTAATATTGAATATTTTCCAGTTCACATCGCCCCGAAATTCATTCTGGCTAGTTTCCTTTTATATTACTGAGCATTTATATAAGCGCTTAATTTCCTTTAAGCCAATTAAGTAGAGCTCATTTACAATTAATTTTGATAATACCATACACATAGATATATAGACAGACACAACCAGAGATCTCATAGCTTCATTTTAAAACTTAGTCATGAATCAGGTATTACAATATAAAACTTACTTGTTTATAAATAACAGTTGGAATAAGTAAAATTTTAATAGGCCTCTTTCCTCCTTTTTTCCCTCCTCAGTCTCAGGAATTAGAGGTGATCTAGATAAGTGTTCCTGAGAGCCCTGGTCTCAGGGCACAGGGAGAGAAAAGCAAGGTCTCCTAGAAGGACTTGTTCTCTCAGGGTCAGAATTCTGGAAAGATGTTTTATCAAGCCAGGTTTCTCTAACAACTGTGTATGCAATAAAAGAGCCCATTTTGGCCACTTTCAGGGCAAGATTTTCTTTTAATTCCCAATTAAGTAAGTACTTGTATGTGTAAGTTTTTTACATACATAAAACTGGCTGAAGTTGTTAGTTGGAGGTCAGCTTTCTGAGGCCCCTCGTTTCTCTATTTGTGAGGCTCTATTTCCCATTTTAAAGTTGAATTTGTCAGGGATAAAATTTACTAATGAAATTATATGGTGGCCAGTGTGCTGCTTGTGAGCTTAACTCCTCTAGGCATCACCCTTGAGTCATTTCGGTCCTCTTACATGTCTTGTTATTCCCTTTGGTGGTCTAAGACCACTGTGAGTGCTTGGCTCACTGAATGGCCAATTCTCTTTTTTATCTTTTAACTTCTTTATTGGAGTATAATTGCTTTACAGTGGTGTGCTAGCTTCTGCTATATAACAAAGTGAATCAGCTATACATATACATATATCCCCATATCTCCTCCCTCTTGCATCTCCCTCCCAGCCTCCCTATCCCATCCCTCTAGGTGGTCACAAAGCACCGAGCTGATCTCCACGAGCTAGCTATTTTACATATACATAGTGTATATATGTCAATGCTACTGTCTCATTTTGTCCCGGCTTACCCTTCCCCCACCCCGTGTCCTCAAGTTCATTCTATACATCTGTGTCTTTATTCCTGTCCTACCCCTAGGTTCATCAGAACCATTTTTATTTTTAGATTCCATATATATGTGTTACCATACGGTATTTGTTTTTGTCTTTCTGACTTACTTCACTCTTTATGACACTCTAGGTCCATCCACCTCACTACAAATAACTCAATTTCGTTTCTTTTTATGGCTGAGTAATATTCCATTATATATATGTGCCACATCTTTATCCATTCACCTGTCGATGCACACTTAGGTTGCTTCCATGTCCTGGCTATTGTAAATAGAGCTGCAATGAACATTTTGGTACATGACTCTTTTTGAATTTTGGTTTCCTCAGGGTATATGCCCAGTAGTGGGATTACTGGGTCATATGATAGTTCTATTTTTAGTTTTTTAAGGAACCTGCATATTGTTTACCATAGTGGCTGTACCAATTACATTCCCACCAACAGTGCAAGAGGGTTCCCTTTTCTCCATACCCTCTCCAGCAATTATTGTTTGTAGACTTTTTGATGATGGCCATTCTGACTGGTGTGAGGTGACACCTCATTGTAGTTTTGATCTTTATTTCTCTAATAATTAGTGATGTTGAGCATCCTTTCATGTGTTTGTTGGCAATCTGTATATCTTCTTTGGAGAAATGTCTATTTAGGTCTTCTGCCCACTTTTGGATTGTGTTGTTTGGTTTTTTGATATTGAGCTGCATGAGCTGCTTGTATATTTTGCAGATTAATTTTTTGTCAGCTGCTTCATTTGCAAATATTTTCTCCCATTCTGAGGGTTGTCTTTTCGTCTTGTTTATGGTTTCCTCTGCTGTGCAAAAACTTTTAAGTTTCATTAGGTCTGAATGGCCAATTCTTATTTTTTCTTTTTAAAGGTTTTTTTTTTTAATTTGTTTATTTTATTTACTATTTTTAGTTTTGGCTGTGTTGGGTCTTTGTTGCTGTGCGCGGGCTTTCTCTAGTTGTGGTGAGTGGGTGCTACTTTTCATTGCGGTATGTGGGCTTCTCATTGCAGTGGCTTCTCTTGTTGCAGAGCATGGGCTCTAGGTGCCCAGGCTTCAGGAGTTGTGGCTTGCGGGCTCTGGAGTGCAGGCTCAGTAGTTTTGGTGCCCGGGCTTAGTTGCTCCATGACATGTGAGATCTTTGCAGACCAGGGCTTGAACCTGTGTCCCCTGCATTGGCAGGTGTATTCTTAGCCACTGTGCCACCAGGGAAGCCCCTGAATGGCCAATTCTTATACATCATCCCGAGATGAGCAAGTCCTTTAATTAATGAGTGGGTCTATGGAACCACTGTACAGTATGAGGACTCTGCCTCCACCACTCCGGGAAATTTCTCAGTCTCCTGTGAAAGCCATAACCAACCAGGAGGAATCTTGTCCCTCTTCTTTGGAGCAAAGCTCTCATGTAATATCTTTACTTTTATCCCAACAAGTTCTATTAAGTCAGCTGAATTGAGGAAAGGCATCAGATCATCCTCTCACCCAATCACTCAGTCCAGACCACTCATTGTCATTCAGCTGAGCAAACCGAAATGTCTTCCAACTAGCACCCCCGCAGTATCCTTCAACTAAATGGGTACTTTCCCAGTATCTTTCAGCTGCCCCCTCCAGTAGCTTTCAACAGGGTGGGGTACCACCCCGCCCCCCAGTATCTTTCAACTCTAGGACCAGGTACCCGATATATACTGCCAGATAAAACTCAGGATCATCAACCAATATGAGAAATCTGAGAACCAGAAGAGATTCATCCAAACTTGTTTGGATTCTCTGAGGAGGTGGATGGGCACAAGAGGCCTCTGCTAGTACCAAGGCTCTGGTTCCTTGTAGTGTTCAGGTGAAGGAGAGAAGTCTGCTCTGCATCCCTTTGTTGATCACCAAAACAGGCAACTGATAAAAAATGCACAATGTGAGAGTTGTGAGTTAAGTTTTATTTGGGGAAAAATGAGGACTATGGCCCAGAAGAGAGCATTTCAAATAGCTCTGAGGAACTGCTCTGAAGAGGTAGTGGGGAGGTCAGTATACGTGTGATTTTGGGGAAGGGAGATACATGCAATCAAGCATACATTTGGCAGAAGGGTGCTGCTGGTCATGGGGAGCAGATGTCTCTGTTAATGATTTCAGTGTTTTTCCCGATATGAGAAGATGCAAGAAATTGGGCCCATAAAATCTTTTCCTAAAAATGTCTAACTTTCTGAAGGCCTGTTCTGTCAGTTTTTTCCAGAGCACAGAGTGCCCCATTCCTGATCTTCACCCTGAACTCCTTTTAGGGGGTGTAAAAGATTACGACTGCAGTGGCAAGTGACCTAATCCTTGTAGAGGCAGATGGCAAGTGACAATTTTTAGTTGGCACTTTCAGTGTAACTGGGGCAAAACTCAGAAATACTTGAATTAACAACTTTTACTCTCTCATCATTTTCCCACTTATGCCTCATTTGCCAGGGTACAGGCTGAACAGGTTTGAGGATAGGAAAGGCAGAGAAACATTTTACCCTCTTATCTCTCCCAAACTCACTTCCACCTCTACCCAAACACTTTAGATGTTATTCTCTCCCAAAATTCAGTAGGCATTTTCCTTTTAGACATATTTTTTCTTATGACAAAAGCAACAAATGTTTATGTCAAAGACTTTTAAAAAGACAGAAAAGAATAAGGGAGAGGAGAAAGTAAAGAAAAGCCACTTTAACCCACTACCCAGAGATAACAGCAGCTGGATGTTTTTCTGTATCTTCAAAGTTTTTCAACGCACATTTAATAGAAAGTGAGTACATTCTGTATATACTACTTCCAATTAGAAATTTTATTCACTAATGATAGCAATTTTCCAATGATGGGTTACATGCATTTTAACCTAAATGAGTACTTCTCAAATTTTCTTCCATAACACTATTTCTGTGGGCAGTTAATACACAGAAAAAAAAATGGGAGGAAGGTCAAATGATCAAATACATTTGGGAACTAGGAAATGCTGCATTAAATGTAGTTAAACAGGCTTCTTTAACTCAGGGCTTCCAAGTGTCTTTAATATGCTGGTGGGTGTTATAAATCTTCAGGATGAGGATTATTTCTCAATTTGTTGAACTCTTTTCTCCTCTAAGAATCTCATAAAACTTTTATTCCAGCACACATTCTGGGAAATGCTGGCCAAAATTACTAGGAGCAAAAATCAAACCCTCTCATCTCTCATGGACATTTAAGGCACAATTTTCCCATTCCTAAAGAACTTCATAAAAATTTGTTGCAAATAAATTACTTGGAAAAATTCTAACTGAACTTCCCTGTAGTTACTCTTAATATTATTTTGCCTCACTAAGTATAATTCAATTGACAACATTTAATTTTAAGGAAAACAGTGGTGATATATTATTGGTTGTGAATAGGTGCTCTATTGGGGAAAAATAACCAATGTGAACATTTATTAAAATAAGGTTTTTTTTTTGCTTTATTTGTTTTTTATAAAGAATTACTATTTTCAAGAGCAGTTTTAGGTTCACAGAAAAATAGAGAGAAAGGCACAGAGATTTCCCATCTACTGCCTGCATCTACACATGCATAGCCTCTCATTACCAGAGTGATACATTTGTTACCACTGATGAACCTGTACTGATGTGTTATAATCACAAGAGTAAGGTTTTAAAAACTTTTGGTAAAGCTTGCTTACATTGTTCTTCTCAGCAAAAGTCTATTCTGTGTAGCACTAATGTCCACAGGCATCATAGTCAGAATGTTCTATCCATATAAAAATTCTAATCTCAAACTTACCCACTGACTCATTGCTGGCATATAGTAGTCCATGGTGCAAAATTTTATTTTCATATTGTCCTAACTTCACAGTATACTTGGAGTTATATACTTTGTGTTATTTAAAAAAATTTTTTTACATCTTTATTGGAGTATAATTGCTTTACAATGGTGTGTTAGTTTCCGCTTTATAACAAAGTGAATCAGTTATACATATAAATATGCTCCCATATCTCTTCCCTCTTCCCACCGTCGCTATCCCACCCCTCCAGGCGGTCACAAAGCACCGAGCTGATCTCCCTGTGCTATGCGGCTGCTTCCCACTAGCTATCTACATTACGTTTGGTAGTGTATATATGTCCATGCCACTCTCTCACTTTATCACAGCTTACGCTTCCCCCTCCCCATATCCTCAAGTCCATTCTCTAGTAGGTCTGTGTCTTTATTCCTGTCTTACCCCTAGGTTCTTCATGACATTTTTTTTCTTAAATTTCATATATATGTGTTAGCATACGGTATTTGTCTTTCTCTTTCTGACTTACTTCACTCTGTATTACAGACTCTAGATCTATCCACCTCATTACAAATAGCTCAATTTTGTTTCTTTTTATGGCTGAGTAATATTCCATTGTACATATGTGCCACATCTTCTTTATCCATTCATCCGAAGATGGACACTTAGGTTGTTTCCATCTCTGGGCTATTGTAAATAGAGCTGCAGTGAACATTTTGGTACATGACTCTTTTTGAATTATGGTTTTCTCAGGGTATATGCCCAGTAGTGGGATTGCTGGGTGATATGGTAGTTCTATTTGTAGTTTTTTAAGGAACCTCCGTACTGTTCTCCACAGTGGCTGTATCAATTTACATTCCCACCAACAGTGCAAGAGGGTTCCTTTTTCTCCACACCCTCTCCAGCATTTATTGTTTCTAGATTTTTTGTTGATGGCCATTCTGACTGGTATGAGATGATATCTCATTATAGTTTTGATTTGCATTTCTCTAATGATTAATGATGTTGAGCATTCTTTCATGTGTTTGTTGGCAATCTGTATATCTTCTTTGGAGAAATGTGTATTTAGGCCTTCTGCCCGTTTTTGGATTGGTTTGTTTTTTTGTTATTGAGCTGCATGAGCTGCTTGTAAATTTTGGAGATTAATCCTTTGTCAGTTGCTTCATTTGCAAATATTTTCTCCCATTCTGAGGGTTGTCTTTTCGTCTTGTTTATGGTTTCCTTTGCTGTGCAAAAGCTTTTAAGTTTCATTAGGTCCCATTTGTTTAGTTTTGTTTTTATTTCCATTTCTCTAGGAGGTGGGTCAAAAAGGATCTTGCTGTGATTTATGTCATAGAGTGTTCTGCCTATGTTTCCCTCTAAGAGTTTGATAGTTTCTGGCCTCACATTTGGGTCTTTAATCCATTTTGAGCTTATTTTTGTGTATGGTGTTAGGGAGTGATCTAATCTCATAGTTTGTGTTATTTTTATATCGTGGCATGAGATCCTTGGGAAAAATGGTGGGCAGGACAAACTTCAGAAGGCTGACCATTCCCAGCCCTCTCTGAGACACTTCTTCTAAGTCAAAGGTGGTCAAAGCCAATTAGCTAAGAGGAGAGAATCTGATCCTAAGAGACTCCCACTACAGGGCCAGTGATCACCTGAAGCAATCACATTTGGAGAGCTGGACTGTAATTCAGTCAGTGAGCTGATGATACCAGTGGACCCACAGGGCAAAATGGAGGTAGAGAGAGTAGCAGAATCACACAAGCAGGTGCAAAACTGAGGTAAAAGATACAGGAAGCCATTTTTAGAGACTTCTGGGGCCTAAATGACCTCTAGGGCCCATGAGTCCTGATTACCATGTCACCTGAGGTTTGGCTGTGCAGTTTTCCATGAATGAGGCTGGCTAGAGGGTTGAGATTCTTGTTTTACTACTTTCCTCAGATATTTTCACAATGAATTCACCTTGAGTAATAATGAGTAAGACTCTTTCTTTCGATGAGAGGAGCCCAAGTTAACACAGCTGGAAAACACAGCAGGAAAAAATGGTGACTCCTCTTTCTTCTTACAGCTGCCTTAATGAAACACCTGTCCCAACTGCCAAGAAGGAAAGGGGATGCCTCCCGATGTCTGCATCTTATCCTCTGGAAGTACCTTGGGCATTACTCTAGAGCTTCAGATCTTTAGCTTAAGGGTTGCAATAGGTCAACGGACTTTAGCATGTCTGTGAATCCCCTCATAGTGTATGTAATTTTTTGCCTATGTAAAAATAGTGGTGAGGTACCATTCATAACTTTCTTTAGACTCTCAAAGGTGTCCCTAATGCAAAAATGGTTATAGATAGAAAAATCTAAGCCTGTTTGTTTTGGATCCATGAGATTTTTCTATAGATCAAATATCTTGACTCTCTGTATTAAAATATTAGGGTTTCTTGTAATTTCTATGAATCCATTCTGCATAATTAAGTTTTATTTTCCTTGTATCTCTCCCAGCTTGACATTAATACTTTCATCTTAAAAGAAATGGAGAAGTGTCTCTATCTGATGCATAAATAAATAGCATTGAAAAAAGTGTACAAAGAGTCAAAAATAGCATTTTAAGTTGTAAAGTGACATCTTTTTCTGATTTCATAATGTCTCATGCCAAGGCTTTCAAGCTGAAACTACATCGACCTATAAAACTGTCAGCTGTGCTTGTTCTGCATCCTTTCTTCTTGATTAGGTATATACTCTCTTTCTCTCTCACCCACCAAATGTAATTCAAAATTCCAGGGGCTGCAGGAAGAAAAGGGGAGAGCTTGTGAAGTCACACTGATAATGAATAAAAGAATGAAAGTCTTCGAAAATGCCAAAAAACCCAGCTGAAGCCAAACAAAATGATTTCATTATAGTGTTGAAATCTACCCATAAGGAAAAAGGAGAGATCCAGTGAAGTAAGTTTCTCTAGATGAATACAAGAATAAAAATCCTTGGAAATGCCAAAAAAAAATAGCTGAAAAACAAAACACTCTCTCATGAATGTGTTAAAATCTACCCATAAAAGAAGACATTTTTAATTGAAATTAATTATTTTGGCCTTGAGATAATGATTCCATATACTGCAACAGCAAAACAGAGTAAGGTTATGACCTCAAATTAATGGAGAGAAAAGGGAAACATGGAATCAGTATAGCCCATGGATGCTCAGTGGGGTGATAACTCTGCTGGGCCTGGGACTCAGAGTGTCCCTTTCCCAGGCCCATGATTGGATCAATGACCCACCTACTCTTCATGCTTGGTGCCCATGAGAGGAAGGTCAGATAGATAGTAGTGGAGTAGGTGATTTGAGATAAATGATTAACTAGAAAAGGGCACACACAAGAGCTCATGGTCTCACAGTTTGGTCCCTGTTGAATAGAAATGTAAATCCTTGGAAAGCTCCAGTGATGGCTTCCAAACACTACTTTTAGTTCTTTCCCTTTGGATCAAGGACAGGGTTAGTTTTCATTTTTTTTAAGATGTTTATGTTTTAATCCTGGCCTATTAGCTTTTGTTTGGAAAATGTAATCACTTTGCTTAGAGAACAGGAGTAAATAGAAATTTTCAGTGAGAATTTTAAAAGTGGGTAATGTTTCAATTTAAAAAATACACACACATATAAACACAACAATTGGTTTATTGTTGAATTCCCTTGACAATGTGCAGGTCAAAAATAATCTTGTCAAGAAACCTAAAACATATTATTCTCATTTTTCTTTCTTTTAAAACATTTTAAAATGTAACAAGCATACTGAAATGTGCCTAAAACATCATTGTTGTGTGGTATTCCATTGTGAGACTATACCACAGGTTGTTTATCCATTTTCCTGTTAATGGACATTGGGTTGTTTCCACAAGGCTATTATAAGGAATGCTGCTTGCTGTGAACATTCTCATATGTTCTTGGTGCAAATGTCATATGTTTCTGTGGGGTATATACCTAAGGATGGATTGCTGGGTCATTAAAGTATGTGTATCTTTAGCTTTATTAAATACTGCCAAACTTTTTCCAAAGTAGTTATACTATGCTTCGACAATTCTAATTTTAATTATTATAATGGTATGCCCAAGTCATGTGGTTAAGGACTGCACCTGGTTTTCCTGGCAAGAGTAAGTTGGTAAATCAGTTTGGGAACAATTCTGTTTGCCAGCTCTTGTTTTCCTTGATTAAATTTCCCCCATTGATACACTACTTTCAGACATTATTTTTCTTGACTTTGCCATGATAATGCAGTCATTTTTAAATCGACCTTTGACCTGTATCAATATAGCTATGTAAGATGAGATTAGGGGACCCAGAAGAAAGCCAATACCAGGGAAATGATTTGCATAGGACATAATTTCCCTTAGGCTTAAAGCATCTATGTTAAATCTTCTGTGATGTGCAGTACAATCTATTTTTTAATTCTTTTTTTAAGGCTATTTAAGTGATGCCAAAGTAACAGAATGATTTAACACAGTTAAATGCCAAACTGGGATTTTAAATACCAATGTTTTGTTCTATAAAGTTGGATCCCTCCAGGATATTATGAGGATGCAAGTGTCTTCACAGCAGTCTGTCACCTTGTGGCTCCAGAAATTGAAAGTTCATCATGTTCATGGATCAGTACCAGTTTTACTTATTAATATTTTTAGTGTCTGCCTATAAATCAGGCACAAAGTAAAGGGCTTTTAAAAATAACCTACTCAGTCTTCTCAGGTTTGATATACTCTGCTAAAAAGAATTGTTGATATCAGCATCTCCCTACTTTCCCTTGCTGGCTTCTCCCTGAATATGGGATGCACCTGTGCTGGATCCAGGCCCATCAAGGTCTCCAAAGATTTACCATCACTGGTCTTTGCTTCAGCAAAACTCTTGTAAAAATCATCTTAGGGCTTCCCTGGTGGCGCAGTGCTTGAGAGTCCGCCTGCCGATGCAGGGGACGCGGGTTCGTGCCCCGTTTCGGGAAGATCCCACATGCCGCGGAGCGGCTGGGCCCGTGAGCCACGGCCGCTGAGCCTGCGCGTCCGGAGCCTGTGCTCCGCAAATGGGAGAGGCCACAACAGTGAGAGGCCCGCATAACGCAAGGAAAAAAAAAAAAAAAATCATCTTATTCTTTCATCCAAGGATGGGCTCCAATAATTCAAAATTGGGAGTCAGAGTTTGGCTTGTGGCTAAGTTTTGGTTCAGTTTACCTAAGCGCTGAGCAATAAAGAGATATCACATTAAGTGAAGCAAATCATTTGCATGCTCAAAGTGAAGTCAAAGATAGTTTGGTCTGTGACAACTGTGACAATTATATAGTAGTAAGGGTTTGGGGGAACACATGGGCACCAATATATTTTATGAAATTGTCATTTTATGTTTATATAAAATAAATGATACAATCCCTGACCTTAGGGAGATTGAAATATAATTCAGGAGATTATACATATATAATGGAAATAACTGAAGAGCAAGTGTTTGGATGTACAGCACAGTAAAACAGGACTTTAGGAATTCAGTCAAGGACTAACTCCACAAAGTCAGGTACTGAAGAAAGGACCAGAAGAGAGTTTGAAGAAAGTTAGGGAAAG